>NC_139673.1:7999924-8032424 GCF_951799395.1 Argentina silus | reverse complement strand
CCTGGGATGATTTGCTAACGAACACAAAACCTGTATACAACTCTGCTGCTACTGTACATGTAAGGGTGCATATGCCATCCAATATCTAGAGCTAGCATTGCCTATAGAGAAATGCACTTGAGAAGCTGCGGTAGAGTCAGCTTTTCACTGTCTTGACGCCCCCGGTGGTGGAACGAGCTTCCCACTGCTGTCAAGACTGCAGAGTCACTACCTATCTTCCACGGTAGACTGAAGACCCATCTCTTCAGGCTACATCTTGACTGCCTCTCTTAAAGACCTCTTCACCCCCACTACCCCTCTGTACAGTTCCTCTACTGTTAATAATACAAATTACAAATAAATCCTTCCTTCCTCTAGCAGTGTGACTGCCAATGGCACCTAGCCCTAGCATGGACTTGTTTCCTTACAATGGCTGATGTATAGATGATTCACTTACTTTAGACAACTTTAGTGCTTGTTGTAAGTCGCTATGGATAAAGGCGTCTGCTAAATGTCAAAAATGTAAATGTAAATGTAAAAATTTAAATGTAAAGTGGAATTAAAGACTATGGGGTAGATTGGCATCAGCTGTCTGGACCTGAGCAAGAGCAAAGTATAGTGTTTGCATTACCTTCATGTTGTGTCCATGATGTAGGCGGGCCTCAATACCTAATGGCCATCTGGCCGCCATTTCTGGGATCGTAATAGTGAAAGACAGTGAACATGACTTGATATTTCCCATTCAGGAGTGGCGCTAAACCCAAAGAGAGTAGCCATCTGCTATCTATTCATACTCTTTGATTAGATTAGATTGGCTCCTTGCATTTGAGAACTTAGAGTACAATAATAAAGCAAAAATTCTGTGGTGCATTCAATCGTAGTCAAAAAGCACCATAAATGACCGTGGATAATCCAACTCAAGGGAGACCAATTTCCACAATTATCACATTTATCCATAGATGTTCAGATTTAAAAGATAGCATGTATATATATATATAAGTGTAAAGGTTGTATAGACGCTAACTGCATTTCGTTGTCTCTGTACTTGTACTCTGCACAATGACAATAAAGTTGAATCTAATCTAATCTAAATCTAATCTAATGGGGGGGATTGTGAGTGAAAATGAGTCAAAGCTTGCTACATCACTCCGACCGACCTTTGCCTCCTCCACATGTTGTAAATGACAGAGAGCTGGGTCCTACGCAGTGAACAGCACGCCTGTTAGCTAGGAGGAGGAATGGGCCGCGTGCTCCGCCATCGATCATGTAAGAGGCCCTGACTCATTCTCCCGTAAGTGACTCCGGCTCAAGAGATGGAGCAGCGGAGGAGGCCCGCGACCGTTTGTCATTTAAGGCTCACGGTTACAGAGAAATGGGAGAAATGGATCTCATCTTCCCCATCATCTCATGTTTGCGAATGCATCGAAAATGATCATAAATGATGCCCCTCTCCCCTCCGGGAGCCTATTATATAACTAAAATGTGATTATGTAGGATTGATGTATAGATGTATCGTGAGACTCTGGTGATAATGCACTTTAAAAAACAAAAATCAACTTGAAACGTGAACGCATGTAGGCTATATGCTCTGAAGCCTGTTAAAGCACCTTTTACCTGTGATTGCAGGACACTAGAGTATTTCTTCCCTTACAGTGTTGACCTATTTCCCCACACTGCCTTTGTTAAAACCTGTTCATTCCCAGAAATGGTGGGCAAGCTACAGTATCGAGCTGCCTTCTCACTCCCCTTGACGTCATCTCCCTCTAATCAAGCTTGTAAAAGAGGCCAGCTCCACAAACTGGTAGCCTGTTCAGGGATTGTGGGTGTCCTGCAGTGAAAGTTGAAAGGGCACCCGCTACTTCCCTGCTGTGGCATAAATATGTTTGGTCATATTTCTTAAGCACCACACACATGTCATAGTTCTTAAGCACTGCTCACGTCTGCATAGGGCTAAAGACATGGCCTCATGATCAGCCTTTAATCCTGGGTAGAAAACGCTACAGTGACTCTGGCCCCACTCGTCTTGCTTGGTCGGACGACTAACGTGCGGAAAGCGAATGACCCTTCAGCTCTCCTTCAGATCATATTGGAAAATTGAGTTTTTAGGAGCATGGCTGCCGATATTGTTGACACAGACGTTGATATCACTATTTATGCCCGGGTCCCTGAAGGAGAGAAGGACAGAGAACGTCTGAGATGTACTAACAAATATTACAAGATGGCCATGAAGGGATTTATGGATACACTGGGGATGGACATAAGGGTTACGCAATCTCTCTCTCTCTCTCTCTCTCTCTCCCTCTCTCTCTCTCTCTCTCTCTCTCTCTCCCTCTCTCTCTCTCTCTCTCTCTCTCTCTCTCTCTCTCTCTCTCTCTCCCTCCCTCTCTCTCTCTCTCTCTCTCTCTCGCGACAGGCTGCCAACATAAACAGCAAATCAGAATGATTTCGAAGACATTTTCCCCAAGCTGGCTCTCACCCAGAATTCTGAAGCCCTCATTGCACTGAGCACATTATTCCAGCAGATATGATTATGAGTGCATGTTGTTTTGGAGGAGGACTTTGACCAAACCGCACTCCAGTCTTATTCTGGGGAATAAGACAGGCTTTCTGCTTCGCCACTTAATTGACTCTCCATTCTCTTCCCCAGCTGCGGTGCGCTTGGCTCTCAGAAGAACTGGGACTGAAGCCATTCAGAAGAGGGCTCTCGCTCTGGGCACATGCAAAGACCAATTTTCCAAATTAAAGTTTCATTCAAATAACCAATTTGAAATCCATTAACGGCCTCTCAACAAAAGGGATGCCTTCAGAGGCAATTAAGGTATAGTGGGGCTGCTGGGGCCTGCAAATCAGCATGATGATGCATTGTAAGGCAAGCAGATAATAACGGGTGAATGGACGCGGGTGAGGCTAGTGTTCAAATAAGTGGGTTAGGTAACTTGCAATATGTTATGTGAAGAGAGAATCACATTAATTCCACACACACAGAACAAAATGTGGAAATGATCATGCAAAACCCTGCATCCGTCCACATAAGCATGTATCTGCATTGGAAATGAGAAAGATTTCTCATTCATGACTCACTCGCTGTATATCAATTAATCTCACAGTTAACGAGAGTTAAGGCATATCTCACCGTTAAGGCATATTGTTTGGGCTGTTTTTGTTGGAGGAGTTGACATAATAATAGCTTTGCATTGGAACATTAGTATTTCTACAGGGCAGAAAACCAAAGTCTCTCGCACTCCAGTCGGAGATCAATAGGTTTCTCAACCTTACAATACAATAACGTGTTTCCATCTTTCATACCGCCCCCCCCCCACCGTGCCTCTGTTAAGACGTTCCAGTGCTTATTATAGCCCTGAGGCCTGAGGGGAAGAAATCTCTCCTATGCTTTCATGTTCTAGAGGCAGGGGGATCAATGCCAGCTCCTGTCTGATGAACAGAAACGCAGAAACAACATGAACACTGGCCAGTCCCCTGAAGGCAGTGCTTTGGCCACTGAACAATGTACAGCCCAAATGCATTCACAGTGATCCCCACTGAAACTGCTGTGAGATGCTCCAAGAGAGCAGTTCACACACTGGGGTTGGCTAGGGGGGGATTGCTGTCTATGCAGTAGTATTATAGTATTCTATTTGACTTTGGTGATGATAATGACTTTTGGGAATGACTTTTCTCACTTTATTGGGTAACTCTTTATGATAACTCACAATTCATATCAGGTGTAATAGCAGTACATTTATATAACAACATTTGTTAATATTTACAAGCATTGATGAGCAGAAATAAAGCAGTGTTTATAATGGCTATATTATCATGAAGTGACACTGTTTATTGAAGTGACACAGTATTGTTTATTTGATATTTCCTGTGTATACTGCAGGTCTAACGGTATAAACAGCACAGTACGTGTACTCACACAGGGTAAATTGTGATCAATAGAAGTGAAGTAATTGGACTGTCCGGTGTTCCTTCCTCCTATGAGCATAGGCTGATTCGACTATAGCAACAGACAGGATGCCTTTATGTGATAAATGTGTTCATTTTCTTACATTAACCTCTCCTGTCTGGCTGATGAAGTAGGAGTGGACAAACGCTTAGAAACACACCTTATTGTTCAGGTCCCATTGTCTCTATCTGGTGGCATTATCAAGTATTGCAAGTGCCCTCTCCTCTCTTCCACCTCAGTGCAGCTGCAGCATCTGTTGAAACCAATTGGATTTGCAGGGAGAGACACAACACAATAGATCAATCATTTTATTTCATATAGAGACCGCAAAGTGCAGTACTCTATCATATCCTTAACCCAATATGGGGTATGGTTAGGACATATAACACAAACTTTGTCTGCTTTCATCGACAAGTAGAACTTGTCACCAAGCTAGTGCTTATCTGCAGGCAGGTGGCAATCCAGTATGTCATTTAGGCTGTGCAGCAATTCATGCAGAAGCACATATTTATTCCAAATATTGCTTACACTTTACGTGATCTCTTATCCTGTGTAGTTATTCTGTAACAACATTGTAAAGACACATATTCCATAATTATGTTTCTTTCAACAATGTGCTATAATCCAACACTGAAAACCTGTCATTTATATACAATTATTGTTATCAGATGTAAAATCATTCACAATCATTAACATTTCACCAATGTACAAGTGCATACAGATTACAACCCCATTAGAACATCCCATTGGCTAGAGCTGATGAACGCATTCGATTCGCCTTCTGTGGGTCCGTGAAATTACAACTGGTGCTGATTTTGCAATGGAGCGAAACAGGGAGCGTTCAGCGCTGAGATATGCACCTTTACTTTTCAACGAATGAGACATTTTCCTTTTGTGAAAACCCACCTATTTGGAATAAAGGCGGAGGCGTTTGTAGACGGCGTTATAGCACCACATATTTTATCTGTGTGTAGAGTTGCAGGAATTGAACCAGGTCGCTCACAAGTACAAGTGACGCGCCGCGCCGCGCACACTGTAGGATTCTGGTTGGCGACTGTCGCACTTGTTCTGTGGTGTGCGGGATACCGTGGGCTGTGTGGAGGGATGTCGGCATGGCTTGCACTAGGAGAACCAAAACTATGGTGTCAACATGCGTGATCTTGAGTGGCATGACTAACATCGTGTGCCTGCTGTACGTCGGATGGGTCACTAATTATATCGCGAATGTATATATCAAAGTCCCTATGCCTGTCCCAGAGAAAAAGTTAGAAGGCGACAAAAAGGGAGACACTCTACGGATCATAGAGAGACTTGATCGACTCGAGAATGTTGTCAACCAGCACATTCAAGGTAAAGTATGCTGCTTTAATTGTTATTATCGTAACTGAACATGATGACTGTTAATAATGCGGGAAATTCTAAGTGCCCTCTTCCAGGAAATTGATTATGTCCTGTGTTTGAATATTAGTAGAAAAAAGTATATGAATTGTGAAGCAAATATAGAAAAAAGAAAAGTGGATATCCATAAATTAAGCAAACAATGGCATGCAATTATTAATGGCTAAATAATTCATGTGTCTCTTATTTGTATATTTGTCAGTATGATCCTATGTTTACTTTTTAATTCAGTTCAAGCCTGTGACCATTTTAGGTTTACTTTTTAATGGGCTGCTTGTCTGGACTATGTGCGTTAGGTAGGGCAAAGGACAACGAGAATATTGCAAAGGGCACTCATGCTCTCTGGGGGCATAAGGTTGGTCCAGACTCCAGGCACAAGCTGCATTGTAATTGGAACAGTGCCTTATAATGTGCTTTAAATTTGACAATGACTTTCACCTTTTCCTCCTGGAATATCAAAATACTCAGTTACATTGTAGAGGTTGTTAACAATAGAAACCAGTATGCACATGTACTGAATTGAAACAGAGAACTTGCAGACACATTCCACTGACAGAATTTACAATATACTTCATGGTATTATTTCACAAGCTAAATTGACGCACAATGAGTGAAATGGGGTAACTGATTAAATGACTACAGTGAGAATCTGACAAAAAGAGCCCTTTTGTTGAAGAGATAACAGTATTGAATGTCCTCAACATTGGACTGCTCTGTGTACAATACTTGGGAATGTCAGGAATTCCCTCCTCAAATTCCCTCAGGCTTTTTCCATCGCTGTAGCATTCCCATTTCCTCTATTCTGTACCATGTGCATATATTACTATATTACTATATATGACTCTTTGTGTCATCATTCAAGCTTTACTCTTGTCATCATCTGGGACTCTTATTTTTAGTCCGGTTCCAGTTCTGAAATGGTGCAGGCAAGGTAGAGGATGAATTACATGCAGACAGAGTCACTCACTCCTCCCTCGATCAGGGGCAGGGGTGGACTTCACTGTAGCCAAGCTTGGCTGGTCACTCAAGTAAACATTCCTTCTGGAGCCAGCTCGACATTTCACTGGTGTGGCTCCAACGGCAGTCTGCTAAACGGAGCTGCATGCGTTTACCCTGTATCTGTGCCATTGCCTTATCTGCAAAGGAAACATTTGGACTATTTGTATTGGTCAAAGAAGGAAATGTGGCATTAGGGTCAACATTAAAAGATTAATCCACTGTGGCACAGATCCAGGCAGCAAGGCAGGACAGAATGCCCTCCCTACCGTCTATAGAGGTTTGACTGTTAAAACATTTAGCTCACCTGAGAGTGCTAGTTAGATTTAGGGTGTGTTATCACTCTTGTCAAGTTGTCTTGAGAAGATTTAAGACACACAGGCATTCCTTCAATACATGAATCTACCGTATAGAACAGCAGACAAGGTAAGACTGCTGCTCACTCACAGAAGTTTCTGAACAGACATCTAAGTACACTTCTCTGGTCCTCGGGAAATCTAAGTGTAGAGAATGAAAAGCCCTTTGTTTGCACTTTACCTCTTTCTACTCTCCTACCACCCAGAGCATGCTACTCCCCTTCTACACTGCCACACCATGCAGAGCCACACCGCAGGTTTCAAGAGTTTCAAACTCCAGAAGAGTTTTTGTTCCACTAGAAAGCTCACACTGTGTGCCTCAGTGCATCACTGTATGTTAGAATAAAACATTTACACCCCTGCACAGACAGCAGACATGGCATCGTCCTAGCAAGCAGGCATGAACAGTCCTTTGAGATGTGTGCCTGGTAGCAGACATGTTCATACACGCCCATCGTAAGTGTAACTGGCATGCCTCGTGCTCCTGAAAGATTTCAAAAATGAATGTGTAAGAAAAAACAGACAACCAGTTACTTAGTCCTCTTTAGAACACTTGCCATAACACTAGCAAAAATGACAGCCGTTCAAACTTCTAAGCCACATTGTATATGTGGTAACTGGTAACCAAAAATGTATGTATGCGTGTACACACAGGGCTTCGTGTTTTACTGTCACACAGAGCGCTATTAAGATAGAGAGAGACTGGGAGTCAGTTAGGAGGTGCTGACTTATTACGCTTTGTGTACAAGTTCCAGTATGTCCTATTCTGTTGTTTTTTTTCTCCTGCATTATGAACAATTCCACAATGACAGAATGACCCTGGGACTCGATTTTTCACTTTCAAGTGTAAGCACAATGACTTCTAACAATTCCAACAGCAAAAAAATACGCAAAAAAACATTCACTTTAAGAACTGTGCAGCTTCAAAGTTCGGTAACAGAATGATTCTAAAATCTCCCAGGGTTTTTTATGTAACCACGTTTCCCCAGAAGTCTATTAAATATCTGCTCCAAATTAAGATGCAAATATGTCTGCAGAAAGAGCTGGGCATTAGCTATAATATCATACCTTGAGTTTAAAAATATCTCTTTTTGTTATTGAGCGAGTGGAGTGGATTTACATCCAGTAACAGAATGACTAAATGGGTCCCCCACAGAAATGCATGCAAGAAACATAAATCCTATGAAACTCTTAATTTAATATGACATTAATGTTGTGGTTTTCAGTGTCTTTTTCTTCATTATACAAAAAGAAAATAGTCTACACTTTTGGCAGCAAAAAATATATAAATACAAGTAGACACAGAGACACCCAATATGCTCCTAGTTTCAAATCTGTCTTTGGGACGCCACACCATATGTGTTCGCTCTTTAATGATAAAGATAAACCCTTTGATGTCTTTTTTGTAGAAGCGTGCAAAACAATGAAGACTCCATTTATTGGAGCATGAGATGAGGATTTTGACAAGGTGATTGGTGAGGATGTTGATGCAGTGGTTTGGAACTACTACTGTTTCCCACTGTTGTCCCCAGCTGTCCCTGTGGATGAACCCTTTTGGAACCCTTTTAAGTTCCATGTAGAACTTTTGTGGGTTCCATGTAGAACCTTCTGTGAAAAAAAGGGTTCTACATGGAACCCAAAAGCATTCTAGATGGAATCCAAAAGCATTCTACATGGATCCTAAAAGGGTTCCTTAAAGGGTTCCATCACAGGGACAGCCGAAGAACCCTTTTAGGTTCTGTACAACCTGTACATTATGTGAATGTAGCCAATTCAAATTAAGTAATTCTGTTACTGATTTGATTTGGTCATTCTGTTACCGATTTGGTGATAGACTTACCAGTTGTAATCACTTATTAATTCATAAACGAAATCGATATCAGCAAAAACACTACAAATATTTGATAGGTCTACCTATACTTCCTGCTTGTGTTAATTTTCATTATGCTTGCTCCTCATGAGGCAGAGAAATCTACAAATATCTTACACTTATGTGGGTTTTTGGTAACAGAATGACAGGGAGACTGGGCAATGATTCATAAACTTACAGAAGCCAAACCATTTCCTCAAATATAAGTGTTGATATTAGTTGACCGGGGTCTATACTTGAACATTAAACACCTTTAAATCTTTAAATCTAAAACTTTTTATGGTTTTCTTAGATGTTTGACCAGAAGTCAAAGCCTTTGCTTATCGCTGTTCTTATGATGGAATATGGTTGAGAAATGTATTTCTTACTTCATTTCCCCCAAAAAATAGACTCTTAGCTTTCGACACCCAATTTGATATGCTCTGATGAATTTCATATTTTGGTCCTCGTGGCTCTCTTGTGTTTACTCAGGTTTTTATGAGTATTCCCACATCCTCACATTTCAGTCAGCTCAGAGTCCTCGCTTACATCTTACATCATGTCCCCTGCATAGGCACAGTAGCTGCACATTCACTTGAGACATCCCTCTGTCATCTCATGTTGAATATTGATTTAAAGGGAGTTGTATCCCATTAAACATAAGGCACAGCAGTGTCCTTGAGAGACTACTATAGATTTCCCATCTGACCATAAAGAAGGCACAATTTAAGCATGGGTCCATTATTACTTGTTGTATTATTATTACTTGTTTTTGTGAAAAGGTAGTGCTCCTTTGGTTGATTTGACCTCTTGGGCTGTGTGTTCATATACACTCACCGAGCACTTATTCGGAACAATATACTAATACTGGGTAGGGTCTCCCTTTGCTCTCAAAACAGTCTCAATTCTTTGTGGCATTGATTCCATAAGATGTTGGAAATGTTTCTTTGAGATTCTGGTCCATGATGACATGATTGCATCATGCAATTCCTGCAGATTTTTCAGGTGCACTTTCAAGCTGTGAATCTCGTGTTCCATTGGATTCAGATCCGGTGACTGGGAAGGCCACTGAAGAACACTGAACTCATTGTCATGTTCATGAAACCAGTTTGAGATGACTTTTGCTTTGTGACATGCTGCATCATCATGCTGGAAGTAGCCATTAGAAGATGGGTAAATTGTGGCCATTGAAGGGATGCACATGGTCAGCAACAATACTCAAATAGGCTGTGGCATTCAAGCGATGATTGATTGGTATTTACGGGTCCAAAGTGTGCCAAGAAAACATTCCCCACTCCATTACATCACCTCCACCATGAGAAGGTGTACAGGTGTTCCTAATAAAGTGTTCAGTGAGTGTGCGTTCTGATTGGATGGCAAGTAGGTCCTCGGGGAGTACTAGCCAATAATGGTGCTGATTCAGTAGGAGATGATTATGCTTGTTCATTGGATGACCTCAATCAAATCAACCCGTCAAATCTATTGAAAACCCCCCTAAATTACGATGAGTGTTTGCTCATGATGAGTAGAGGAGTGAGGGTGGGGGGAGTGTGTGTGTGTGTGTGTGTGTGTGTGTGTGTGTGTGTGTGTGTGTGTGTGTGTGTGTGTGTGTGTGTGTGTGTGTGTGTGTGCGTGTGCGCATGCGCGTGCGCGTGCGTGCATGGGTGCCTGCATGAGTGTGTATGTGTGCGTGCGTGCGTGCGTGCATGACTGTGTGCGTGCGTGCGCGTGTGTGTGTGCGTGCGTGTGTGTGTGTGTGTGTTTGTGCAATACACTCCTTACTGGAGGGGCTGGGATACAAGTTGTCATGCATTTTCAATTGAAGCTCTCGTGAAGTGCTCAGGGAACTAGAAAAGGGTTTTCTTTTTTTTGTGTGATTTTTAGGTACAGTAAGGTGCATTTATCTGCCTTGTTGCTTCCAATAAAAATCTTGCTCCCTTTACTTTGCAATGTATTGAATGTGATAATGGCTGCAACCTTGATGTGGTACGTGTTGAATAGAGTTTAAATATTCATTGCAAGCAAGTGGTTCATTTGATCTGCTGGAACATCAGGGCACCACAACCCTGTTCATTTTGGTCTGATCTGCTGTCTGTGGAGATATTGCCCAAAATATTCCTGAAACCGTGATTGGTGATTCAGGTCACGGTTGGTCTCATTAGGCGATACATCAAAGTCGTAAGTCTACATATCTGATTGACAGGCAGGCAGGATTGTCCGAAAATATTTTCATTTGACATTTGGTTAATTATCCTGCTTTGGACTGAAAATCTCTTGATGTACCCTCTACAGAGGAGACAGAGACCAACATCCTCATTGCCAATATGCTGAGACATCCTTCCCTCAAAGGGAGGCTGATATCTCCTTCACCACTACTGCATCTTTTTCATCCTCACATTTCCTCTTGGCAACTCCCTGAGTTAATTACCTTAGCAGGTTGGGGATTGGTGGAGGGTGCCACGGCAACATTGATGCCTTGGTAACAGGGTAGAAGTCCTGTTATTGCTCTGTCACGTGGACATTTATTTATAACCCGGTCCTTACCTTTTCAGAAATGTGAGGTGATTACACTTCTCATTCATGGCATATTCACTGAGAACAAAGCACACTTGTCTTTGTTCATGTCTAGTATATCAACAAATGAAGTTACAGCATCATTGCTGTACTCTAAGAATGATAAACCGATCATCTCAGACTGTACTTTGTACAGGAACTAACATGCTCTTCAGAAAACAAACTTCCGTCACTGAAAAGTGCAGTTGTTGGCCCTACTGTTGAGAAGTGTTGACGGCTGCCAAACTGCATGTGAAGCAGGTCCGAGTCGGTGTGATGGTCAGGCCACCGGTGAGAAAGTGTGAAAGAGAAGGGAAGGGAGACTCACAAATGTTGATTTGCTCTTCCAATAAATAGAACCATGATTGAATGATAGGGAGATAAATGCACTGGAGAACACTTGCTAATGAAAACAATTAATTACCATGACTCCAGAGGGCAAACCCATCATGAGGAAAATCTGAATACATTAGGCATTTTAAACCCCATTTGTAGGAGTTTCAGTTCAAAGACTGTCCCCTGACAATTTACACGAAACAGAAAATGTCTATGGTACTATATTTCTTCAAGACTACTGGTCCACGCTATTTCTAAGCAACTGTTTTTCATGTAATTGTGGTGACCTTAGGGTAGATTCAAGGCTGATTGTTGGAATAACTTATCCAGGAACATTGCCGCTGTAGCCTTCCTCGCGCTATGGTTCACTAAATCTGTGCTAACATCTAGAAAGTCATGGTCTAGTTTATCCTCAACAAATGTATAAATCATTCAGGACAGCTGCACTCTTGGAACAGAAGCGACGGCCCTCTCTGTTCTACAGTGATAAGCATGGCCCCACACCTGTCCTTCCTCCCTATTTTACCCCAACATCATCCCCAGCAATTTGTACCCGTCACTCCTATAATATCGGCCTGGGCTATTTGCTAAGTGCACACATGGACACAGGGAGGGAGGTTATGTTCAACCACCAGACAGGCTTTTTAGGGAAGGCTCATCTCAATGTGGCAAAATGAGGAAACTGAGTGAAGGTGACAAATTGGAGTGCTTTACATGCTTACTGACATGTCCCCATGCCCCCATTTTTGGTTTTATTCCATAATTTATGTATATATATATATTATATAAATATATAAATATAAATTTGCTGTGTTAGCCTTTTGATATATTGATCTATGAAGAATTCACATAGAGCAGGACGTACAGGAGTAAACATACCGGTTCTTTGGTGGTGTTCCTGATCCCCACTGATCTCAGGATGATGTACTACACAAGGGAGCGCACACACACAAACACACACACACACACACACACACACACACACACACACTCGCACCCGCACACACACATTGTCTTATTCAGGAATTCATATAGAAACTCCCTAAGGAATAGTTAGCACAGTGGTGCATATCGGGGTCATACTACTGCAGTGTGCAGCAGTCAACCACTCAATTCCAAAACTGGGTTAGAGATATTTAATGAAGACGTGTTATTTCGAAGGTAACATCGGTCCAGTAGGTCTGAGCATTTAAGAGAGGGTTTCACTTTATTATCCCCTTTTATTACTGTCTCTCCAAAGGAGAGTTGAAATCATTCTATGTCATTCTATGTCATTCTATGTCATTCTATGTCATTCTATGTCTCTTCTCCTGGTAAGCGTTCTCCAGTAATCGTTGGACTGTACAGTATGATCCTTCACTGGGGTTGATGTGAACCCACGAGAGATTGATTGGAGAGAATGAGGGAAGATGGAGAGAGACCCACAGAGATAGAACAGATCTCTCTACGGAGAGGGACCCCTGCGGAAGACTGCATCACCACTAGCCTAGGGATCCATCACAGTTAACCTGCATTGAGATGTGAATCAAACCTCATGTGTCATACCTCATACCTTCGCCTTCGCACTCACGCCTGGTGCCGCTCAGACATGAATAATCCATCACGGATCCCGAAGTGGACGGTTAATGGAACCACATGACTGTAGGTCATCATGTGTTATTATTCTGAGGTAATTTCTCATATGAACATGAATAACGTTGAGGCTCTTGCCATTTCAGTCTTGCTGAACTGTCAGTGGTCTTTGGTGGTCTTATTATTTTCCTGCTGAGGCTTCCTAATTTCTATAAACTAGGGGTATATGAACCAGCTAATTACAGACAAGCCACTCTCAGTTTTCACCCATATCTTTGAGCGGGGGATTCTAATGAGAGGCAATGGAACATAATTGCTTATTAATTAGAGGGAATGGAGTGAACCTGCGAGGAGTTATGAATAAGGCCAGTTAGGCAGAGTTGTGCATTTCCCTGAACTTGACAGGAGTTAGCGCACCGTTACAGACTGCGGCATATGTGCTGCTGTGTTGAGTCTGGAAGGCATCTCACACCCACAGGATGGTGAAACTCAAGGCTCAATTATCACCTTGTCTCATGCGATTATTTTTCACCCTGAAACATAATTACTCTGTTATTGCTTGTTGCACATTCTCTCCCGTTATCCAGTTGTTTGGGGTGTAAAAAACACCTCAAGGCATCAAGGATTCCATTATTATTATTATTTTTTTTTTTTTTTTTTTACAAATCACCGTCGCAACCGGCATCTACGGTACCCTCTCTCATCGACTAGGCGGAGATGGACCCTGTCATTCACTATTGTTATGTCAAAGCTGTCCAATCACATGTCCTTGCTATGACGAAGACATGCTTGCCTGTGCGTATCAAAGAAGTGCCCTGAATCATTTCCTCATATCGCATATTAGTACATGTAGGCCAATCAGTCATTGTACTGTAATTTCCTATCCTGTGTAATGTCATCATTATCTTTGATCATCTATCATTATCTTAATGCATTCCAAGTGTCCCCCATCTGTCACTAGGCAGAAGCAGCATCCATCCATCCTCTACAGTAGATCCAACAATCTACTGTGGAGCAAGATTGAAATATCCCACTAAACTGCCCTGGATATGTTTAATAACATGTATTGAAACTGTCAGCTAAGGGCTTATGTATACGTTTCCTTCTAACCATACCATAGAGAGATTATTCTTGTTAAGGCTGTTGAGGAATGTAGATTCTCTCAATGTGTTTAATGGCAGAGAGGAAAGGCAGACAGCCCTGGAGGAGGCTGGTCTGAACAGGTCACTCTCACAAGACTGACGACCGTAGAGAGGTGGAAAAACACTGGCATGCTCAATAACCGTCGTAGCCCTGAGAAAAAAGCTTGTGCTGCTCATAAAGTATGGTGGTGCACGTTAGCTGTTTACCGAATACCACTACATGTGTACCCTTTCCCAGAATAGACACTACTGACCACCCAAGCCTTTGACTGCCTCTCTGCTATACCCGCCAGCTTGGACCTGTTGTCAATAACTCAATAGTCATAAACGCTAAATCATGTCCTGCCATCAGCGATTATCATATTGACTTGTGTCAGCATAAACATGCCAGTGTAGTCATTAGTAATGACGAGTGGATGTATTGATTTATTGATTGCTGTGTAGAGATTATTAGTTATCTTAAACTGAAAGGTTTAAACCTAAGACAACATCCTTATCTGTTCCTTGGCTAGAGCAGTGTTGCAGGTGCAGATTATGCTCTGGCCTTATTGTGTCAGACCGAGTTCTTGGCTCAAGTCAGAAACGTTTGATAAGCAATGATGTCCTTTGAAAGGTTGTTGCTCTGGTGAAAACATGCGTGAGGTAAAACGCCTTGAGGAGATTCTTTGTTCTGAAGTCAGAGAAGCGTGCAAAAAAGGTGTCTTTGAATGTCCCAGCATATTTGTGGTAAACCTCAGAAAAAAAACAAAAGATGGCGTCAATGAAATGGTGGGGTGATTATTATAGGGAAAAGCCAACCGTGCCTGCCCTATTGAACAGTCCCCTTCTAGCCGATGGGCAGAGCCCAGCTGCTTAGTCACCTCTGTCTCATAGATTGACTAATCTCACTAGGGGGACAAAAAATAGCCCATGCTGTAGAAGCAGACATTGCCTAATTGCACTTTTAGATTTGTGATATAATTAATCTTAGCCTTCTCTAGAGACCGTTGTTATCCTGGAACTAACACAAACATTGGATTAGGGTTAATAGTTTTGTGGATTATAGAGATTGTGTAAGGCATGTTAAAACAAAGAAGTAGTTCAGAGAAGGTTCAGGTAAGGCTTGAAGGGGAAGCCGCTAGATTGTCCTGCTGAGAGAGAAGACCAAATGCTCTGTACGCTAATCCTGCCACTGTGATAGCTCTGCCACCTGGGTTCCTGTGTCTCACCAGAAGCCTCTGGCAGTATTATCTTGGCCTGTCTGTTTATAACCCTTGTATCATCGCAAAATTGTTCCAAAGAATATCCCCCCCTCCATTACCTTTCTATCCCATTTCGTTAGATCACGTCCTTCCCCATTCATCAGAGAGAAACCTGCTTTATTTTATTTTGAGAGCAACGTAATAAACTGTGCCATGAGACACAGTGGCCGAAAATGCAGTTATTATTTACGGTAAAGTCATGATGAAATGTATTTCCTTCTGCACACTCCTCTCCCTCTGCCAGGTTGAAATTGAAAGCCCCTGTGACATTGCATTAGCATAGGACAGATCTGAGGGCAGATTGCAGGCTGTCCTGCACTGCTCTCCTCTCTCTGTAAAGCTGCTCTCAGACTTGGAGTGTCCGTGTCAGATGCCTCATGTGGATGTCCGCAGACATATGGAGTTGTTTGAGTGGACTGGAGGAAGAGAGAGAGGAGAAGAGAGAGAGCCCTATCAGCCTGTCTGCCTGTGCTCCTGCTCCTGCTCCTGCTGGGAACCAAGTCATGGATGACTGAATGTTTCTCTCAGGTGATGCCGAGTGAAGATATCTGAGCCTTTTGAAGTTTAGAGGCTGAAGTTGCGTTTGAGTTGCATCAGTGGCACAAGGGCATTTTCCACATCTGACTTCTGATGCAGGCAAATTGGGTAGAAACAATGCGTTGGTATTTATCATTCAGATATTCAGGAGTATGAAAGTGCTTTGAGCTTTCAGATTGAGGTTTTTGCTTTAAATGTAGTCTGATTACAGAGGCATTTTTTGTACTTTTAAATTGTACCTCTAAGGTATGTTATCTTCTTTGGAAAAATAAGTAATGTCAAAACCGGTTAAGTCCTTTCCACCACCTGGACTTTTTTCACTGCATCTTTACTATAGTAAGCAGCTGACAGCAGACAAGGAGCATCAAATCAATGAGCGCTCAATCGCCATAGTACTGTAAAATGGACCAGAATGCATGGCATAAATGTCTCCGTTTGTGACATTGCATGGCCTTGTGTACTGTACAACTGCTCATTAAACCTGACGATTTAACCCAGAGAAAAAGGAAGTCTGCGCGACCCACAAGTTCTATCAAACAAATTTGACGTTGATTTTCACAATCCAAATCTGAGCAGTATCTGTCTGTAGTATTCATGACTCGTGACTTCACCCTTCCTGGTTTACGTATTCCACCTCCTCAAAACACCTTCACCCTCCGCAAGCAGTGTTTTATTCTTCCAAACCTTCAATCTGTGGAGCTTCAACAACTGCTGCTCTCTCTATCGATTCACACACACACAAACATACACACACACACACACGCACACACACGCACACACACACACACACACACACACACACACACACACACACACACACACACACAACACACACCACACACAAACACACACCACACACAAACACACACACACACACACACACACACACACACACACTCTCACGCCCTGTTCTTTATAAAGGCCATCAGCTTACGGAAAGGCAGCCTACGTCAGTCAGAGGTCAAAGTATTTGGTCATAGAGGAGTTTACGCCTGGAGTGCTAAGCCAGCCTCCCCCGGCCTCTCCCACCTCCCTCGGCCTCTCCCGCCTCCTCACCACATACAAGTGCTAAGCCATCAAATATTCACCGCTGCCTTTAGAATGCAAATGCAGAATTGTAAAAATAGACCCGATATGTTTTAAGGTGGCAATACTGGAGGAGAAATCAGGAGTCATCAAACATTCTCCCAAAATATACTTACTTTGCTGTTTGGGTTTGCATGGGGGCATTCGGCTAAATGGTGCAGAACTCAAACAAACACGGTTTGGGCATTACAACACCAGTAATGTTTCCTGACCACAGTCCGTTTCTGTTAGAGCCACAATGGGCTCCTGAAAATGGCAGCACATTGTACATTCACTGAAGAGGAAAATCAGAAGCGCATGGTGTGGTTTTATCGGTCTGTATCTTTACATGTGTATAACCCCTTATACCCTTAGTCACAGGTTCAGCCTACCCCTCATTATCTACTCCCACACACCGCTTAGGGTAGATAGATGACTTGCCTACACTGTTTTTGTCAAACTGTCTCCATGAGAAGCGAAACAACATACATCTCTATTATTTTGGCAATGCATGACTACACACCACAGGAATGTCAACAAAAATATTAATGAAGGTTATTAATAAAATATTATTTTGATGCACAAACAGGGGACGATTTTCTGCATCAGAGCATCTCTCATAACTGTCTGTTAGGATAACACAGCTCTGTGTTATGATAGATAGCGCTTTACTTCTTAACACTAATTACAATGAAATGTAACTATAACTATACTGTAACTATGCTAATAAATGTACTGTACGGTAATTACTATACACATGCATGGAGCACACAGGCACAATGCACTAGGAATGGCAGTCATTCCCTCTTCAGTCTCAGCTTGAATGTCTTCATGGCCCGGATGGGGAATAATGTCCTGCCAAGAGCAGTTTGAGAAGAACAGAGAAGAGAATAGTCTTCCATTTAAAGGATACAGGGCATTTGTATGTTTCTTTTGAAAGCTCTCAATGGATGCTTCTCAGACGCTTTCATAAAAACACAGTTTGAAGCTTTTTTGGAAAACAGATATTCTGACACAACACGATAGAGGAAAATAGCCACCAGGCATCACTTTGTCAGTCTGGAACAGAGTCCAATGGCTACCATCAGCGGCCAGCCGCTTTCTCTCTCTCTCTCTCTCTCTCTCTCTCTCTCTCTCTCTCTGACCTGAGGTGCTTGCGAAGCGGCACAGCAAAAAACTCCCCTCTTTTGTGCTTTAGTGGGGCATCTGCAGAGTGATGATAAGGACTGTGGACTGGTTCCTTTTTTTCCATCACTGCAGACAGGTTAGTGTCAATTAAATCTCTCATAACACTTTATGGAATTGAAGTTGAAGAATTTGTTTGGTTCAGAACTCATGAATTGTCAGCCCCAGTGCCGATAGTAATAGCCTATGGTGTAAAATTACTTTTTTTTTTTTTTTTCCTGGAGTGAACTCTAAAAAGTAAGGAAAAGCCTGGACATGCTTTACTCTGATTACAGAATTATTGAAAATCTCAGCAACTCTTCTTCTCAGTATTGCTGAATATGCCAAGAGGCTCTGCCAATAGACTGCATGAGAGCCACAGTCTCAGATCCATTTGTGTATGAGTTCTACTGACCCACTGCCAACTCCACATCCCGCTTGTCATTTTCAATTCATCAGATCACCCGGGAGTTTTACTCCATTTACTGATGTTTAAAGGTCCATCCTGTAAGAAGCCCAGCTTTTATTAAGAAGGATGTCTTTGGTATTCTACTACTGGAAACCAAAGCTTTGGAGACATGGGTGACGTAGAACACTGTATCCCCCCCCCCCCACTGTTAATTTGTTTTCTTGAAGCGTACCCTGACGATCATTACTGACGGGTGTCTTTTCTTTTTCTCTTATACAACCAGTATAGTATGTGAGTTTGCTGTTTTTGCAAGACTAAAGTTTTGCTAGCCTCAGCTTTAACATAAATAAAAGCACACTCCTGTAGCAAGGTAGGTGATAATTACTTGGCCTTAAAAAGCTTTTACTTGGCCTTAAAATATTTACAGAAGAAAAAAATTCATGAAAAAAATATGAGCCATCTAAATACACAATTCTGTAGCCTTATGAGGAGCCTACCACCTCAGGAGAACTGAGCGTAATCAGGGCTGTCTGGTACACATGAAGACTCTCTATCATCTCTATCTGAGAGGAGTTTAAATCTCTCTGCTGTTTAAAGCCCAACTTTCTCCAGCCTCCTCCATCCCAGCTCCCTGCGATCAGAGAGGTAATGGCCTATGGAGGAGGGGGGCTGAGGCTCATTGAGAAGGACGGAATGTTTCATCGGGGAAATGGAAGTGCTCATTGGTCCCATCTCTGAGGTTTCCACGGTCACTGGAGCTCCTTAAAGATGTCCTGTGGCAGAGGAGGAGAGGTGGCAGGTTCATCTGGAGAGGAAGGAGGAATCATTGACATTCTGCCCTCCTCATGTCCATGTTACTCCCTCAGAGAGAGAGAGAGATAGGGAGAGAGAGAGAGAGAGAGAGAGAGAGAGAGATGGAGCCAGGAGAGGAAGGATATAGAGACAGCAGTCATGAGAAAGGAGAAAGCTCTTTATTCTCAGGCTGAAGACCAACTGGAGTAGAGCGTGCTTGATAAGTAAAGGCAAATGGAGGAAAATGGATAACAACACTTGACTGACTATTCCTCCTTCATCCATGGAGGGTGAAAGGTGGTGGATGTGTCCATTGCTATTTGTGTGCATTCACACAGTACAATACCTCGTTATGAGACACACTCACACTTATTATTGTTTATTATTCCTTCGGCTCCTAGCCTTTCTCCTCATCACGCACCACCAGTCTAATTATGGGGGACTTATTGGACTCCAGGGGTTGTTTCTTCAACTGGGATGGGTGATGTGGGAGATTTGACATATCTAGCCAGCTGGTTTTACAAGAAAGGCTTGAAACAACAATTACCAACCACCACCTCAGGCTATTCTTCTCCTTCTCCTTCACCCCTTGCTGCAACAAGCCTGTTGATGAGGCTGGTTCACCACGGCTGGGTTAGAGAGACCATATGGAGGACACATAAATCACACACTTGCTTGGATCAACAACTGTGTTTTGGCGGAATAAGGGGTGTGATCTTTGCTTCTGCTGCCACACACTGTGTGATCTATTCCATTAGGAGTAACCCGTAGCCAGAAAAAAACTTTCAGCCACAGAGTGAGAGGCGCATTTAATGGGAACACTTGCAAAGGCTTGGGCTGTCGAGTGACCTGTGCCAGATTTCCATCAACATTCCCTCAGTAAAAAAATCGAGAGAGAACTCCCAATGTGAATAATTCATGGGCGCTAGCACCAGCCGGAATAACTGTGATGTTGTGTGATGAGAGATTCCACTGTTTTTTGGTCTGCAATCCCAAATCCACATGGATTTAACTGTGTTACAATATATAGGCCAGTGGAAGTCTGTTTTTAGACGCAGCGGAGGGTGAGAAACTGAACCAAACACGGCATCACAAGTGGCTTTTGTATGACATCTGTGGTTGTTTAAAGACTTAGCCGTTATTGAAATATTAAACGCAGAAGATCTGAAACCTTCACGCATATTCTGTTCCTCTGTGGGGGTTTTTACCCAACAGTCTTTTTGTGGATTGGTGAGGTTGTTGGGGGAGGTTATGGAGAGTATGACTTGAATTCTACAGTTAGTCTTGGAGATAATTCCTTTTCTCTGCTTTTGAGTTCTTTGTTGATCAAAGTTCTTATCCAATAAGTGCTTGACACCAAACACAAATGGCGATGTATTATTAACTGTTGAATTTCACAGGGATATCTACTGTCAAATTCCAGCTGTCCAACTGTCAAAAAGGGTTTTGGACTAACACGACAGATCTATATTTAATCATAAGCTATAATTCAGTTACCGGACAAATATAGTGAAAAAGTTATCCTCTCTCTTTGGTGAACTTCACTTCAGCAGGTTCCTTTGCTAAATCTCAGTACTATCTCTTGTAAAGTAAAATAGACCTTGTCAACCTAACTGGCTTTGATCTAAGCTATTGGGAATTCATGTTCACCTGTAATGGCTCAGGCATAATTCTGTACGTATTACAGATATTGTCCCTTTTAATATGTCCGGCTAAGAATCGGTCTTATCATCAGATGAATAAGCAGCTTTAAGGTGCCTTGATCTAATTAAATTTGGCTTAGCCAAGTATTTATTTCCTGAATATTGTGATCCAATCAAGAAGGTTAGGGGTGGGGGGAGGGGATCATAATTTTCACACACACACATACACATCACACATAGAACACATACACAACCACAAAAGATCCCAGCATACAGTATTCTGCCACTAGATATTGATTCTGTGGAATAAGATTACTTTTTTTGTCTAACTACATTGACCACTTTACACAATTGTAGAAAAGCCTATTTGAGTTTGTTTCTAATACCGGTACTGACAGAGGAACACTTGAAAAGAGATTCAGTTAAGGTGACTCTAGAGCAATCAAGGCAGGTAATGGTTTATTGGAAATCGATGTAGTCAAGAAACACACTCTAGATTGAACAACTATATGTATGTAACTTGTTTTGAAACTTAAGTAAATGTGAGTAGTAGTGTTGACTCATTTTAGAACAGAAATGCAACGAATACTCAGGCATACCTGAATATTCCGGCATGTTAGTTGTACTTTTAACAAATCCCAAGTCCTGATTTGATATTTTAAGGAGATTAATATGTTGACTGATAGAAATGAGCTTAACATACAGGCACACACACACACACACACACACACACACACACACACACACACACACACACACACACACACACACACAGACAAACCTAGACCTCGCTACTAATTTGCACTCACCAGAGCATGCTACAGTACACGTCCATGTGACATTTCAACCTGATGAAAGATTCAAGTAGCTACTGTATTAATAGCATCAATCAAACAGCATTTTAAAATCTCCCACACACATGAACACAATCTATATTTGATTTTCAGTTTCATAATTCATGCACTCTGAGGTTTAGATTTGAGAGGGTGTTTTTTTACACAGACAATTGTTACTCACACGTCCTCATCTTTCATTAGCATGATCTGCTGCCTGCTACAGTACATACTGTAGTATGGATCATAAACTTGAGAGAGGCCCTTAGAGAAACTCACATCGAGAATCTCGTCTTTTCTCTTCAGCATTGATCAATGTTATGTTGCGACGGATCAAATGGTGGAAAAAACATTGCTGCCTGCAGTGATTTTACTGAACAATAAGCTGCCGCTGTATCGTCCGTCTCTGTTCAAGAATAATCCCTGACGGCTCATCTCATTCACCACAGGCCAAGGCTGTATTGACCCATTTGAGCTGTAGCCTATCACTGATATTTATTCAAAAGATTGACCAAGGGATTTTACTGTAAAGACCTTGGTTTAATTTTCTGCTTTGCATTTAGAGCAGACTGAGTTGATTCACAATAAGAAATTCGTTCTTGTATAGGTGACTGCAAAAAGTGGCACAGTATTTTCATGTCCGCCTCCTCCCTGTGTCTTTGCATGCCCTTTGGCAGCTACTGTACATTTAGCTTCTCTGAAGTGTCCCTTCTGAAATCTGTTTTGATTTATTTCCTGCAGTGGTGAGGTTTGTCCCTCAGCAGAGGCCATACCCTAGGCTCCAGTTTACACTGAAAACAGGAACCCTTCAGGAGAAATCATGTTCGGAGCGCTGAGCGCAGATGAGACTCCCAAAACAAAAACAAGACCTCTTAAAAACAACCCTTTGTAGACAGAAACAGAGAGAGAGAGAGAGAGAGAGAGAGAGAGAGAGAGAGCTCTCCACAGGCAATACGTGCTCAGGGATATAGATACCCATGATTAGAGACAATACAAAACACACCTTCACTGACTGAATTAATTGACTGACCCATCTAGCCTCTCCAAGATTCCCATCTACCCAAATCCCAAGCTCGACTGTAAAGAAACAATACTAACATGTTTTTGTAACAGCAATGATGGGCTTTGGGTTAGCTTTGGGCTTTGTTCGCTGGATATTATATGCTTTGCTTTGGGGAGAAAAACGATGTTTTCATTTTTATCTGATCTAGGCCTGCTCCATTTGACGTCATTTATCATTTCCTAGCCTTGAATTGTTGGAATAGGCTGATATGTACCATCCTATGCTTTGGTAAAGGATGGAAAAACAAATGGAAATGTCACTTCCTTCCTGAAGGGACAAGTGATTTTATTACTTTAATGAGTAAAAAATGGACCAAAGGGAGTTGTCTCAAGACAGCAAAAGATTGTGGCAACTAGATGCCAACCCCACGCCCAAACTCTGCCACTACGTGTTTCCCCTCCTGGAAATAAACATATGTAGTAACACTCCCCTCCACCCCCTTCTCTCCCTCCACTCCTAGAGAGACAGAGAACAATGTCAGGAAGACTTGTCAGCCCCTGACGTGCTCTAATGAGAGAATGGTCTCTCTTCAAGACCCAGCCAAGGAACTCTATCAGTCATGTATTAGGCCTGGGTGGGCCCCCACCACCTCCACACAGCCTCCCAACCTGTGACCACGCTAATTGGCTATTAGCTGTATTTGTCATGCTTTGTGTTGTCATGCTAGCAGGCGCTAGCTAGCACTGACAGAATCCAAAGTACTTTGGGTAAAAAAGAACAGATGCAGTGTATGTAATGCTACTGAACTGAGCCTTGTGGAATTGGGAGTGTGAGCTACTAGATCATTCTGCAGTTCATTTTCACAGTAGGAGTCTTGTTCTAGATATCTGAGCTACCAGGGACTTTGACACGGTGGTGTTGATTGATGGGAGTTACGTAACTGGGCAACTTGTACAGTACACAAGGACCGCTCCTAGTTTCCATGTAGTTTCCAAGGAAATAGAACACATAATGTTTTTTTCTTGCATTACATTGGCTCTATGTTTTCAGAGAACGTTTTTGCATGTTTTTGTTGGTGTCGTTTGCATTCTGGTTTAGAGTATTTTTATATGTCATAATTCTTGGCAGTCCTCTCTATCCACACACGGTACACTGACGTTGTTCAATGGAGCAGCTGCTTCTCCTGTAGCAACACACTAGTGTCTATTCAAGACCCCCCCAGCACACCTGCCTGACCAAACACACGCAGCATTCAAATCAAGTCTGGGGCTATCAAGGCATTCTGGGTAATAAGATCTACACGTTGCGCAGGACGGGGGATTTACGACGGCCTAAGATGTGTACTGAAGGTTCGGTGCTTTGCTATCTTTCCGACGGCGCGTTTAAAGATTTATGGTGGTTTTATCAATATAACTTTGCCTCAGTCTGACTTGCCAATGCCATGTATGGCAGCGTTTTGCCTCGGGTGTGTCAGAATAACGATTTCTGGTTGAAATATGTTTCCCCCTGCAAGGCTACCACTGGGAGATGAATAGAGATAAGATGATGAAATTAAATCAGATTCTGGAGTGGTCTTATCACTGTGATAACTATGAATAGGATGCTGTTTATTTATGGAACGTAATTAGTAATGACAGCATGGTATGAATCTTGGAAAAGATAATGTAATTACTTGGAAAAAAATTACAAGGACGGGGAAGGGGGAGCTAAAGGGTCACCGACCCTGTGTGTGTGTGTGTGTGTGTGTGTGTGTGTGTGTGTGTGTGTGTGTGTGTGTGTGTGTGTGTGTGTGTGTGTGTGTGTGCGAGTGCGTGTGCGTGTTCGTGTGTGTGTGTGTGTGTGTGTGTGTGTGTATATGTGTGTATGTGTGTGTGTATGTGTGTGTATGTGTGTGTGTGTGCGTGCGTGCGTGTGTGCGTGCGAGCGTGTGTGCGTGCGTGTCCATATGTGTGTGTATTCCTTCTCCCTTACTGCTGATGTCCTCCCCTTTGTGCATGAGTGCAGTTCTACTCCATTCTCCTCAGTAAGTTGCTCACCTGATAGTGTTTGATAAGGTGGCTGGTGGAGCCCAGATGAGAGCTGCTGAGTCTTAATTACCTGTTAAAACAGGAGTCATTCATCTCACTGCATACCTGACTGAGGAGAGGAGTAATGGAGAGGAGGCAGCATACCATACACATTCTAACTCTCACCCTGTCTCTCCGCGGAGAGGGAGAGAGAGGGGGGGGGGGGTACATCCTTTCCTAAACCAGCCCCCCCCGCTGCCTCTCGCCGCCATTGTTCCTGCGCTATTGTGCTGTCTCTGCTGCCTGGACCAGGAATAAAGGCACTTTTGTGTTTTCCGTTTCCCTTCTTCCTGTTTTTTTCTCTCCTCTGCTGATGTGCCACGGTAAGCACACAGCCTCTCTAAGTGACTTGTCCTGATGTGCACACAATGGAGCGCACTGACTGACTCACTTCACCAGGCTGGTCGGCGGCTGATAAGCTCCAGGGCTGTGGTGGTGCGGCTGCTGCTGCTGCTGTTGCTGTTGCTGTTGCTGCTGCTCGGTCGGTGTCTGGATGAGGGCCATCTCAGTTTAAAGGCAGAGCCCCGCTGGGTCCCAACTCCAGAGCCCCACACACTCATACATACTGATGTGTGCACTCCACTGCCCACACTTACACACACGCGCACACACACACACACACACACACTCACACACACACACACACACACACACACACACACGTGTGCACGTACGCACACTCACATACACACATACATGCACACACATGTGCGATCACGCACACACACACACACACACACACACACACATGCACAAACACAGACATACACACTCCCCTCCAACAGAGACAAGGCAGGAGAGAGAGAAAGCTAGGGTGGGTGTCCCCCGACACCTATTAAAATGCAGAGATGCAGTTGTACTTAAATGACAGAGTTCAGATATATTGACTCTGGCCTCTCCATTTTATTCTCCTTTCCTTCTAGTCCTTAAACATCAGTTATTTAGTGTCTGGTGTTTAGTGTTTTTGAGCTTTTTTCAAGCTCTTGTTTTGAGACCAGACGGTAGTGAGTTGTCATGCTGCGACTGTTATGTCATATAATTGTTGTTTTCTGAGAGAATGGGGTGGACTGAATCGATTGAGGGGGCTCTGCTCTTATGTAATTGTGGTTGTGGGCTGTGTGTGTGACCTGCCATGTCTCCAGATGATCACAGCGTGACCACCGTTATGTAACCTACAGACCCTGATGAGTTTACCTTCCATGTTTACCACGCACAGACAGGTTTGCAGAGGAATGAATGATGTAGCTACAGTATGTCCTATACTACAGTAGGTCAATGAGGTAGAAATCGGAGGACGGGCTCATTGTAATGCTAGGAGCAAGCAATGATGAATGGTATCAAACATGTATGTATGTACAGTATTCTATGTAAGCGCCACTGGTAGTTAGAAAAAATAAAGTATGTTTTCTTTCCGGCTACAGTAGCTGGTTAACAGTGGCCTTTCTGTCAAAGAGCAGTGAACATGTTGCGATGGAGTGGTTGCTCTCTTCTGGTGAATAGGACCTCAGAGACTGCCTCCCGCCCACAGTACATGTCTTAGGCGGGGCGCTGAATTCTTCCCCCAAACAAAAGAACCTTTGGGACGACGCGCCGCACGGCTTGTACAAGTTGCCTAGGTAACCCCGTCTTCAAAACAGTAACCCCCCTGACCCAGCCGCCCGCGGCGCGTTAGCGCCTCCCTCCCGAGGAAAGGGCCTCGGTAGGCCTCATTAATCACCAGCGCTAAGCACTCCAATGAACCAGCCTCCAGGCATGTTCGCGCCAAATCGGACGACTTTTAGAACTTCATCCCAGTCGGAGTGTAATCATTATGTATACCAATGAAGAATGTGAGGCAGTCCCCTCCTCCTCAAAGCGTTGAAAGTTTTATTACAGCGTGTTGAACTTGAGGTACATGGCTTCAGGCATTCGCCGCTGATATGGCTCCAGTGATTGCTGTACTTTGAGTGAACTCGAATGTTGGTTTATTGGTGGTTTGTTGGTGGACGATGTTGTCTTCAGTTCTGCTGCTGCCTTTGATGATTCAAAAAGAACAAAACACCATTATCATATTACATTTGTCCTGTTTTCCGCCACTGCTGTTTTGGTTACCAGTGATGTCGAGAATGATGGTTGTTTGTTTCATAGGAAAGTCCCACGGCCTGCTACCAGCACACGCCACTCAGGCGGTAAGATGAAATGTCATACTCCATCACCCCAGTGAGAGCTAGCCAGGGCAGAGATGTGGCACTGATGTATGATGTTGCTCTATGGGGCTCCATGTTTCAGAGTGAGATTGTCTCTAATCCACAGAGAGGAGAGATGCAGCCTATTGTAAATATTGTTTCCTCTCTCTGTCACACTCTGACAAATACCATTAGATCTGAGGCAAACAATATCGAGGTTGTGTATTCAGAGTTATGATTCATTTAAAACACATCTCTTTCCACTTGTCTAATGTACCTCCTGAATTAGTTGGATGGATGCCTGCTTGTATCATCTCTTGCTTATGTTTTGTGTTTACCTATTATACTGGAGGTTTTTTACACGTCTGTTATACTTTAATTAACACACGATTAGAATCATTTTTCCACTAATTATCTGGCTTGTCTTTTGTTCCAGAACTGCAGATGATGTCTGTGCAGTGTAGTATTCATTAACACGTTGTCATCAGATCAGGGTCAGAAGGTGTTTCAGCTCCCTTCTCGTTGTCACGCTCCATTCTTTTCATGTTTCAGGTGAAGTTTTATTTGGCACAAATCGCTGGAAGGGATCCATACTTGGGTGCCCCCTTGACATTTTGTTCAGTTGAATGTTAATGATCATGTTTTTAATTACTTATATGTCTTATTTGTTTGACACATGTTTGTGAATAAAGGCACGTATTTATGTAAATGACAGATACTGCTGACATAGTAATTATGTTCTGTTACCTTCATTTTGTTGAAACGGAGAAGAAACCTTTGACTGAAACTTGTGATTTAAATCATTAAATGAGAAAAATTTCTATTGTTTAAGAAGTGAATAAGTAGCCATGATGTCTTGATACATCTAGGCGTTAAAGCATTGAAAGATGTGGAGACTATTCAGGCAAAAAAGTAGATTATCTGAACCATCACATTTCTTCTGAGCTTTGGAAACCTACAGTAACAAAACCACAGCCCTAAAATCAGATATCAACATCAGTTCTGATATAAATCCAGACTTATTGCTGCTGGAGGCAGGGTGCATCTTCTCAAATGCTCACAGTTGGCTTTTATTCAGTCCGGTACCCTCCTGAACTCCTCATCAGTCTCAGCTTCCTGACTGGTACCTCTGTAGCTCTTCTCCCTTACTGGTTGCTGGAGTTACAACGGCCCTGACCTGACCTGAACACACTCCCTCTCTTGTTGGTTCTATAGAAACCAGTAACCAGCGAGTAACCCGCTCCCTGCCCCTCTGTGTACTGTACAAGGTGTTGGGTTCTATGTAATACCTGTATTGTACCTTGTACAGTGAGAGAGAGGGTGGAGACCCAAAGGGGGAGATGATGACTGACTGGAAGGGTACTAAAGATATTGCGGTAATACCTCACACAAAGACTGTCCTCTTGGTAAACTTTGGACTCTTTATGGTCACCGTGTGAGGTGTGTTTGGGAGGAAACGAGAGACTGTACAAATGTCATCATCATCACAGCACACTGAATCAATTAAGTTAGGCACACAGTGAAACCCCATAGCACCTTAGGTTGGTTCGCTCCGGTTTTCTCTAGAGACGTACTGCGTCCAATGAAATCGTCCAGATGAGCACACTACAGAATGTGCACTGTCATACAATAGAATAACCTTTGCCACAGATCCCTTTTATACTGTAGTGTCATTTATGACGAAACCACACATTCACGATTTGAGCAAATTTATCAGATTTCTTTTCTTCACAGCGACCGTAAATGTCACAGAGTTGTTCCACAATGTCACATTCAAATCACTCTGCAGAGGCATTGAGCCTTTAGTGTTTGATTTGTCATTCAGTCCTCACAATGTCACACTGTTGAATCCCTCTGAATAAAATCCCAGCAGACACTGGGATTTAAAGGGAATGAGTGCATCAAATGATGACAGCCCAGGGCATAGTGTTCCACTGTGTGCAGTTATGGGAGTCGTAGAGGGAGACTGTAAGTGGGGGATCCATTTAAATTCAATTGGATTCCAGGAGTAAACACCAGGGATCATGCATAGAGTCATGGAAGGGCACGTTGCTCTTTCCCAAAAAAGGGCACAACATGGAGGGGTGGGGGGGGGGCAATTTGTGAATGGCAGCGGTAGGGACAGGGTGTTTGGCCCATTCCCCCCCCCCCCCCCCCCCCCGTGCATGTTTATAGTAAACACTGCATGTTTCTGGTAAACACTGCATGTTTCTGGTAAACATTGCATGTTCCTGGTAAACACTGCATGTTCCTGGTAAACACTGGAATCACATGTACAAGGGAGGAGTGTGTTTGACAGCTTTCATAAGTTTGGCTTTATCATCATCATCATGGTGCTCTCTGGAGCTTATCATTCCATCTACGCTGTTTCATTTGTCTTTGGTTTACGAACCACTCGTCCGTGGCTGCATTCTCTGAGTGCTCATGTCAAGCAAGGCTTGACTGCCGTCTCTCTCTGTGAACTGGGAAATCTACTCTCATGAATATGGTGGAAGCGAATACACGGCAGGTCACATTGACCTTGTTATTCATGAGTTTCCCTCACCTCCTATGCCCTGTCAGTAATAGGCAGGGATTGTGTGTGTGCGTGTGTGTGTGTGTGTGTGTGTGTGTGTGTGTGTGTGTGTGTGTGTGTGTGTGTGTGTGTGTGTGTGTGTGTGTGCGCGTGTGGGTGGCCTGTACAAATATTCACGCTATTTCTGTCTTCCTGTGACTCCCACAGAAACCCCGTTGAAGGGAGAGGACGGTCAGGGAGACAACTCTTTCTCAGACTCCTCCCTGTTCGCCCACTGGGGTCAGGATCTGAGTCCAGACAGCCGCAGGGTGGCGCTGAAGATGTTCCAGTACTACGGCTACAACGGCTACCTCAGCGACCGCCTCTCTCTGGACAGAACCATCCCAGACCTCAGACCTGACGGGTGAGCTCATTGGCCCATACAGTAAACCACACCCACACACCCCTGCAGTAAACAACACCCACACACCCCTGCTGCTCTGCACCTCGCTACACAAACGTGTAGGTGGTTAAAACCTCGGTTTTAGGTTTTTTTGTGGGTCGGTTAAGTACAATGTTGTGGGGATGTTGTCTTGTCACTCTTGATATTATGGTGCATGGTCAAAGTTTGATTCTTTATGTGGAAGTTTCTATCCAACTGCAGAGGACTTTCTTTCATAAACAGCTCATAGCTTACAGACCATTTTGGGGGAACTTGACTTTATATTCTAGTGTCTCTGATATCCGTAGAGAGCTGACATTAACACAATGTTTGACAGTGTTCTGCACACAGACTATACAGCAGAGTTCTCATTGTTGGATTACTGTACATTGTTGAGCGAGTGCCTTATGCTGAGAGAACTTGAGCCCTCAATGTTTTGACAGGGAATGGACTAGTAAAGTGGTTCTTCAAAACAATGAGGTGCAATTTCATCTCCCGTAATTACCGCCTCTGTCTACCTTCAGGAACATAAAAGACAGGCACTCAACCTCTCAATCTGCCATTCTCTCACAGTGGAGACAGATTCAGAAACGTGTCATAGCTCATCTCATCCCATTTATTATTTTTCATATCATATTTGATCCACCAAATCTGCATTTGAAAATACAAGTTATTTTACTGTTACAAATATCGTTTGGCTTTTAGGTCTACCAATAATATCAATATATCAACCAGCTCAACACCAGGACCACAAAATGCCCAGATATCTGAGAAATACAACCTGATTTCTTTCACCTTTTTTTCCATCTTCCAACAGAATGTTAAATAACATAAATGCCGTCTCCCCTCCCCTCCCCTCTCCTCCCCTCCCCTCCCCTCCCCTCACCTCACCGCCGGTTCGTTTTTTTCCCCAATAGGTGTAGAAACATCTCCTATCCCTCCAACCTGCCCCAAGTGAGCATAGTGTTCATCTTTGTGAACGAGGCCTTGTCTGTGATCCTGCGTTCCATCCACTCAGCCATGAACAGGACCCCCTCTCATCTCCTCAAAGAGATCATCCTTGTGGACGACAACAGCAACAGCGGTGAGTATTCAGATTGCACTGGATGAGATTAAACTGTCCCATAGGGAAAGTGCATTCGAACGTACAGCTAGTCTGTCAAACTAGGCTTGTTCAATGGTTACTGAGCAGTCAGAAGCGGGCGGGCTGTTGGTGTTCAAAATGAAATGACATTACTAACATATAACTAACTAGATAGCTTCTGTAAACAACTCTCGGACGAAAATAAAAAACTACAGTGTGGGGGTGTGAGGGAGGAACCTTCTCAGGCTCAATAGAATTTCGTCCTCCGTGTTTCGAGGAAGATCCAGTCACATTGGGTCTATTATTTGGGTCTCCACCTCAGAAGGCCAATATAAGTATTGTAGCAATTGTGTCTGAGATACATCGCCTGTATAAAAAGGCTAATGTACAATATGTGTCTCATCTGAAACAGTGGCTGTTGTCTATGGTGGATTTCTTGTCATGTTGGAAGTAGGCCACTATTTATTGAAACTGGAAGTAGGCCACTATTTATTGAAAGTCTCTTCTGAAACAGTGGTAAGTTGCCTATAGTTTACGTTGGGTTGCTTTCCTCAGTGAAAACTGGAACAGTGGTGGGCCTGTTTATCGCTGTGGGTCCTCCTCTGTTGGCCTCCAGGATATCAGTCGGGATCTTTACAGTCTTAGTAATTACTCTGTTTCTTGTCGGCTCCCTTTCTTTAATCTACCTCTTTAATGTCTCTAATTAGGCGCTTTGCTGATTGGATTAAATGGATAGGTGAAGGAATACTAATTAGTAGAAAATAAAAGCCAGGAAATGTGCCTTGAGGTGGATCACCATCGGAGAGGTAATTAAGTGTTTGGATACACCAGGTCTCTGCTGTAGTTAAGGCCCCCCAGCCCTGTGTTTAATGGTTCAGACAGGAGATTTGGCTCAGCTGTGCCTGGTCTAATAGAACGCCAACTACAACTACCTGCAGTATGGAGTCTCACTACAGAGTGTGTTAGCACAGCAGAGGTGTGGTATTTACGAACGGACCGGGTGGACTGTCCCCCGGTGCTGGCTAAGTCAGCAATCGCACAGCCAGGTGTGTAGAGGGGGAGAGGGGAGAGGGGACAGATGATTACCGATGAAGTCAGCTGTGAGATGTAGGCAAACGACCCTCAGTAGACTTTGTTCTGGACTGTTGCTATAAGCCAGGAAGGCCAACGATATCCGCCTCAGATCACTGAAGCTACAGAATGCCACAGAATGGGTTAGTGGGCTGGGTCAGACTGAACCATATACTCTACCTGCTGGGATAAGAGGTAAGTCAGAGACTCCCCTCTGCTTCTTTTCTCATTCATCTTTTTCTTCTTTTACCATTGTCTCTTCTCTTCTCTCCGTCCCGCTGTGTACACTACCTCTGCACCCCTCGGCTAAGCCCTGTGCACCTGAAACCCACTTTTTTTTTTACCTCAGGGCTATGTTAGC
>NC_139673.1:7989924-7994924 GCF_951799395.1 Argentina silus | reverse complement strand
CTGATACGGATAAACGGCGAGTCTGTTTTAGCCCGGGCATGTTGCCTATGACGATGGAGTCTGAGGCCAGGGCCTTACCCATCTCTCCCTGGGGTGAGATGATCAGCGGTCTCCGGAGTTCTCATCATAGCATCTAATTGCGTTCTCAGCAGCATCTGACCCAAATCTGTCAGAAGGGAATTTGAACAACATCCAAAATATTTCTGCTTTTAATCTGTGCTGATACGGTATTAAACCTACGGAGCAGGAATAGAGCCCCTCAGGAATGGCTTTACTCAGATCTGCAGTGCGACGTACGTTTCATTGTTTCAGCACTTTGCAGGATAACCTTATTGCATGGTTTGTTTACAAGACAATATAGATACAGTCGCCCACTCAAGTTGTTCTCTGGCAAACACAATTATTGTTGCATGGTTTGAATAAGCCTTCAGTTACCAGTAATGCAGCAATGTGACCTAGTGTATATGCGTTGTCTTGTCTTTTGTGATTTATTTTTTAATGGAAATATGAACACTAGACCTACTTCATCATTACACAACTCACACTTCATGTGTTAATCACATTGCTGTTTTCATATATTGTATGTACATGGTCCTCATTAACATGTGTAGCAAAGTAATTCCAATGGCTTCTCATATATTCCTAGCTAATTACATTCTACCTTTGTGTTTGAAGGGCTGAGCCGGTTCTCATGAGAATTATGGAGGACCGAACTCGCATAATCTCTCCGTCGTTTGATAACATCAAATACGACACGTTTGAGATTGAAGAGTACCCGCTGTCTGCCCAGGGCTTCGACTGGGAGCTGTGGTGCCGATACCTCAACCCACCCAAGTCCTGGTGGCACCAGGCCAACAACAGCGCTCCTATCAAGTAAAGTATATAGACTTAGGATAACCCAAAAATAGATGGAACATTGAATTCTTGTGGAGCTCTTGTACCCAGGCTGAATGTTGGAGTCTATGAAAGGCAAACCGCTGGTGAAAACTGGTTGTTTTATTGACACACAAAGTGCATTTATGCTTCTTGTTAACTATCCAGATTACAGTGTCATTATTTGGTGCTAGTGTATCACTGCTGTCCTGGAATTGTGTTTTCTACATTTCTTTGCTCCCTTTGTTTGCCCTTCCAGGAGCCCTGCTCTGATAGGCTGCTTCGTGGTGGACAGACTGTACTTCGAGGAGATCGGCCTATTGGACGAGGGCATGGAGGTGTACGGCGGAGAGAACGTGGAGCTGGGTGTCAGGGTGAGTAATGCTGTCGTTTCCCGGCAGGGACACACACGGGGGCACTGTTCATTTAGATAATGGCTTTGATCCTGGAGAATTAACAATGATAATGACCCTCACTGTTTTTGGCAGGCTCACCTCAGTGTCTGCCCCTCAGACTCACTGCTGGAGTGTCCTTTGGCTTTCAAGCAGTGTCCTGCATGTAATTGGAACACATTAACAAGGTGAAGTGGGCTGAAGATAAGATAACTATAAGATAACTACCACCCCCAACTGAAGCAGTTCCTTTTCCTCTCTCTCTCCCCGACTCTGCGAGGCCCCTTCACTTCTTCGTGAAGTAGGAGACGAAGAGAGTCCGTAGCAGGGCTACGTCGACACCTTGACGTCTCGGAACACGGCTCTGATTGGTGTCCGTTGTGTTCTTCAGTGTTCCTCTCACCTTGTCTCGTCAAGCCTACTCCCTGTTCAGTCACGGCACAACCCAGTATGTCCTGTATTTGTCACAGGCGTCCTCTCTCTCTGTCTTGGCAAGGCCTCTTTGCTTGTCTTTATCTATCTGCTTCCCTTAGAAACAGCGGCAGGTTTAAATGAATACCTCTCTGAAGTCTCCTCTTGAGCTGTGTATCGCCTGTGTCAGTTGTTCCGACTCTTTATTTTCCCATCAAAGTTATTTGCCGGGCCCGTCACAGGGAGTGCAGGACACATCCCTCGTCTGCGATGTGCGACTGGCTGTACTGTACCTATAGCTGTAGCTATAGCTGACAGAGTCAGTGTGGAGCTCGGCAGCACCATGAGCAGATGGGCCAGAGAAGGCGCAGGCATCCCCGGGGAAGGCTAATAATAACACTGACACATTCACTGTACAGTACATACTGTAGGACAGCCCTAATACAGCAATCAACTGCTACAATAACACCCAGAGGTTGGACAGGCAGACAGACTGACATACAGAGAACTCCTTCAATAACTCCCAGAACTGGACAGAGGATGGACAGACAGACAGGCAGGCAGGCAGACAGGCAGACAAGCAGGCAGGCAGGCAGACAAACAGACAAACAGACAGACAGAGGCAGGCAGACAGACAGACAGACAGAGGCAGGCAGGCAGGGGACAGACAGACAGGTAGACAGTCAGACAGACAGACAGACAGACAGACAGATAGACAGACAGACAGACAGACAGACAGAGGCAGGCAGGCAGGGGACAGACAGACACAGAGACAGACAGGGGACAGACAAACAGACAGACAGGTAGAGAGTCAGACAGACAGACAGACAGACAGACAGACAGACAGACAGACAGACCTCCTCCAGCTGTACTCAGTAGATAACACTGCAGTTTCAGACAGAGGGAGGGGGCTTACAATGGGACAACGGCGAACGTGGAAATATCCATCGGCGCTAATGAGAGAGATGTAATCATCAGTCACTCTTCAGGAAAGAGAGGGAGATTAGTCCCATAAGTCATTTTCCCCCAGAAATGACATGCTTTTAGAAGCTCAGGCTTGATAATGGAACCCGCTGATTGCTTTTCTCCCGAAAACATTGGTGATTTTATCACACACATAATACATCAGCGACTTAGTTGCATATCCCCATGTACAAACAGTTGACAAATCATTTTGGTTTACTTCATCTCCAAGAATAGATACTGCGGAAATACTCCCTCCGGATGTGAGTCCCATGCTGGTGTGTTGGCTGTGGTTGGCTGGGCTGAGTCCTAGAGGAAGTGACCCCTGACTGGAGTGTTAATGTGACCTAGCCTGCAACCGTGGGTCCTGGCTGTGTGGACTGATGTCCAGGCAGGCAGGCAGGCAGGCAGGCAGGCAGGCAGGCAGGCAGATGCAGAACTGGAGCCCACAGAGGCCTTGGCACTGGCCCAAGATCAGCTGCCCCACTGAGCTCCAGCAGGTTCCGGCCTGCCTGCCTGTCTGTCTGTCTGCCTCTGTGCCTGCAGCATATTGGTCCTGCCTGCAGACCACCTGCCTGGCCACACTTTGGCTGACACCAGTACAGCTCTAAAGGACTCTCACAGAGACGCTCACACACAAGGCCAAGACTGCAGGGGAACTCTGTTATCCAGGCCTGGATTCATCTTTGGGGGCCTGTCCTGGCCCTTTTATATCGGGATGAAACGCCAGGAACAGCTGCACCCCTCCTCTCAGTCTATCATAATAAGAGCTCAGCTAATCCCATAAACAACAATCAAATCAAACAAAGGTATTTGAATGCGGGAGTATGATAATGAATGGTATTCATTCATTTGTAATGTGTGTCAGAGTTCTGATATAACCCTTCCCAGCGTGCTACTTAGGCTTTCAGGATGTCTTCTGAGAGTACGGAATAGACAAGAGGATTGCTGACTACAGAAGCCATAGTTTGCCGCTCCAGGGCACAAGTTGTTTATGTCCTTTTTGATGAAAAACAGAGCAGTGGCTGGCCAAGTCTTAATTATATTATTGAAAAAGTATAATCCCTGAAGTGGCTTTCTGCAATAAAACAGAAACATAAAGCACCAAAAAAAGTTGATTGCGGTTGCGCTGGAGGGTGAGAAAGTGTGGCAATGTCGCGTATCCTATTTCAGAACACGTGCAAATGTTGGAGGTGGACCCAGTTATTGCTGCTGTTCCGACTGTCAATTTGGAGGAATGAATCACACACCACTGCCAAGCAGATTGGATTCACTGAATGATGTGCTTATAAAGCGGACATGGCAATGTTATGCACTCGTACACAGTTTTCTAAAAGTTGTGTATAATATATATGGAAAACATAACATTGTCACTATAAAACATAACAAGACTGAGATGCATTTAGATTCCAGTCCAAAACTGTATACAATTTGTGTTCTGTGTAAGCAAGATAACATAATCAACGTAGATATAGGACATTCACTTCCACTGTACTGTACGTGCAAGTACTGCTAGTGTATTTTCAGACTGCATCACACATCTACGTAGGCTGCCCAGAATGAACGATCATATAGTCAGTTACACATAAATCATGTACTGCAAATGTCAGAAGTCCAAAATGATAGACCGTTGATAAGCTCCACAGGCTTTGAAGACAGCATAACTAGCCTGAAGACAGTTTTTGATTGATTGCAAACACAGTCGTACGGTGTAGGTTAGAATCAAGGCTGTGTTGAAGTTCTTGTACACAATGTTGACACACGATGTATGGTTAGGAAAGTATTTCATAGCTTATTCTCACTGGTGCTTGTGTACGTTGTCTGCTCAGGGATGCATAACTCCCGTACGCCCTCATACAATTCCTCTGTGATGTGGAGGAGAGGGTGAGACCGTGGGTTGGGAGAGAAGTGTTTTGCTGCAGAAGGTGTTTTGTAAGAAGGAAGAATTTGGCACTTTACTGAAAAGGGCATGTCTGTCTGTGTGTCTGTCTGTCTGCCTGCCTGTCTGTCTGCCTGTCTGATGTGTGGAACAGAATCAAATGCTCCACCACGTACCTTTATTAAACAAACATCGTTTCCATCCGACAAGGATGTTGGTCAGGTGTTCAGGTTGATCTTTAATAAAGGTACGTGGTGGAGCATTTGAGAATGCAGGCTTTATTCACTCTGTACTGACTTTTCTCTGCCCTGCACCCCAGTAAAAGATGTGCGTCTTGACCATACTTGACTGTCTGTCTGATGTGTCCATGCCCAGTCCCAAGTGATGAGGACCAAGGGCTGAGTATGGATGATGATGACAATAATGATGATGATGATGATGATGATGATGATGATGATGGTAATGGTAATGTTTTCTGTACT
>NC_139673.1:7882758-7989724 GCF_951799395.1 Argentina silus | reverse complement strand
AGGAATGTGTAGTGGCAGTAGCCAGAAAAGGTCAACATGAGTCTCAAGTCAAAAGTTCACGATACATATGTATGTATAAAGGTTAAATGATCAGTATCCAATATACCCATAATCAGATGATCAATTATCACAATCTTCCACATTCCCCTCTTCGAGACTTACTAGCCTCGTAACATAATCTACTTCGAGTTGTGTTCAAAACCTTAAAAAAGGGGAGTACTCCCAACCGACAATACATCATTGATCTCCTTTGAATAACTAAAGGCACTTCTATATAAATATTGTGAGAAGACCACACAAAAATATACTTAAGTAATTAGATTATCACATGAAGATATAAGTAATTAACACGATTACAGGCAGGGGCGAAAAACCTAGGCCTTTCTAAACATTTTGACTGTTTGCCAGGAAAATTCCCCTGCGGTTGTCATACCATCCAGCCAATCCTGAGCAACCACATATTTTAGTCTGCAATCGGGCATTTTCTTTCAGAGGGATACTATTATTTAATCATTCATCACATACATTTAAAATCTCACTGTTTTAATATCATGATAAACAACAACTTAAGGCTCCTTAAATGTTGTTGCATCACAGTTAAACATTTAATTTTTTATTCTTTGTCATTGATCATCAGGTCCCTTGTAGGGCTGGACAGTGAAACATTTCACTGCAGTGTTCGCCAGTTCCTTCCCCCAAAATCTTGCCTGTACTTATGTTTGTGGATTTACCTTACCTAGGGGAAACCTATTGTGGAGTTGCATCTCAAGAGCTTCTCTACAATGTGCACGCTCTCTTCAATAAGTGACCATTCACCTATTGTCAATTTTGTAGTTCAACTAGGTGTAATTCAACTACATGCATGTCTATGTCAGTAAGCCCTGTATCAGCATATATACATTTATGTTGTCTTGTGAATAAACCTATAGAAGAGGGGCACTTCAGGATGTGCTATTCACCTTGTTCCTGAGTGGTAGATAATGGCTGTATTGATGAGTTAGGAATTTACTCACTGAATATCTTCGTTGTCGTCTTCAAACATGTAGTCTTCTATCATACAGTTAGTTTTATGAACTAGTTTTATGAAGTCAAAGTCACCGTCATCCTCAGGACTTTCTACTGATAATAATGGCATTGTCACACCACCTTCCCCTGGCATTACGTTTCCTACCCATTTTAGTAACATAGCCTTCACACATAAAGTCAACATTATGGTGCAGAAGCAAAACATTATTCCTAATATTATGACCAGAGGCACCAACATCTGCACTAACATTGCTCCCCAGGGTTTATCGGTTACCCAGTTGGTCCATCTTTTGATGGACCAAATTTGTCCCTTATGTGTTGTAGGGCTATAATCACGTTGGTCATACTGTCAGTAGAATCAGGTATTAAGTCTTCACCTGTCAAATATAATGTATTGCATAACCCCCCTTGTTTCGCCAAAATATAGTTGAGGGCCATTTCATGTTTTAATAGTAAACCTATGACTTCTGTCAGTGTTTGACAGAAACTGAAATCCTTTGATCGTTTCGTTAGCAAAACCCTGTAAGGTATATGTGATGTTGTCTATGTGATCGGCTAAAAATGTCACTCCGTACCACGGGAATAAACCTAGGCCCATTTCTTCCCAAGGGATATCCTTCAATGGTATGATTCAATACTATTAAATTCGGCCATTGCTCTCTTCCTTCGACCTCCATGAGTGTGACTAGGTTCTAATCCTTGTTGTACTGTCACAACGTCATAGGGAAGTCTCAATATTGCCATATAGCAACACCCAGTCCCTCCCTGAGGTAAATATAAGTATGTGTTATCCCTGCAAACCCACCAATTATCTTTCAAATTCCCTAAAGACACATTTGCGGGTAGTTTGCTATTTCTTACCTTTAGGCTTACAATACAACACTCTTGGGTTGTAAACCTTACTTCATATTCCCTATTTGGCATACCGCCTTTGGTTATGTGAAATTGCATTACATAATACTTGCACTCAGATATCCCTATGCTTTCTGTAATTGCCGGCCATGAACTGGGGAACGGAACTCTCACTATGCATGGACAACCATTATTACTTGCTGTTCTTACAGAATGTGTCAACTGTTGATACCACATATTTTGACTTGCCCATGGATCTGCGATATTTAATGCAAAGGCATCAAAACCAAAAGCCTTCCAGTCTGCATCTCTTTTATGTTGTATGGGTGTGTATTCAGTCAAGTCAGTCTCAGTCTTGGTCAGGTTGCTCCTGGTGTCATCATTGGCATTTGATGAATAGGTATTCCTTGGTTTGCCATCAGTGCTTGTTTGTTCTGTTCTTTCAGTATGGCAATTCTGGGGAACACTGATACATATGATGGAGGATCTGGTGCCTTGCCTTTAGGTGATGTCGCTTTTTGTTGTGTTGCTGCTTTAGGATGTGACCTGGTTTGCTTTAATGCTTCTCCTCACCACTTCTGCTTTCCATTGCTCCATGACATCACGGTGTGGAAACATGTCTTTTCTTCTCATGCGGCCTTTTTTAGAATTAGCGGCTTCTTTCATGCTGTAAGCTGTTTCGACACTGACCACGTACTTTGGGCTCCAGGTGCCCTCAATGGGCCAGGCATATGGACTGTTATTGGTCCACAGTGACCATTTCTTAGTAATGGCTGTGGGTTCAGGCCCGTTTACTCACACCATGTATTGTAGCAGAGTTTCAACTCTACCCATCTTGAATTTCTTTATTTCTTGTATTCTTTGTATTATTGTACTTTCAAAAATGAGCAAGATGTGTCTTTCACAAGAAAAAATAAAACCAAAAAAATCAGAATACAATAATGAATTAAGTGTTTTCAAGCGGTAATTGCACTCAACACACAATCTTGCAAAAGAAAATCTCTTTCACTCTTTTTAACTTGGGAGGGACCTGGAAAAAGGCTTCTCCCTCCAAACTCCTCCCCTTAGATACTGGCAAACCAGACCTCAGTCAGTCCTCCAGTATCTAAAAATCTGAGCACTGCAAAACACCCCTAAATGGCTTTTCTCTGAACACAAAATGAATGTGTTTAAACAGCAAAGCAAGCACACACAAATGTAAAGTCCATATGACTTAGACCCCTGTTGTATTTCTCAGCCCATGCAACAGATCTATAGTTGTTGTCAACCAACCCAACGCAACTCCAAAGCATATCACACAAATAACAAATGCATACAACCAACCTGGGTGAATTCCTCTTTTACCACGCATTTACACATTATTTAACCAAACTCAGATGTGTTAAAACCATATACCATTTAACCGAGCTCAGCCTGCTCTACTCAAAGAGACTATCAAAATGAGTATAGAAACACAAAATTAAATTGCAACGTTTTTTTTTTACATTTTCACAACCGTTCAAATTTTCAAAAATCTTCTATTGTCTTCATAACTCTAATAATACCAACAACAACAGCTCGTATTAATTATTACTGCTGTCATATATTTGTTAATGTCTAGATAATGTCAGCAGTGTTCGTTTCTGCACAAATCCAGGCACACATATAATATCATATATCACATGGATATAGATCTTACATCAGATCTTACGTCAGATTAACTACATCAGAGTCGATGTCTGTATAAAAAGCCTTTGAATCAATATTGCTTAATAAGAATGACCAATACGAATGAATGAGAGATTCATATCCAAGTCCACAACTCCATTCCCGTCAATACATCTATAATAACAATTATTTCAATAATCCACAAAAGCATATCTATTGAATACAGAGTAATAGTGAAAGAAATTAATTCATTTTAAAGAACATACTATGATTAAGCTTGAAGGAAGTGGAAATGGTGGATATGATTTTTTGCAAGAAACAGTGAGACACACACACACACTCGCTCCCTATCTTCTCTCTCTCTCTCTCACACACACACACACACACACACTCACACACACACACACACACACACACACACACACACACACACTCAATTTCCTTCTCACACACACAGTCTCTCTCTCACACACACACTCACGGCTGGACTCAAACAGCACTCAGCCACACACACCCCACACTTACTTTAAACAGTGGGTGATCAATCCATGCTATAACTTGCAATGCATTAGATAATTTCCAACAAAACGGGAATATTTTGTCCCTCCTGTGCAGGTTTGTCCAGCCCACTGATAACTCTTTACTTATTTTTAAAACGGTTATTCTGGTCAACGGCTGAACAGGTTATTTAGTCCACCAACATCTATTACACGTATTCTGGTCAACAACTAAATGGATTGTTTAGTCCATCAATATCTATGTCACGTATTCTGGTCAACGACTAAAAACAGGTACCTATACAAAAGTTCCTTTTACATACATAATGTGTCAGTTTCACTGATAATCAGGGATGTTAATTATGGTAATCGGGCATGAATCAGGGTTTTCTGACAGTTGACTCAGGGTTTCCTGACAGTTGACTTAGGGTTTTCTGACAGTTGAATCAGGGTTTTCTGACAGTTGACTCAGGGTTTTCTGACAGTTGACTCAGGGTTTTCTGACAGTTGACTCAAGGTTTCCTGACAATTGACTCAGGGTTTCCTGACAGTTGACTCAGGGTTTTCTGACAGTTGACTCAGGGTTTTCTGGCAGTTGACTTAGGGTTTTCTGACAGTTGACTCAGGGTTTTCTGACAGTTGACTCAGGGTTTCCTGACAGTTGACTTAGGGTTTTTTCACAGTTGACTCAGGGATTTCTGAGTTTTTTACAGATTTTTACAGTTCCGGCACTGTCCTGTTCTGTGCTGTTGGCAGCAGTGGAGGAAACGATAACATTATGGAGTAAGTGTTGCCTCTGCAGAAACTCTGTCAGAACTCAGGAACTGCATCAATGACTTAAAGTAAATGTTTGCTCACTGGAACTGACTGAGGAGATATGGAATGAATCCCCTGGAATGGAATGGAAACATTCTCTGGGTGGAATGTTAGTTCTTGGGAAGCCAGTTAGGGCTGTGGAGGGAGATGGAGCGGAGAGGAGAGGAGAGGAGAGGAGAGGAGAGGAGAGGAGAGGAGAGGGCTTCTGACTGGAGGCTAGCAGCTCTTCAGGGGAGGAGTGGGGAGATGAAAGGAGGCAGCCTCAGATACAGAGGGCCACAGGGACCAAGAGGAGACATTTTTATAACAACATGGTAAATCACAGCATGCACTTCATCTGGCAATAGGAGACATGGTCCTACTGTATGAATAAGATTATTAGCGGGGGGGGTTTTGTCTGGAACGTGGAGTGCATTTTGAAACAAGTCAGAGTGTGGCCCTTTTTCTCTCACACTCCTTTACCACTCCAGTACCACTCACCTCACAGGCTCAGGGGATTTTTACCCTGGTCCGCTTTTTCCTTCACCAGTTAAATATGAGTGACATGCTCGTCTTATATGGTCACAAGAGACCATGTGAGCGCTGAGCGTACGGGAGAGGAGTGGGGGAGGTGGACGGGGAGCGGAGCGTTAAATAAATCCTTGTGAGCGATTGGCCGTTTTTTTCGACTGTTCGACTCCACTCACATGCTCTGCTGTCTCGTTCATACGCGTCATTCCTCGCATAAGCCACCGAGACACTAAATGTCATCTCACATCACCAATTAGGGCACTTAGACACAGCAGCATGTCACATGTCAGGGTGTTATGTCTAGATGAGTTCCCTGACACCCTCAGCCCTGGTGAGGTAGTGGCGTGGTGTGGACCAAGAAGAGGGGACTGTTTCTCTGCAATCTCCACGTTTCCTCCTCTGGTTGGATCTGACAGGTTCTCTGGATCAAGCAGAGTAGAGAGGAGCTCTTGTTTCCCTGATCTGTCAGCCTCAGAATATGAGGCTTCAGAACTGAGCCTTTCTCCTTGAGCCTGCAGCTCTGCTCTGGGCCTCTCCTGGCCGAGTAGATTCACATAGTGTTTAAACCAGGCCCCCCTGAACAACCATGTATTTTCCTCATTTTCTCTGTTGAAATACCAGGTGTGGCAGTGTGGGGGCAGCGTGGAGGTCCTGCCCTGCGTTCGTATCGCCCATATAGAGCGCGCCCACAAGCCCTACACAGACGACCTGACGTCCCACATGAGACGGAATGCCCTGAGGGTGGCAGAGGTCTGGATGGACGAGTTTAAGAGCCACGTCTACATGGCCTGGAACATCCCCCAGGAGGTAAGAGTTTGGGGGGGCTACTGGAGTGGGGGGCTGCTGTACCTGGATATACCTCAGTAATGTCTACTGTACGTCAGGGTGGGAGGGTGGGAGGGTGGGAGAGTGTTCTTGGTGTGGTGTATTTGGAATTTGTAGATCGTGTTAAGTATCGTATTTGTTGTAGTATAGCATCGTTGTGGTAGTATAGTATCGTTTACGTGTTTGGTATGAAGGGAACTGTCATTGAAGTTATTTTTGCAGATCCTTATTGGATATGGCATATGATGCCAGTGATACACTAACAGAAGGACTCTCTTTGAATATGCAAACACTCCCCTCAAATACATTCGCTGGCCCGACCAACCCGTAGAATCTCTGTCTCGTTGAGTCCTGCGATTCCACTCCAAAACCGTGAAGGGAAATTTGGCCTCAGGATTAGCCTCATGAATTTCCTTTGTCCAAACTTACGATAAACATCCTTCACCTGAATAAACAGCTGTTGCTGTTTTGTCTGTTCAACTCTCATTAGGCCATTTGGTACCCCTCGTAACCCGCAATGTGCCTCTTATTGCAGTCAATGGCCAATCTATCAGGTCTGGTTTTGGCTTTTAAGTCTGTTGGGGATGCAGCTATTATAGATAATTAGGAGAGAGGCGTACAGGCGGACAGCTTGCTACAGAGGGCTGGGCCATGCCCATGACTGGCCGTGTGAGGAGCGAGTGGGAAGATGGCAGATGGTGTTACGAGTCAACAGGTCAGCCCTGCTGTTCTTTGCACAGGGAACATGAAGGGCTCACAGGGGTTCATCACATGAATCTAAACGATGGCTGAAGCAGCATTCCTCAGTGGCCTGATTTAGCACTGAAATCGGGGAAACTGGGAAGCCATCCTGGGGCGTAGCTGACTCGCCTTTTCCTCCGGAGAGACCGGCACTTATGTCCTTTCCTGCACATGATATCATAATTCATTTGTATGCGTGCGGGGGTGCGGGGGTGCGTGCGTGCGTGTGTGTGTGTTTTCTCAGGACTCAGGGATAGACATCGGGGACATCTCTGAGAGGAAGGCTCTGAGGAAGAGGTTACAGTGCAAGACATTCCGTTGGTACCTGGTCAACATCTACCCTGAGATGCGGATGTACACAGACACCATCGCGTACGGAACGGTAAGCATTCCCCTGTGCAAGGAAAGAACATTCTACGTGACATAGCAGTCTCAACAATATAAACCATGCCAGAACAAATCATCATAGTGCATTGTATTACGACGTGGATGACTGCAGGAACACAATCATTTCACAGAGATAGAGATGCATTCTTGCAGCAGCTTTGTCTAGGGGAAACATGGCCCTGTCTACCCCAGCCTCTAGCCTCGAAACCAGTGTCTGTGGGCGCTGCCACGGCTGTCTGGCACGCTAAAGCCTGTGCATGATGTGGAACAGGAATAAACAGTGCAGGAACTCTGACTCTGGGAGAAGACAGAAGACCTGCCAGTGATTATACACAGACCTGCCCAAGTGCTAAAGCTTTTATTTAATCCTCTAGGCTCCTGTGGACTTCTATTGTCAATGCTCTTATAAGGAACAGGCAATTGTGTATGCACACAATATTGTATTCAGAGAGTTTGTTATTGTGTATACTGCTATAGATTCTTGGAGTATGTGTATATTGCCTTTTCTCATCGTACACACACACACACACACACACACACACACACACACACACACACACACACACACAAGGAACAGTGCATTGTGTATGCACATGTAGAACAGAGCGTTGTGTTTATGCACATATTTAGAGTGCTCCATTGTGTATGCACATATCCTGTTGTGTAGTGGTGGGGCTGGTGAGCAGTGTTTGCTGTGTGTGACATCCTCTCCCAGATCGGCCTGTGTGGCTGAATGGGATTCTGAACGGCAGACAAACTGTTCTGGATTTGCATGCTGGCCAACGGAGCACACCAGCAGTATTTATATTATCGTTAATATGATATATAGCATATCGTATTTATCTTAATTAATGTCAGTCACGTCAGTGCACTTCGCCTGAATCCACAGTCATACACAAACAGAAGACTACATTCTTAATTTTATGGTTGATTTCCTCGTTTTGTCTTTCCATAAATATCATATAAATGGTAGTTAGATAAAGTGTGAAAATAGGTCAGCCTTATTAAAATTAATTCATGGAGAAAGTGGGTTCCAAATATAACTTGTCCTCATTACTCTGTGTATACTATGTGCACTTAATGAACTTGTCAATCATGTTTTGGTTGGTCTGACAATTCATTACACAGCGGTGGAATGCAGAGCATGTCCCACCCAGGATATGAGGTCAGAAGCCAATCAGACAAGCCAAGCAGAACAGTGCATTTTTCCCCGACTCATAAATGAGTCTCGCACATTATTATTTACTAGTCCGCTACATGAAACCTGAGTGAAATTTTGATATGTTTTCTGTCAGCCTTAATTCCATCCAGACATTAACAGTCCCCTGTGAGTGTCCGAGGTGCAGCTTGTTGTTTTCATGATTAGCTGATGGAAAGAGACGTCTCCTGAGCCAATGGAGAGTTGACAGGCTCAGCCCGGGTCTCTCTCTGGCTGGATGTGTCCTTGTAAAGTCATCTCCATACCTAATCCTGTCCCCATGTGGAGGAGCACGTATTCATCTGCCACTCGCCACAGGCTAAACTCTACTGCCTACACTCTACTGTCTAAACTTTACTGTCTACACTCTACTGTCTAAATACTGACTACACTCTACTGTCTAAATACTGTCTACACTCTACTGTCTAAACTTTACTGTCTACACTCTACTGTCTAAATACTGTCTACACTCTACTGTCTAAACTTTACTGTCAAACTCTACTGTTTATACTCTACTGTCAAACTCTACTGTCTATACTCTACTGTCCTTCTCTTCACTCAAACCACTTGATTGGTTCTGAAATACAGTATAAAGACAAGCCATTATGTTTCAGTCATTTGTATATGAAGACATTTTAAAAGGTGTCATACTGTATTTGGAATCAGGAATGTGAGAAGAATGTCATGTTTGATATATCCCAGAAACCAGGTATTGATTAAATAGCGGCTTAGGGCAGTCGGACGACTACAATCATCTTGAGGTGTCATCGATTCTCTGTCAAACTGCTAAACTCACACTGACCCAGCTATTTGAGTGACACCTCAACTCATGTTTCTCTCTCTGTGTGTGTGTCTGTCTCCGCTCTCAGTTGAAGAACTCTCTGAAGGGAGACGTGTGTCTGGACCAGGGGCCCGAAACAGACAACGTCCCCATCCTGTACCTCTGTCACGGGATGACACCTCAGGTTAGTTCACCCACACAAGCCCTGTCCATCACTGTATTCCTACATCTGTCTCTGTCACCTCCCCGTCTATTGTACTGTATATAAAACTTGTTTGGGGTTTTTAACCCTGTCTCGACTTGCCTGTGACTGTACTGCTATCTGTCTCCTTTATGACCTCTACAAAGACCAGCAACCCTGTGTGATTGTGTATGCACCATCATTATGTATCAAGGGAGGCTGGTGGAAGCAGAAATGGGGGGGGGGGGCTCATTGTAATGCATGGAATGGAATGAGGAATAGTATATGTTTGATACCATTCCTCATTCCATTCCATGCATACATCTGATTTCTACCTCCATCAGACTCCACTGTTGTGTATGCACCGTCATTGTGTATGCACCAGACAACCGACAGGATGCCACTTCACATTCACCTCACTGCCAGGAGCTGGCCATCACCAACACAGGGGTCACCTCAGGCAGCGATTGTCCTGTACTGACAGAATATAAAGTGGAATCCAATAGTCGTCGTGCACAACTTCAGAAGCGACAACTTTCCGCTAACTTTCCGCTAACTGAGAAGCTTTTCTCAGAGATAACTCCAAACGTTTCTCCCTCTTCACTTTAGTGTGTATTTGTTATGTTCAGAGAGAAAATAAAAATGTGAATCTGATTGTGTTTATAAAAAGTCTACTTTGCCAGTCTCCAGACAAGCATTAGCTGATAATTCCAGGAAAGCAGCGCATTTGTGAAGAAGAGCGTCCCTCGACACCGTCTCTATCTGGGTCACGATGCCACCACGCTGATACAGCCCTATCTCAGCACAACCGTTGCCTCGACACAATCACATGCGTCACCATCACTGGCAATTTCCATAATGATTTGAAAAGTAAAGCCGAGAGTATTTTGCTTTTTTCGGATGGTGATATGGAAAACCAGGAGCCATGTCAATCTCAACCCCCCCCCCCCCCCCCCCCCCCGCAGCAGAATAAAAGTGAAAATCAAATCACTTCCTTCAACATATGAGTCAGTTTTCGTTTTTGATTTTAATTAGATAAGTCAGTGTGAAGCCTGCCCTTTTCAGTTCCCATATCGATCTTTTCCTCCTATTATTTCTGAAAAGGCTGCTCTTGAGTTTTCCGAAGGATTTCGCTTCATCTGATCCTCGCCCAAGTGAAAAGTGGTCTTATCCTTTATAGTGACGGCTAAAAGTTGACTCCGCCATTAACTCCATGAGAAACTGCTCACACTCATTGCACCTGTATTGATGGTTTACAAATTAAAGCTGCAGAGAAATATCGAGGGAGGACCTCAAATAAGCTGTGATCTGTTAAAAGAAAGAGAGCCAGCCAGAGCTGATCATTCCCAAGATGCCTTACACACTTTCCTAAACAAACAACTCCAGAGAAAACAGAGAAATCACACCCAGTCTCACAACCTAAATGCAGCAGGCTAAATTAAGAACTCATTAGCAACGGGTTGAGTAACAAAGTTTTGATTCCATTTAGAGTGCACTACTACTGGTGCTGTCTTATTCCTGCTTTGCCTGCACATTTATGGGGGAGTTATGGATTCTATACTTAATACCCACTTTTTGATGATAGCATACCCTTATTAATGCAACCCCCTCCTCCCTACCCCCTCCATATGCCATCCCCAGCTCTATCCAACTGTGCTGTTCCTCCGCCCCTCCAGCTGTTACACCCCCACCCCACCCCACCCCACCCCACCCCCCATGTCCCCTAAATGTTCAGTCAAGCCTCCTCATTCCCTGTGTGTAAGTCAATAGTCTCAGCAACATAGATGCAGCTGCCGTCTGTAACAGACACATACACACACACACACACACACACACACAAACACACACACACACACACACACAAACACACACACACACAGCTCTACCAACACTCCTCTATTCAAACAGATGCTATTCCCTGCCACTGGTGTTCACGGCTTGTTGGTTAAATATGGGCACACCAGTGGCATTGGAAGAGAGGGGCTTGCAGGGATTGCATCAGAGAATGCAATTAGCAGTGTTTCCTGTTGGCTGGTCGACTCATATCCATCATATCCTCCTTTCTCCATAAACAATAAGCCATTTCCTCCACTGTGCCATATCCTGCCCTGCCCTCAGTTCACTGAGGATAAATGCATGAATATTCATGCCTGTTATGGGGGAATGAATGGAAATCAGCTTAGAGAATGTATGTTTTAAATTCTCAGTCAATCCAGAGACAATGCACATTTTGGGTCATATTATTTATATATTATCATTATTTATATAATACATAAAATATATTATATATACAAATAAATATCTATATATGTTATTTATATATATATATATATATATATATATATATACATACATACATACATACATATATATATATATATTATATATAAAAAATATATTATATATTTATATATATTATGTATATATAAAATATATATAACATATTTCTATACAGTATATTCTAACAGTGCTGTGTGTTGTGTTGTTCCAGAATGTGTACTACACCAGCACTCAGCAGTTACATGTGGGGTTGCTGAGTCCCACCATGGATGATGATGACAACAAGTGCCTGGTGGATGTCAACAGCCGACCACGGCTCATCGAGTGCAGCTACGCCGCCGCCAAGCGCATGAAGCTCCACTGGCTCTTCACTCAGGTAAGAAACCAGGCAGTCAACCACACACACGCATGCACGCACGCACACCCATACGCACACACACACATACACACATACACACACACCCATACGCACACACACACACACACATACACACGCACACACGCACACACTCACACACACATACACACACACACACACACATACACACACACACACACACGCATGCACACACGCACACCCATACGCACACACACACATACACACACACACACACATACACACACACACACACCCATACGCACACACACACACACTTTCCATGAAAAAAAGACCGAAAGGGTGGAACATGTAGGGTCAAAAGTCAAACTAATCATTCGTAGCCAGCGAGTGAGGTCATTAGTAGAAGTGGCACAAACGCCGATAGCGGTGGTAGCTTGGTTCCACTTTAGGGTTTAATGTTTGTAGAAATCCATGGATGGCTAACTGCTCAGGGCAGTTGTGGTTGGGCTAGGCTCATTAAGGGGTGTCACAAGGTACCCAGATAGAAGGAGAGTTTCACGGTTCACAGACCTCTCTACATTCCTCAGGCCTGTCTTGATGTGAACGGTAAATACTTCATAATGGTTCTCTCTGTCTTCATTATTGGCCAAGCTCTCCAAGCACATTTCATGGTAATGAGGGCCACATCACAATGGCCCACAGAGGCCTTCAACCATCAGAAGTTTTAATTAAAACTGCAATTAAAATACTCTTAGTGTATAAGTACTGTGCTTTTATCAAGCTTAGTGCTCTAGATATCCACTCTGTGCATCAAAGATGTGGGGAGTCCGTAGATGGAGTCAGAATGATGGAAAGATCCATTGTAGGATTTTTTATTTTCATAGATAATGATACAGCTTCAGGGAATTTGTGTTTACAGAGAATATATGATGTATTTCCTTTAGTACATTGGTTGTTTTTATTGATGGGTGTCTTTTACGGTTTACAAAATACAGGATGTAGGTTCAAGGTTGCACACTACTAAGTATCTGCAGATCAGTTTCCCTTAAGGGAGACAACACTCGGATGGGAACATGATAGGATATGCTTCGATTGGCTGAATCTGTCTCACTTAGTCTGCTGGTGGTCATGGTATTTTATGGTTTTATTAATTATTGATTCACCCTGTCTGTGCATGCAGCATTCTCATTGGTGTGATATCAAGTGGACTAAAAACACTCAAGGAGAAATGGTTGTACTGTATGTTCCATATTTGGAGGTTTATTGAAATTCTGCTAAATGTAGCTTCCCATATAATCCTCCTTCCCATATAATCCCATATAAATGGTGTTCTGTTGAATTGTTAAAAAAAAAAGAAAATCAGTCAAGCTGGTTCCACTCCAGTGGCCCCTGAGTGGAGAATGTTTAAATGCCTGGTTTAATGTGTCACATGTCTGTATTGGCTCTCCCGCCCCCCCCCCCCCCCCCTTTTTTTGGCTGAAAGTCCAGGGCCGTTTTGTTGTCCCAGTCCGTCCCTGATTGTAGGCGGTTCCTTCTGTGGATTCATACATCATAAATCATGGATTAGATTTCTTCCAGACACACTGTTAAGTGTGTTTTACCCCAAAAGGGAATAGTTTACATCGCTTCAACTCAACCATGCAAGAGTTGCACAGTTCTGTACCAAGGAGAAATGACTCTTTTCCAATTCTAACTTAAGTATTACCGCTCTTATATATTATACAAGACGGAGAAGAGCAGCAATCAATTAGTCTCTCTCTGTGGTTGAATATGCATGACAATTTGGTGAATTTTCCATCTCCCTAAAAGCCATGTAGTAGCAGAATTTCAACTTGCTCTCCACAGTAAAATGACATTAATTTGATGTATGTGGGAAAGCAGAAGAATAGCAGAAGAAAAGAAGTGTGTGTGTGTGTGTGTGTGTGTGTGTGTGTGTGTGTGTGTGTGTGTGTGTGTGTGTGTGTGTGTGTGTGTGTGTCTGTGAAGGTGGCTGTAGCGTGGGCTGTAGCGTGTAGGAGGAGGGAAACAGTTGGTTTACATGTTCAGAGCCCTGCTGGGGAGAGAGTGCTAACACATGTAATCATCTGCTCATCCTGGCTGAGATGACTGACTCAAGGACATCACCTCCTCAAGATGCTCCAGATCTCTATTACCCTTTGTGCTCCTCTGAAACATGCTGTATCTCAAAGACTATACCGACTGTAAATACTGTGCACAGTACTTGTATATACACACACACACACACACACACACACACACACACACACACACACACACACACACATGAACGACGATCACTCTGATCGTCACAGGGCTTTGATTCAGGAGGTGCAAATGTCAGTTCCCTTTCGGGAGGACGCCTGCATGTGACTTCTTTAATGTGGGGAGATGCAGAGGCAACCACCACACGGTCCTTGACAGACAGGGGCCACACACACACACACACACACACATACACACACACACATACACACACACACACACACACACACACTCACACACACAGAAATAGGCCACTGTTCAACAGAAAGAATCATTTAGATGACAGAACACAGTCAAGTTGGTTAACCTTTCACCACTCCTCCTGAACCCTGAGTTATTATCATTCTGGTTTGATGGTTCGTTCCGTAGAGCTGATCGATATGTTGGTTTGGCCTACGGGATCAAGCCAGGAGAGCAAACAGGACTGGTTCTAGAGGTTTATCTCAGCCTTCTTAATGTGTCCTATCCTGTCAATAGAGGAAGGCTTTGAGGTGCTTATGATAGACATTGAATTCTCATGTTTCAAGTTTATTTGAGTTTAAGTGCACTTTATGCAAGGCCCCAACTTTATATACGAAAAAAGTATTAATAAATAAATAAATTGTAAGGAGAGTGAAAGTGACTATGTAAACACATTAATAACAATAGAAATAGTACATTGTTGCCCACAGTGTTCATATCACAGTTCAAAGAGGTCTTCATATTACATTTCGACCGGTTAGATGCAGAGCAAGAGCAATTTAGATATTCATTGTTGTGTGAAATTGTTCTGAAGTTTTCTCTGACCCACTGGAATTCAACTTCCTTCGAACCTGTTTGCTATTTCGCCACAAACCCCAAAACCAGCAGGTGAAAACATTATGCCGGAGCCCTGCAGTACTTTTGGCAGCCTTCCTGTTGCTGGTAATGCAAATCAAAATGAAATCAGGTTGGAAATATGAATATTTTCCCTGAATAAATAAGCTGTTATAGCTGCTTTTTAGACACAAGTAAATATTTCAGGCAGCCCCTCCGGCAAAGTATCATAATGACAGAATTAAAAATGAATTATTAATCCACGTTTTATCATTTTAAACTATTTCTAATGTCTAGACACAACTTTAACAATAAATGAGCTGAGGAAAACATAAACGTACGCTATAAATCAACAGAATTAAAAAAAGAAATGCTACTTTGTCATGTCGTTCCTGTTTTTATACACTTAGTCATTTCTAATTTGAAGGTTAATGTTATTATTCTTCCATTCATTTGCGGCTATTTGCACCGTGTGACCAATGAGGTGTACCTAATGGCTTTCATTTGTTAGAGCATATTGAATCCACCATGTTACATTTCATGCTACATCTGACAACTATACCACACATGAAGACATTCATGACTGATGAAAAACAAATATGGAGTGAGTACTGTATGTAAACTGTATCGGTCCCCTGTCTGTTTTACACAACGCACTCAAGCAGGTAATTGTCTCATCGCATAGGTTTTGAGTATGCCAGATCTGACAGGCTCTTTTAACGAAATAGACAATATTCAATACTAATGAAATCTTGTCATAATCTCAATCAGAGGGCAACCTTGACTTCTTGTAGTAATTTTGATGAGTTAACTTTCAAATGAACCTGACCAAAACATCAGCCTGCACTACAGCAACATGATGGTTGTTGTTGACTCAACTGGATCTGAAGTTGCATCGTAATTGTTACTCTTTTTATAATTGATGAATTCAAACCCTGAACTGGCCTGTTCAGCTGAATTTCTGCATCACCATGCTCAATGTGCTTCATACCATGCTTGGACCATAACAGAAAGCCCATATGAATGTATGATATGAATACTGTTTTATGAATACTTTTTCTTCTTGAGTCATCCTCCTAAATTACTAAACGGGGAGATTCCCTGATCCCAGTCCCTCAAATCTATGACAGACAGACCTCTGATCAGATCTGTGCCTTCCCATTACACTGGTCTCTCAACAGTTGAATCCAACCCAGAGCTTTTAGACTTCCACTTGCATGCCAGATGAAGACATCCTCTGGAGCTCAGGACTCTTTAGGCGATGGTGGAGATCATCTTTGCATGTTTGATATCCCCTTTGCCCTCATTGTTTATTCCTATCATATCCTTTTTTCAGATATTCTACTGTGAATAGTTTGCTCCATCTCTCATATAATGCTATCTCCTTCTCCCCCATTGCGTTATCACAGAATCGTGGTATTCCTACTCAGAGAGCTACTGAGTGTAATGGTGGACAGATTGTTTGTTTTTATCTGAGCATGCTGATGGTATCAGGGAGGCTCATTGAGGATGTTGATGTGAATCAGCAGACCTGTGGGTGCTTGTTAAGTGTGTCACACATACACACACACACACACACACACACACACACAAGCACACACCCATACATTCTCACACACACACACACACACACACACACACACACACTCACATACACACACACGCACACACACACACACACACACACACACACGCACACACGCACACACACACACCCATCAATTTACAGACATTTGTGGGGGGTTAAAGAGACAGCAACAACATTGTGCACATAAACAATTATTTTGTAGCCCATGCTAATTTGATCTACCTGTGTTTGTGTCTTCCAGGGAGGTTCTATTCAGAACAGGAAATCTAAGCGATGCCTTGAGCTGGTGGCGAGCAACGACAATGAGTTTGGGTTCCAGCTGGCCCTCCAAAAATGCACTGGACAGAGGTGGTCCATCAACAACATCCTGCCTGGTAGTTCCTTATGATGGGATACACCGAGAGAACACTGGCCAAATACATACTGTAGCACACTGGACTCTGTGGAGTGGTGGTTTACTGTACTCCTTTGTGTTGTTGTGGTGAGGAAGGGAGGATGGTGCATGGTTAATGACAGTCATTGGAGCACCATGATGTCTCTCGTTCACCTGATGACATCACATGATAAATGTTAAACATTTTCTTTCGCCTATGGAGCAGCCATAGTTGGTTGATATTGTGCATTATGAGATACTACAACATTATGGAATATATTTTGTGAAAAGTATAATTGTTTTTTCTGTTGAGTTGAAGGTTGTACTGGGTCCAATATGTAGATTTTTTGTACTTGGTACATAATTGCTACTGTGTAGCAAACATAGGAACCGTTCCCTGCTGTAATGATTTTCTTCTAGTGTCTCAGGTTTGTAGGTTGTGTTTATTATGCGATTAAGCTGTACAGTTTTGGGGAAACACCAACATGTTGGAATATACTGTATCTGAAAATAATTGACTATTTTCTAAGTGTAAATATTCAAAATATTTATAATATATGCCAGTAAAAGAACTGATGTTAATATAAATGTGTGAAAGTGTATTTTCTTTTCTTTTTTTCTCAATGGCACAATGGCGTGCTAGTGCCCTTTTCACAAGAATCGCCGCCAGCTGTCCAGCTGTCCCATGTGACACATGGCAAATGTCATGTTATTAAGATTAGATGTGCCTCTTTCCCCTTAAGCTCATGCCTTTAAGGTTAGTCTGTCAATAAGTAGTCCATCATTTACATATTCTCAGTCTTTGAAAGCAACTGGTTTCATCAGTGGTTTTAATTGTCAACATAAATCACAAAATAATGAAGATGGCCCCATTTCTCTTCAGATTAGATAAGATTAGATTAGATTCAACTTTATTGTCATTGCACAGAGTACAAGTACTGAGACGACGAAATGTAGTTTGGCATCTAACCAGATAGTGCAAATAGTGTCATAGTGCAATAGACATGATATTGTAGACAGTGCATGGTATTACAGTATACGGTATTACAGTGAGTATAAATAAATGAATATAATAAGTTAATATACATAAGATGAATATCAATATGATATGTACAGTTGAACAAGGGCAATAGGTCTTGAGGTATGTTACATATATGTAAGATGTGTAATTAGAGACCAATATAATAAATATGATATGTGCAAACAAGCAGTAGTGCAAAAGCTAAATTGAAGTCCTGAGTGTGCAGCCAGTAGAGGTATGGGGGGAGGGTACACTGATACTGGGAGTCAATGTTCCTCTTGCTGGAGGGTGGAGGGGGGCAGCTGGGAGGGGGCTGGGAGGGAGGGGGCTGGGCTACCGCCGGGATTCTGAGTTCAGCAGAGTAACAGTTACAGGGAAGAAGCTGTTCCTGAGCCTGCTGAAGTGGGAACCGAGACTCCTGTGACGCCTCCCAAATGGAGATGTGGACATCCAGGAACTTGAAGCTGGAGACATGCTCCACCCCCATCCCATTGATGTAGATAAGGGTGTGTCTGCAGCCCCCAACTTTCCTGTAGTCCACAATGAGCTCCTTGGTCTTCTTGGTGTTGAGGGTCAGGTTGTTGTCGGCACACCACACTGCCAGGTGTTGGACCTCCTCCCTGTAGGCCGACTCGTCGTTGTTACTGATCAGGCCTACCATCGTGGTGTCGTCTGCGAACTTGATGATGGTGTTAGAGCCATGTACAGGCACGCAGTCGTGGATGAAGAGGGAGTAGAGGAGAGGGCTCAGCACACAGCCCTGTGGGATACCGGTGTTCAGCTTTAGGGTGGAGGAGGTGTGGTTGTCTAACCTAACAAACTGGGGTCTGTTGGTCAGGAAGTCCAGGATCCAGTTGCAGACGGAGGTGCTGATGCCAAGGTCACTGAGTTTGATGACCAGCTTGGAGGGGATGATGGTGCTGACTGCTGAGCTGAAGTCAATGAACAGCATCCTTGCGTAGGTGTTGATGTTATCCAGGTGGGTCAGGACGGAGTGTAGTGCCATGTAGATGGCATCCTCTGTTGACCTGTTTGGGTGGTAGGCAAACTGGTGGGGATCCAGTGTGGGGGATAGGTGGTCTTTAAGGTGAGCCAAGACCAACCTCTCAAAGCACTTTATGATAATGGGGGTGAGTGCAACGGGGCAGAAGTCATTCAGGCCCGCTGCAGCAGAATGCTTCGGCACCGGCACGATGGTTGCTGACTTGAGGCACATGGGGACAACTGCCAACAGGTTAAAAATGTCAGTCAAGACCCTGGCCAGCTGCCCAGTGCACGCCCTGAGCACATGGCCAGGGCCAGCAGCCGTCAGGGCCAGCAGCCTTGCATGCATTCACCTTGCTCAGTGCGCAGCACACATCAGTGGTGGAGAGTATGAGGGGCTGGTCGTCTGGGGGGGCTCAGCTTTGATGGCTGGTTCCTTGTTGTCCCGGTCAAAGCAAGCGTAGAAGTGGTTGAGGGAGGCAGTGCTGGTTTGGGAGGCTGTATTTTTGGGCTTGTAGTCCGTGATGGCCTGGATGCCCTGCCACATGCGTCGGGGATCAGAGTTGTTCTGAAAGTGCTCCTCAATCTGCAGTTTGTGGTTGTGTTTGGCCTTCCTGATGCCCCTCTTCAGGTTAGCCCTGGATGAACTGTAGGCCTCTGCATCGCCAGATCTAAAAGCGGCATCACGTGCCTAAGCGGACCTCACTGCTCATCCAAGGCTTCTGGTTGGGGAAAGTTCTTATCTGTTTGTGGGTGGTGACACTGTTGACACGTATTGATGTAATCCAGAATGGAAGAAGCATATGAATCAGTGTCCGTGTGGGAGTCCAGGGTGGCCTGAGTGGCAAACATACTCCTGTCAGTGTATTGAAACTGGTGCTGTAGTGTAGAGTCCGCTCCCTCTGGCCAGACTCAGAATAACTCTCTCACATACACACACACAGACACACACACACACACACACACACACACACACACACACACACACACACACACACACACACACACTATTTGAGAAGAACATGTCATGGTAGTCACAGTTCCTCATGGCAGTAAGTACTATATTGTAGCCAGAGCAGAAGCAGAGATGCAGGGCTTGTTTCAGTCTCTCTCCTGACTGTCTGCTGTGTGTACCGGGGGGAGAGCAGTGGTACATTCTGTTTTCAATACGCCAGTCCTCATTAGCATCCACAATTATGCCAGGCCAAGGGAGGCGTGCCATTAAATATACATGTAAACTCACTTTCATCAAAAAGACTCCCTCGTCCGACACCAACACATTTGAATTTGAATCAAGGAAATATATGCAATATAAGCTTTTCTGTGTGTGCTCAAATTCTGCACCGATGTTTACAGAGGATGAGAATTTGATATTTACAGAGACACTTGAAGAACTGTATTCACAGATGAGCCTGACACAGTAGGTCACAGTAGCTGTATTGCTCTTGTAAATTCATAAAATAATATTATGTTCCAATCACTGCTTCATCTATGAATCTCAGTGTGCACGTTTGGCTGTTGATGACAATACAACTCTCTTTGATAACACACAGAGGCCATGGCATAATATTAACTGTAAGTATGATGATGATTAAAAACCTTTATATTAGCATAATGATAGGCTACCACCTGCTATTAGATGTCCTTTGCAGAGTGACAGTAAAAGCTGTAAAACTCCTGCATGCCCTGGCTGGCCTCTCTCGTGAGTTTAATGAAAATTAGTCGTAAGATTTATGACATGACAAACTTCCCACAGCAGTAGCTTGCAATTACAGATCTTATAATTCCCCATGGGTGTGGGGTTTTTGTGCATTGTATTTCAAATATATTTTGGAAAGTGTGAAAACGTTACCACCGATCATGATTGAATTCCTACGGCACAGACTCAAAACAAGTCCGAAACGTTATCAAACCATGGGGGACCGTAATATATAATATAACATAATAATATTGTATAGATGTGTGCACTGCAATGTGGATCTGTTTGAATCAGGTCCACTGGATCTCATGCCATCGCACTTGTCCTTGTTCTGCCTTTTTTCTCAAACCGTCTTCTCAAATCCAAAGATTTCAGTTTTTGGAGAAAGAATAGAACCGTTAACCCAGTAAAGTAGCGGTGTCCTTGGAGTGTGTGAGCGTGAGACGGTCCCATTGCCCTTGCCCCCCATCTATAACGCAGGTGCCTGTCTGCTGGGAGAGAAACAATGAGAGCGTGCACCTCGATAATCATGCACACACCCAGACACAGCAGCAATAAAACCGAGAGAGATGAGATATATATTCTTGGCACCAAAACAAGGCCGGTACCATCAGGGGAGTCAGAAGAGGTTGAGATAGCATACGGTAGGAGCCAGCGTCTCAGCCGCTTGTCTAAATTGAGAATACATGAATATCCCTCAGGACTCGTAGAGGAGAGATGAGCCTCTCTCTGTTCCGGCTCCTGCAAGTAAGCCACAGGTGGCTCTGGGAGGCTGGATACACTACAGGGTGGCCCAGGGGACATCAGGCATAGAGAAACTGGGGCCGACGATGCCGGAAGAGCCTACTTTTTTATCGAAAATGCAATCAAATCCTAGCAGAAAATGAAGCCATTTGTCATATCTACGTCAATGATACACCGTAAGTCTGAAAGAGAAGTGGGAAATGGAAATACCGATTTATAGTAAATTATGTTGTATGTAAATCATTCAATTGTGGTAAAATGCTATATACAGTACTGCATGTTGTTTTCTGCAATCTAGAGTGCATCGTACCCACTGTTCCTGTCACAGGTGTGACCAAGTGCCTTGGTGATTAAGCAAGAGATTTCATTGGATCATGGACTGATTAACTGGTGAACATGAATGTATACAAACCCTGTTCTTTCTGTTTGAGGGGCGGCAGTCCAGAGGTATGGTGGTGTCCTGTTGGCATGTGCTAATGGAGGCTTAGAAGTTTAACTGCTCATGTTAGAAGAAGATGGAGCCCTCATCCCTCCTGGGCTGCATTGTTGTTTGTTGTCTGGTTTGTTTGATTTTTTTTTTTTAAATTGCATGGGTTCGATGGTTTCCAGAGAAAAAAGTTATCAACTAAGTTATCATCAGAAAATGGCTTGAACAAACATATTACCCTATGCCCTGATATGTATTCAATGTTCCAACTAGCTAACTGTTGTGTTTACCTCTACTTCACACTGCCTGCTCAACCAAGATCTGAACCTGTCAACTCAAACATTCAAACAGATCCTGAGAAAACCTTTCCTGCAGATGCAAGATTAATCTCTGACCTTTCAATATCACGCCTGGATGCTCTGAGCCCTGCAAAGGGGCTGGCTGACAAATCCATATTATCTGCTTGCATGCATTGGGGGGCCTTTGGGTGGTAGAAAAGAACAACATGTTGAAAGAACATGACAGTCCCAAGTTGTGTGCTATAGTATAGCCAACAGTATGCACTGATGTTGAATCTGCCTAAAGGTCAAAAGTTATTAATAAACCAGGGCATCAGCATGGAGCTTCATCACAACGATTGTCTAGTCATGGGTTAGGCTCCCTGTACATCCTCTCCTCCTAGTCCTGAATCAACCATGCGTCTCATCCATAAACAACCTTGAGAGCGCTCTCAAATTCTTTCCTGTTCCTCCACTGCTTTGACAGTGTTCATCTCATAGTGGATGCTCACAAGTGCAGCGTCAACGCTCATCCGGAGTGACAGCAGGCCTGGCCAGCTGTCTGGCTGCAGAGTGATACAGCAGGTTATTGGAGCAGTCAGTGTCCGTTTCTCTGCTGCAGACAGAGCAATGAGGCTGAATATCAGAGCGTTGTGTATTTGTCAGTCTCTCTGGATCATCACCATCAGAGAGGAGAGGCAGAGGGAAGCAGGATCAATCACAGGGCTCATTTCCTGGGCTGTACTTCCTCTGGACAGGATCTGACTGGGCTTTAGGCATATGGATTACAGTAGTAGAGTATGATGGATGACTGTGTGAATACAATGCCAGGAATACAGGCATGTACTCGGACACCTTAATTATTCCCTAACAGCCATTTAACTGAATGGCTGCCTGTGTGGTGAACCGATTGGGCCATCGTCCAATGGGATGCTGTCTGAATAAAGAGTTCCAAATGCCATTGATCAAAATGAATATTTTAGATGAGTGTGGCTTATCTTTCTGGGCAATGCCTTGTGTGATTTCCATTTTGACATTTCTTGAAAGGAAATATTTACACGGTTAATTCTAGCCAGTTGTCCTGTGCACCAGCGTCGTTTTAGACACAATTCCCTTATTAATCTACTTCCATTGCTTCATACAACATAGCACAATGAACAATCCTTCAGTTGTGGAGTGTCGGTTTGTCTCTAATGGAGGCGTCCATTTGGTCGTAAGATGTCAATCAAGTAAATTAGTTTGAAAGTGTTTCAGTTCAAACAATATTGTCCCTCACACAGCCATACACTCCCTCCACTATGATTACACTGAATTAATAATTACACAGGTATATTCTCCACCAGAACCAGACAGATTTGCTCTAAGCCTGTAAATGAATTCATTACATAGTGAGAAGAGAGAAAACACATTTCTGAGAGTCAGCATTTCTGTGGTCAGGTTATCACTAGGAGAGGAAGAGGAAGAGGTATCCTGAGAGGTCATATGAATTAAGAGTTGTTGAAAATGTGAGTGGCTGTTTATTTGAATAAATCGACGTGGCTCACAGCTTAAGAAAAACCCTTCTCAACAGAGTTAGGATATAAATTCAAATGAGTGCAAGGGAATATTTCATATGCAGAACATCGCGTTGAGAGGTTTGTTATTGCTGTAGCTGAATGTTTGTTATCGAAAAAAACTGTTATCGTAGACGCTGGCCTAAATACTAAATTAATCATAGATGACCTCTCTAGCAAACAGCACCTTTTAAGTTGGCCTAATAATTCAGTGGTATTTACTTAACTGGGATAAAGCCTCCTTTCTATGGCCACCTGAACTTCTCTCGGTAGTGCTAACAATACAATAAGCCATAATCCTCTGTATATTGCTGTAGAAAACCCATCAATACTTCTGAATGGCCCATGACTCAATTAAATAAGCTTCATGAAAGAGATTGCTTGCAGCATAAAACTCACTATGTGCTTCCCCCCAACTCTTTGGAGCATATTGGGTTTACAGTTCTACTTTTCTAAATGTTTTATTAGTAATTTTTGAGCCCACCTCGTCATTTTTCGAGTTGAAATGGGAAACTCATCCAAATAGGTTTGCAATAACAGATGCATGACCAACAGTGCTGTTCTCAGTCTATTTAATGTGCTTTTGAACAGCATCTCCACTTAATAATTTGTTTTCGGTGTGCTTTGCTGGTCTGTGTAATGAAATCGTTTACATATGAGAGACTAACTCCTCTTTTAGAACGATGCGACTGTTGATCTTCTGCATACTCCTCCGCCAAGTAAATGCAATGACAATTCAACCCCTCATCTGTGTCTATACTTCTCTTGATAGGGAAACAAAACATCCAAAGAATAAATTCTGTATCACACTTGATTATTCTATGTTGTTGTTGTGTAGTGTGAGAATCTCTGTTTCTGGAATTAGGTGTTGGCCTATATTTGTGCAGTCAGTCAAAAGCTGTTTCAGCATTTCTATGACAACTAATACTTTTTTTTGTGCTGCAAGTGCTCTGTTTATTTATAAGCTCGGATTGATTTGATTTGTTGGACCAAACAATGTTCATTTCATGGCAATCTAAATATGTTTTCTCATTGTCGTTCTCATTCCGAAAACAAGATATTTGGTTTGTCTGAATAAAGTCATGTATGATCAGTACTTCAGAGGATGTTAGGTTTTAATCAGATCATTTTCAATTTTGACTATCCAACCTTTAATTTCCTCATTTGAGAGTTGATTCCCACAGTCAAGGATACTTTACGAAGCAGTTAATTTGTGAGGAAAATATATTGCCAGAGAGGTGGACCGGAGATATTATTTAGCACCAGACTTTATTGGGTTATTATGAACAGCAGATACATGCTTTATGCCATATACACTGCAATTTATGAGAAATCCATTAGCTTCTTCATCTAGTGTTCCGAGAAGGTCCAGCTCCCAATTAGAACGTGACTGTTCTAACAGTAGGAGAGAGGGACAGGAGGGCAGCTCAATCACTGAGTCACCGTTTCCATCCAGCTGAGCTAAGGTTTGCTTTAATTGGAGTGAATAGGGGGGATACACATGAATATACTTGTCAGCACATCACTTTGCTGGTGTCAAGTAGAGATCACAACAGTTATATGAGGGGAATACATAAAGAGAAAAGGAGAGGCACATCAGGGCCACCCAGGCTGGCCTTCAGAGGGTTATTAGATGTTGTTTTGAGAGGTTAGTAAGCCCACAGAAACCCTACTATGGTACTGTGGAAAAACATTTGTGCAAGTCGGTTGCAAGGTTCGAGAATATGTTTTTGTGCAACTGCCAGGTACAGAATGTTTTGCCCCTTATAGAAATGTGGAAATGATTGCCTAATCCTACTTTATTTGTACCTAGGCCTGTGTTGGATTTTGTTTCAAGGTCATTTTGAGCAGGTATAACCTTAGAGTAATTGTGTACATCATGTACACAACACTGCGACAATGTATCAAGCAGCATGCTCATAAATTACATTAAGATTGTGCTTTGTACTGTCAACCAATATAATATAATATTCTACAAAGATAAAACACTGTACCAGAGGGCAGATTAGAATTGTGTGTGTGTGTGTGTGTGTGCCTGCGTGCGTGCGTGCGCGCGTGCGTGCTTGTGTGCATGTGTATGTGTGCGTGCGTGCGTGCGTGCGTGCGTGCGTGCGTGCGTGCGTGCGTGCGTGCGTGCGTGCGTGCGTGCGTGCGTGCGTGCGTGCGTGAGCGCCATGGTTTTCCTCCAGCACTTCACTTGACTTCTGGTATTGTCTGATGCCTGCTATGTCAATAGAGAAAACTGGGGCACAGAGCAGGGGAGCATTGCCTTTGTATTAATATGCTGATAGAAGTGTGTGTGTGTGTGTCTGATATCAGCTCCATGCCACACAGATGCTATTACCCTCCGCAGTGCAGGTCTTATCATCCTCACCCTGCTAATGCGGCTAGGCGCAGGACTGATGAGACCTCCTGCAGATAACTGCGCGACAGAGCAGAGGCGTTGTTTTAACACCACCAACAGAGTCTGCCAAAGGGGAAACAACCAACAAGGCTGAAAGTACAGTAGAAGTGCCCTGTGTTATGGTAGCTAAAATAATCCTCTAGCCTTTCATTCTTTTGATTGTACATATGCAGTCCATTGTCAAAGGGTTTATAGATGATAACAATCATTGAGATTTGAGAGAATGTGTATTTTATCACCTGTTATTGCTGATTAAACTAAATATATTCGAAGTCCTGTATGTCTGTGAATTGCTGCACTCTTAAACAACAATGGCATTGCATTGACAGGTTGATTGATGATATATGGTTTGTCAATGCACATAATAATAATAATAATAATAATAATAATAATAATAATAATAATAATAATAATAATAATAATAGATTCAATTTAAAAGCACTTTTCTCAGACTCAAGGTACACTGCACAAACAAAACTAATAATAATAATAATAATGAAATAAAATACAAAAAGATAAAAACGAAGTCAAGATCAGATAATGATCAGGTAATTTTTTTTTAAAAAGAAAGAAAGAAAATGGTGGAAGAGCTCAGGCTGTGCTGTAGGAAGGCGAGTCTGAACAGATGGGTCTTGAGCCTGGTTTTGAATGTATTGAAAGTATCAGAGTATTGGATGGCTGGTGAACAGGTGTTCCACAGCTTGGGTGCAGCAGCAGAAAAGGCTCGGTCGCCAAGTGTATGTCGTGTGGTGCGAGGTATGACGAGGAGGTCAGTGTCGGAGGATCGGTGACCACGTGCAGGGGTGTAGGGGTGGAGTAGGTCAGTTAGGTAGGCAGGAGCCAGGGCATGGAGTGCCTTAAAGGTGAGGAGGTGAGGAGGAGGACCTTGAAGGAGATTCTGTATTTTATGGGGAGCCAGTGAAGTTGTTGCAGGGTGGGGGTGATGTGCTGCCAGGGTTTAATGCATGTGAGGATCCTGGCAGTTGAGTTTTGGACATATTGTAGCTGATTCAGGGCCTTGCTGGAAACGCCAAGAAGGACTCTGTTACAATAATCCAGGCGGGAAGTGACAAATGCGTGTATTAATGTTTCAGCAGAGGTATCAGAGAGTGAAGGCCGGAGATGGGAGATGGTTTTGAGATGGTAGAAGGCAGACTTGGTAACTGACCGTATGTGGGGTTCAAAGGAAAGGTTTGGGTCCAGCAAGACCCACAGGTTCCTTACCTCTGAGGAGGGGCAAATGGAGCAGCCATCGATGGTGAGGACAAGGTTGCTGATTTTTTGGAGGAGAGTCTTTGGTTCCATGAGTTCCATTTTATTGCTGTTGACTTTGAGAAGATTGGGTGAGGGAGGGGGGAGGAAGGGCGACAGGGGGTTTGGTGTGAAGGTAGAGCTGCCGTATCATCAGCGTGTGTGTGGAAATTGAGGTTGTGTTTCAGAATGGGCTTAATGTGTTTCTGGCCAAGTGGGAGGAGGTAGAACAGTAGCGGGGCCAAGGATGGAGCCCTGGGGGACACCTTGTTTCACTATTGCTGGCGTGGATCTGGACCCCCCCAAGAGACACATACTGCCACCTGTTGGACAGGTATGATCTGAACCAAGCCTGGGGTGTTCCGGTGATGGCTAGGGTTGTCTCAAGTCGATCAAGGAGGATGGCGTGTGAGATGGTGTCAAAAGCCGATGGTGTCAAGGAGAATGAGTATGTTGATATTGCCATCATCAGCAGCCAAGAGGAGATCATTGACCACCTTGACCAAAGCTGGATGGCGAGGTCGAAATTAAGGCCACAAAGGTTGGTGGGGGTGATGGACTTCGTAGAACACACAAGGTCAAGTGTATGGCCTTTATGTCCTCTCCACGACCCCTCACCACTGGTGTCCTCTAGGGCTCTGTCCTTGGGCCTTTACTGTTCTCTCTCTATACCAAATCTCTCGGCTCTGTAATTTCTTCACATGGTTTCTCCTACCACTCCTACGCAGATGACACTCAACTTTTTCTCTCCTTCCCCCCTAATGACTCACAGGTGGCAACACGTGTCTCGGCATGTCTTGCGGACATTTCTGCTTGGATGTCAGCCCACCACCTAAAGCTCAACCTTGACAAGACTGAGCTGCTCTTCCTCCCAGGGAAAGCCTGCCCTCTCCAAGACTCCCATACAGCCAAGAACCTTGGGGTGATCCTTGACAACCGCTTATCCTGTGTGGCGAACATCATAGCGACAGCACGCTCCTGTAGCACAACTTTTGGTCCAAGCACTTGTAATCTCTTGCCTTGACTACTGCAATGCACTCTTGGCCGGACTCCCCGCCTCCTCCATCAGGCCTCTGCAGCTCATCCAGAACGCTGCCGCTCGTCTGGTGTTCAATCTCCCCAAATTCTCCTATGTCACGCCCCTCCTCCGTACCCTCCACTGGCTCCCGGTAGCAGCTTGCATCAAATTCAAGACCCTGGTGTTTGCCTCCCAGGCGGCAAAGGGAACAGCCCCCCACTACTTGCAAGCAATGGTTAGCCCCCAAACCCCTGCAAGATCACTCCGCTCGTCCACCTCGGCTGCCCGCCTGGCACCACCGCCTCTACGTGGATGCAGTGACCGCGCTACTCGGTCACAGCTTTTCACTGTCCTGGCGCCCCGCTGGTGGAATGAGCTTCCCACTACGGTCAGGACTGCAGAGTCACTTCTGATCTTCCGCCGTAGATTGAAAACCCATCTCTTCAAGCTACATCTTAACAGTCCCTCCTAAAGACCGCTTCACCCTCACTACCTCCCCTATACTAACCCTGACAACAAGTCAGGAGAAGTGAGGAGAGCAAACCTAGCCATTTGAGGAGGGGGAGAGATGGAGAGACCACTGCTAGTGTCAGCCATCGGGAGTTGTTCTAAGTTAGCGCCTGGACCACATCATAACAGCGTCGAGAGCAAGACCAAAAGGAGGGGATATAGTGTTATGGAAAATACATTCATAGAACTATTTTCAGGTTATACACTTTCATATGACTGATAAACTTGTGATTACATTTTCTCTTGCCACACCTCTAGGGTTCTATAGCCATTGTTCTGAGAAGCACTGTATGATTTACCATATGAACAGCGGTGATCTCTGAGGGAGTGGTCAGAGAGAGCAATAATGGGGGGACAGGCGCATCCTGCCGATAGGTGTGAAATGTTGAACAGCGATTAAGCAGTAAGAAAGCGCTGATTGATCAGTAAGAGAGTCTCACCATTGTTCATTCTCTCCCGCCCTTTCTCACGTAAGCACAAGCCCATCAGCCGATAGCCTTGGCGGCGCCTGTATTATGTTTAAACTGTATAAAAGACGAACCTGATCATTGTCTCTTTAGACTTGTGCTGAACGGACCCCCGGTTCTACGCTGGGCTGCTGTTACGCTCTTGTCTCTTGTTTGCAAGCAATAAATACCAGACTCAGATATTGTGGCTACTCAGGACTTGTTTCTTGATTCTTACCTCCGAAGAGCTAAAGTACAGAGTGGTAAATCCTAGACTTCCACCACAATAGCCAGCTGGGGGTTCACTGTAGATGTGATGACGTGGGCCCCTGTGACAATAGCTAGCCCAGCGTACGATTCCCAAGTCGTGATGTAATAGGAGGGCAGGGGGAGGCTTAGGGCTGACACAGTGCAGATGATAGAAGTTTCGCCATGCTGCCGTCCGTGGTGAAGGGATAATGGAAAATCCCGGGGGGGGCACCGACAAGACAGAGAGAGCGAATTCAGTAATGATAACACACACATAAAAACCCCGACATCCAGGTGGCAGTGACAGCGCCGTACGTTAGTACTGTTAAACAAACAGCCAGGTTAGCTCCAAAACATACAATGCTAGCACTGCTGGCAAACAGCTAGGTTAGGCTAGCCCCACAGCAAAATAAATTCCTCAGGTAGCATGACCAGCAAGCTAGCTAGCAAGCTTCGGGGCACACAGACAGATTAAATTGAACAACAGCAGTTCGATCCAGGAAATCCAGATCCAAGGTCCAAGCACAGCAGACATATAGGGAACAGAGAGTGAGTGTTCTTCTAAACATATTGTAGCGAACAGAGGAGTAGAGTAGCTTCTCAGACACACAGATCATATTATAGTAAATGGTGCTTAAATAGCAAGAATAGAATCAACTAGGAGACTTCAGACAACAGAGATAACAGGTCAAACACATCCAATCATGAGACAGGCATTTGATATGCCTCCCACTCCTCCCCTCCCCACTGAAAACAATTGACCGGAGAAGCATGAAACATAGAGCCATTAACAATGAGCATCTCTGATGTTGTTATCTTGGCCGTAACAAGAGATGTGACAGATGCTGAAACCATTTGATATGCTAATGATATCTGTCAGGAGAAAACGGCAGGCCGGGTGTGTGTGTGTGTGTGTGTGTGGGAGGGGGTTGATACTGCACAAGAGTGGCCAAGGTCACGCACCACAAATACACACACTAGAACACACGCGCATGCGCATGCACACGCACATGGACACACGCGCACACGCACCCATGCACGCACACACACACACACACACAAAATATTGATCTATGCCAGCTCTCTCTCCAGAAGAGAGAGAGCGCGGGAGAGAGAAAGGGAAAGAGAGACAGAGTCGCTCATGTCAGTGCTAAGACACAGTAATGAAAGACCTTGAAGGCTTTGTTGTTTGGGTAGTGTTTGGAACGACCACGGGAAGTAGTGCCAGAGAGGGATGAAGTGAACAGTGTACAATGTACTGTGAGGTCATCCAGAGCTGTGCTCATGGTGACAGGCCTTTGATTTTACCCTGATGGAGTCAGACATTCAAGTTGCTGAGTGCTCCTGCACTTTATCAAACATATTGATCACTGAGGCACATATTGTGCTACTTTTGTGCCCTTGCCTCAACTCCAGCGAGAGCTTGTTTGGGCCAGGTATAATCTTACGCCGGCCTGCGGCAGTACTGAGAGATGTTGTGATAAGCATTGTCAATGTTCCCAAGCTCTCTCTCTTCTCTCTCTCTTCTCGCTCTCTCTCTCTCTCTCACTCTCTCTCTGTTAGAAGAGGCAGACAAGCAGACAGCGCGGTCCCTCTGTGTCTGATTTCTCCACCGCCTGTCTGTCTACAGGCATTCAGCACCCAGAGAATTAGGCCACTGCCATGGGTATGACAGCTCTGTGACACAGCCCTCCAACAGCATAACACAACCTCTGAGAAGAGCTTCACATCCTGTCAAACAATGTGTGGTGCATGGAATTAACTAATAGTTTGAGTGAGTGTGAGTTTTGGGCTGTTTCCATGTCGTAAAATATGTCACACATACTTACTGTGAATCTTTTCTTGATCATGTATCATGAATGTAGAGCATGATATCGTTATTATCCTTATTTGCTTTCAATTCTTGCTTAACAAATATGTTCCTTAGCACAACACTCCTTTTATCCAAGAGTCACTCAAAATAGTATCTATAATGATACATTAAACAACACGAGCGAAGTCACTTATTTTGTTGGGGCGGAAAACCTAAGCTGCAGTAAATTGTTTCCTAAGGCAAATACACTGAACAAAATTAATTATGCAGTGACTGCACAGAGTAGAGAAGGAAAGTGAAAGACAAGGCACTCAGAGAACAAGTCCAGAAACCTTCCACACTCCTCCACCCCGAGACTAATTTGAATGGAACCTCGGCCCTCATCATTCTTATTCATGAGGAAACAAAATCAATAGGAAGTAGTCTAAGCAAATTGAGTCAAAGAGGGAAACAGGAGAGCGAGATTCTCTTTAAAGTGATTCTCTTTAAACCTTTCTCTCATGCGTATATCCTTCTCATGATATATCCTTCCTCTCATTGGTGTTCTCTTCACCATAGCCCAATGGCACGAGCATGAACAATGATACATTACATTACATTATTTACACATTTCACCCACATTATTTCCTAATGTTTGGATTTGTAGTCTTCTATTTTTTCTTCTATTTTCTTCTATTTTTCTATTTTTCGGTTCCGCAACCGATTGGGAAGAGGAATTTCAAATTGAATCTATTATTTTTCTGTTTTTCGTTTTTTTTTTTTTTTTTTTACCTAACCTGAAAGTTACTCATTCCATTGTTATAATTCCCTTCTCACTTCTCTTGTAATGAATGCTGAAAATGTCAGTTGATGACCACGAGAGACAAGATGTTCTAGCCGACTACTAGAGGACTAGACTATTCCTTCTGCATGATTTTATTCCACGTTCTGCGTGGCCTATTCTTCATTATCCATGGAGGAAATGAATGATATGTATATGACCTCCACCATGAACACAAGGGAGACATTGGAATCACTTCATCACTCCGGCAAGAGGAGAAGGAGAAAGCGAACGAAATTATGGAGATGTGATGTGGACATGACAGGGGAAGGAGAATAAACCAATAAGAAACAAGGCTACAGTGCAGCACTCAGAGTTTTGATTCATTTTGATTTGGATATCAAACTAAATCCAATACAGAAAACGAGTGTCCGTTTTATGTTTGTGTGGACACAGAGTCTTTTCATGGCTCTCCACTGCCTGACAGCTGTCTGTGTTCCCTGGGCAACTATCAACCCAAATGATTTCTATGATTTCTCAGGGAGGGACTTGGAGGGGATGACAGACCATAGCAAGCACTAAGTAATTTGCCTTCTGTTACATGGCCTCAATCACATACTTTTTCCTCAATGGTATAAGAGGATGGGGTGATAATAGTAGTCGGCTAGTCGTCATATAATCCATAACCGTTTGTTTTCTTTGTGATGCATCTGCTCCAATTCCCTCTGCGCGATTGTTATGAGGCCCCATACAATGCCAAATTACAGCTCCTCCTCATGAGGCAAACAATTCCTGTTCAAAAGCAGACAATGATTGGAAACTGCACTTGAGTTCCACTCAGTCGTATTGTATTGCACAGTATGTCCATCAATGTGTCCTACACAGCCCTGAATGCTGGTTTACCTTCACTTTCACACGGAGAAGATGAATAGGTAACGTGCTTGTAGGATGTAATGGTGGAAAGCAGTCCAGCCTGACAGAAGCTCTAATCATGGTCTCTAGTCAGTGTACACAGACAAACACCCCACACAGACAACGAGAAAGAGGGAGAGGGATATGACAAAAGCTTTGTTCGCCCACAAAAAGTCATTTCCTCAGTTTAGAATTGGTTGACACAGAGCCTCCAGCAGAGCCATTGTCTTTGTTGCACAGTTTCATACCTTTTTCTGTTAACACCATCTGTGATTTATCACTTCAAAGGAATGAATGGGAAGTTTTTCTTACTCTAGCTCACTCTCTCTCTCCCCCCTGCCTGCCACCCTCTACAGTGAGTTATGGTGGAGTGCTAAAGGAGAGAATTAACCAGCCGCCACTCCCTCTCAGCCCCGGATATTGACTTGGCACAGCCCAACCAGCGTGAAGTTCAAAGAAGGCAGTTTTTCGCAGGCAGGGAATGGGACCCTCTGCTTCCGAGTCTGAAGATGTGGGTTTGATTGTCAGAGCCTCCTCAGCTCTTTGATTATACACTATTCATATGGATGACTGAACCCGTTAATGATGACAGGAAATCAGTTGACATGGAGCTGGCACAGCCCCTGAAGGAAGGAAGCGAAGGGAGCAGGAGAAACAACTCTGATATGTATATTTCATCATCACAGCCCAACCTGAGACACATTTTGTCAAAGCAAAGGTAGTTTTATTTGACTTGCCCCTCTATTACTGAATGTCTTTATGCTGTTGATTCTGAGGCTTCTTTTATCATCATGTCACATCATTAGAGCCTTTTAGTTCACGGCTCTATAAATAGTGATTGTTGGGTATTGTTTGGTTGGTTATAACAAAAGTGAGCTTTTCTTGCCTCCTCTGATGTGAGGCAAGTCCGGCAACCTCTAGGGATACCGTTGCTTTGTTGAAGCATCTGAGTTTCAGGGCATCTTTGAGTCTGAACACTCCTGACATTCTACCATATCAAGCAAAGCAACTGTACTGCTCCACTCTCTAACACACAACAGCAGAGCAGACGGAAGGAGCTTTAAAGCAAGCACAGGCAGGACTATAGCATGCATGCAGTCTGAACCTGACCATGTTGAGCAGACGCTGTGAAACACAGTCACATTACTCCAGCTTGACTGGAGCCTGTCCCCCCAGCCGTACTGCTGATCCCTAACCCTGCCACACAACACTACAGGGATCTGGCCCTGTCTGGGCCTACGCTGGGTGACATCTGTCAGCATATGGAGAAGACTCCAGGAACAAAACTCAGCACTGCGCCATGAGGGAGCCAGCTATCAGTGTCAATACGCTTCAACCAGAGAGAGAGGGAAAGAGAGACGGAGGGAGGGGGGGGGGGGGGGGGGGGAGAGGGATAAGGGCAGGAGGGAGGGAGGGAGGGAGGGAAGGAAGGAGGGAGAGAGGGATGAGAGAGAGTAGGGGGGAGAGGGGGGGGTGAGGGAGAGAGAGAGCGGGGCCAAAGAGAGATGAGAGAGGAGGTTGCAGGAGTGGAGAGAGAGGAATTAATGAGCAAGTTTCAATTTATTTACTTTTTATTAGCTAAGGAGATGTGAGAAGGGTCATACTGTCTGATTTTTATGTGAAATCATTACTGAGGTGAAATGTTTATTCAATAAATTCAAGTTTATTGCTATGGATAATTGTACATGCTTTAGTCATTAAAAAGCAGAGAAAAAAAGGTTTAATGGAAAGTGGGTGGAATCTGTTATTAGAATTATGAACATTTGACATCTCCATTTGACATCCTTATCTGAGGTGACATCTGTACAGAAGATTAAGATGATGTATTCTCAATATAATGATGTGATGATATTACATTGTTAACGCTTCATTTACAGTCACAGTGTAACTAATTATTACTCATGAATTATTCCTCAGATAATTGTGGATTTATTAGCAGATAGCGGAAAATACTAGTTATTACCAAAAAGTTACATCAGTCTACTTTCTACAGCTTTTGAGATACTGTATAGCGTACCATATGTGGCAACAAGCAATTACTGGGCACCTGACTACTTTCAGACCTGATCTTCTAAAAGTGGTCTGGGATAATGGAATGGGAATGTTCCATGCACGATCATAGTTAAACGCTGAGTTATCAAATGACCAAATTAAATGCAATCTTTTTCAATCACGGCTATATTTCTATCGTCAGCAGTATGGAGGATTCTTATCTGCAGCGCATGGACGATTAATATTCAGCAATTAGGAGGAGAGACTGTCAGAAAAGAGACCATCAACCAGGGAAAAAGGAAGCCAACCAAATGAAAGAGAGCGACGAACAAAACCTTTCATGGCCTGAAATCTCATTGCTGTTGGAAAATGTCCACTCCCATCTAGATTAGTTCAGGCTGAGTGACTCAGAGAACTTCAGTGAAATATAATGGACAGGAAACAGAGCATGTCAGTGCCTGTGCCAAGGCTGCACTGTTCTCGTTACTAGAAATCACTGGGCTTCTGATCGATTGGCTATCCAGGGGTGTGGGGGTCAGAGGGTTGTTTGTGACCCTCTCAGGTGCTGTTCTCACTATAGGTGACTCCCAACGGTGACAGAGGAGCATGCTGGGAGATTAGTGTGTCAGCCATAATGGTAATCCAGGGAAAGGGTTTATGCAGCACTTTTAGCACTAACTACATACATACATACATACATACATACATACATACATACATACATACAGTACCAGTCAAAAGTTTGGACACAGTTTGGACACAAACAAGAGTGTGCAAAGCTGTCATCAAAGCAAAAGGTGGCTACTTTGAAGAATCTAAAATCTAAAAGTAAATGTTTACTACATAATTCCATATGTGTTCCTTCATAGTTTTGATGTCTTCAATATTAATCTACAATGTAGAAATAATAAAAAAGAAAGAAAGACCATTGAATGAGAAGGTGTGTCCATACTTTTGACTGGTACTGTACATACATACATACATACATACTGTATATACATACATACATTTACACATGCAATAAGACCATGGGGAAGGATTTCAATAACATACACAGACATCAACATCAAAATATGAATTATATTCATGTTATGTTGTTGGAATTGATTAATCTAACATGAATGACTGATTTGTTATCATCAACACACTTGAGAATGTAGAAATATGATGTAAACTATTCATACAGCCTTGGCTCAACCCTCCTGAATAAATGAAAACTTTTCAGTCAAAACCGAGATAAGAAAATGACGTTGACCTGAGCGCCTCACACCATCAAACACATTGAATTCCGCTGTGATGGCTCATTCCTCAGAGGTCAACAACATGACCAGGCTGTCAGAGCCAAATCCCATTAGACGGCACTCCTGTGGAGAGGGTGAAATACAGCGGAGCCGGAGTTGTTTAGAGCCTGATACAAGGATGTGCTAAATGTCATGGGCTGTGGGTGTAACTCTGAGAGGAGTAAATCTCTCACTCCACTCCTGCCTCACAGACTCAGGGAACATCACACAGAGCATACGAAAGATATTGTAGTTTACAGAGAATATGGAAAGTAACAAATGGCAGACCTTTGATTATGTAAGAAAGCGAGTCTGTTTCTGCGCTAATAGTGCCATACCGCTATTCAACCTTTTCATGGAAGTTGGCAATAACCTTCATTTTCACCTCCAAATGTGATTTATGTCATCGCTTTTGATAATATGTCTCTATTGCCTGCTTTGTCTGGCTCTTGTTCAGACTCTCATAGCTTGCTGCTGCTGCTACTGAATTGTTTTGATAAACGACTTCATTACTCCTCCTGCAGTCTGGAGGAGATGTTTTGTAATGGCGCCATACTGCTGTTTTTGTTCCTTACAGCGTGTTTTCTGTCTGCTAAGCCTTCACCACCCACGGCAGACAGACTCAATAGCTTCACCTGATATCCCACACATTTCTGTTTGTTCAAGTTCAGGTAGGTTGGTTGTCACGCATAGAAGTAACCTGAGGAATTTACTGGATCAGGCTGTTATTTGAAATGTTTTATGAGTTACCAGGCCAGCCACCAGACCTATTAGGGTTGATAACATGTGCAGTCAGACACTTGTGGGTGGGTACCAGACCTGTAATTGGTGTTTGTGAAGATGTGTGGGTAATACTATTATGGTGAAATACCAATGAAATTGTTGGTCTGGTTGCACAATAGAACATCTACCCCATGCCATACTTTCATATGGTTGGATGAACTCTAATACTTCCATAGAAGTCATACTTCTATAGCATGGCTGTTTGATATAGGCTCTATTTTTGAAGATAAGCATCAACATGGTTCTGTTCTGCCCTGCCGGTTTATCTCATTTAACCTCTGTCCACAGGGAGCCCTCAGGTCAAAGGGTTCTGCCCATGCTGTCTCAAACAAATCCCCAAAATGTGTGAGGGTCCAGCTAATACCTCCCTCAGACTAGCCCCGTCAGGTGAGGGCTGCTGTATGTGTGAGCGGAGTAGGAATCAGCCACAAGGCTCAGCAATGTCAACCATGGCAGAGACGGTCCCTGAACCCCCACGCAATTTGTTGATCTGGCGTCTGCCATTGCTCTCTCTCAGCAGATCCCGGCAGGTGTGTGTGTGTGTGTGGAATGTTAAACACACTGTCAGTCGGAGCTCGGTCAGGACTCCCCCTGTCCATCAGCTATATGACCCCACGGCCCACACTCCCACCCCACCCCACCCCACCCCACCCCGACCTCCCTCCCCTTCAGACAACAGAACACGTGGGGACGTTCTACAGTCATTAGATACATCCAATTAGATGCCCTGTAAGGTGAACCATCTAATGGAATAAGAGCTATACAGTGCTCTGAGCTGAGAAGTTTCTCTCTGGAGATCCCAAATAGGGAGCCCTTAGTGGAGGGCTGCATAGGCTGCTTGGCCACTTCAGTGGATAGCATGAATTTATCTTATAGGGACCAACGTTGTGTGGCTTCAATGAGCTGCTTGTTATGAATTATTCAGCTCCGCTAGCCTTTGTTCAGAATGTAATTCATATTATTCATGCTGAGGTTTCAGTCAATTAAATTTAAATCTTAAAGAGATTGTATTTCTCCTCTGCCTTTCCTTAATGGATGATTTCTGAACTCCTTGACCCATACAACATAGACAGTAATTTTGAGTTTAACACTTTGAAATGTTGGCATGTACGTATGCATGTCAGTGTGTGTGTGTGTGTGTGTGTGTGTGTGTGTGTGTGTGTGTGTGTGTGTGTGTGTGTGTGTGTGTGTGTGTGTGGTGTGTGGTGTGTGGTGTGTGTGTGTGTGTGTGTGTGTGTGTGTGTGTGTGTGCGTTTGTGTGTGTGTGTGTGTGTGTGTGTGTGTGTGTGCATGTGTGCGTGAGTGTGTGTCCACATGCGTACGTGCGTGCGTGCGTGCGTGCGTGCGTGCGTGCGTGCGTGCGTGTGTGTAGATGCTGCTGTGCTCCTCATGATATACCATCAAATCTTTGATACCAGTCATCATGAGCCCAGCAGCACCACCAACTGGCTATTTGTAAAATAACAAGTAAAGAATTGTTTGATGGCTCATAATCATTCTCAATTCAGACAAATATGAAGACATACAAGTAATATTTAATGTAACCCATAAGTCGTTCATCACAAATATTTCAACATAAAAATACTTCAAAGAACATTGGTAGAAGATTTACTTTCTTTAATGTATGACTGCCTCTGATCTAGCCTAATAATGTGTTTTCTGAGTCTGGACTGGGCAGACAAAACCTTCGCTATATTGTATGCCGTATTTTTTATTGGAGATAAGCATTCAAAAGACTTCCATTTGTTTTTCTTTTCCCCGTCCCTTTATAAAGGACAAAGTCGCTAGAGTGTTTGCATTTGCATTCTTATCTTCTTCCTGGTCACGATTCATGTATGAATTCTTGCTTAAAACTTTTTTCACTTGGGGGTATTCCGATGATAGGCTGTTATATGAATATATGATCATATAGGTCTCCTGATAAGGCCCAAAACAACTAAGACAGAAATGTGTGAGTAAAATAAAAAATAATTAGAGCTTTTAAGTGATGGGTAGCCCTGAGCATCCTGAATGTCTAATGAAGTGTATCCCTCTACTGCTCTGCACAGTGGGAAGTTGCATAGAAGACTGACAAAGAGTCACTAATGGTAATATACTTGTGCGGGTTGTTATAGAAGGGTCCAACGTAGGCAAAAACCTGCAACCAGCAGATATTCACACACATACACATACACATACACACACACACACACACACACACACACACACACACACACACACACACACACACACACACACACACACACACACACATAAACCCATCCATGGCATTAAGTCAGATAGGGCCTTATTAGCTTTGAGTGCTTGCTCCCAGCAGACAGCTGGTTTCATTTCCCTGTGATGAATGATTTAGGAAGGGGCCTTCCAGCTGCAGAGATGTGAAAGGTCTCTACAACTCCCTCAAGGGTAGATTAAAAAAGAGGATTTGAGTGGGGAATACTGTAAAGAAGTATGAAGCAGTCAGATTCCACTGTAATAAAGGCATCTCGAACCTGTTGACCAAACTCACAATACGGTAGTTGAAAGGTACTCTGAAACATAGTTGCCTTGAGCGAGTTGAACTTGTTTGCACTTGCAACTTGCGGTCGCCCATTGTCTTGTATTAAAAAGAAGGAATGTGTAGCTTTCAATGTCTCACTGACTGAAATTCTTCTTCTTCTTGGAAAGAGGTGGCATCACTGTGCTTCCATTTAAAAAATCGATCATGAAATAACGGGCTTTTCAACAAAGAGAGGAAATGGAGGACATCTTAACAGATGTCAAGCAACTCTGTCACTGCGGAAATAATCCATAGACAATCTCTGATTAAACTGATTTCATCTCCCCCAGAGCCTCCGGGTACGGCGCCAAGGCCTTCCTGTCCACAATAATAATTTCAGAGCTTTCATATCAGCAATATTTTAATACCTAATGCAATTGCTTTCAATAGATGTGCTTGAAGGCTCTATCACCGCTGACAAGAGAGCAATTTAATTAGCAAAAGATATAAAGAGTGAAATTCACTTCCCTTTTAATGTTTATGATTGCCAGTAGCAATAGGAAACCTTTGAATTCATCAGTGTCTGAGTGTGTATCCGGGATAGTGAGCATCTTGTAAAATGACAGACCATAGTAGAGGAAGTTGGGATGACGCACTACATGGGAGACAGTTTCCAGGTTACGCAGGTACAGACTTATCAAGCCAGAACCTGTCTACCCACCCATGAGTCACACCAGACTCTCTGCTTCCAACAATTGGAAATTCACATTAGAGAGATAACAAGACAGGGAGGATCCAAGTTCGATACAAATATTCAGTGACTTTCCTTGTTTCTGAAGAACAGGTTTCATGAAGTCCTCAAGATTCAGTTCGAACAAGCTATGAAATGTAATGAGCTTTGACAAACAAAAAAAGTAGGTTATGTAAAACTATATCGTCAAAGAAGAGACAGATTCATTCAGGTTTCAACACTCTGCAATTGTTGACGAAGGGCTTTATAGTACAGACAGTAAATGAGTACGCTACATACAGTACTGTAAGATGTGGGTGGTAGGTAGAGAAAGGAACCTGAGCCCCACCCTTTACTGTGACGCTTTCAGCCTGCTGGCCATTCACCAGAGGCATAGGGATCTGACTCAACATGACAGATCAATGTGAGCAACAGTGTCAACAACCAGATGGCGTCACAATCTCAAGACACACAGTTCCTGGAACTTCCTTTCACAATCTAGCGCTTGGGCCGGGCTGTCCTCAGGCTGCTCAGCCTCAGCATATCTCTTGTGAAATCTCTGAGCAGAATGCTCTGTAAACAGGACCAAGCAGAGACACATACATCAAACTGTACCGTGTTCATGTGTTCACAAAACTGAATGAAAATACTGTAATAACAAATCCACATAAACACTAGTAGTTTACATCTAGTTGAATGCCTGAGAATGTTACAGATTACTTGAGGGGTGGAGTTTAGTTCCACAGTACATGTTTCATGTTTCATACCAGGCATGTCCACAAATAGACCAAGGACAAGATATGATTCATGAAAAGGACTGATATGATTTGCTATTAGCTACAAATTGAATCATCACCCCACCCCATAGTAGGTAGGGTACAATCAATGATTCATACAGTATCAACATGGATTTCTAGATGGACAGGACCCATCTATATGGCACCATTGCTTTCCTTTCATTGTGTAATCTGAGATGTGTGTCAGTGAGCCGCCTGAACACAGCCCGGGCCCACGGCCTACGCCCCTCAGTCAATCAATGTGCTGCTCTGGCAAATGAGCACATTGTCTGGGTCAACGGATTCACCATTATGTGGCCTTTGCCTTTCTGATCTTTGGCTATTGGGACTTGAGCTACAACCCTGAATGAAGACTAACCTAACCATAGGATACCATGACAGATGGGTTGCCATCTGCCTGATAGAGGAAACTCTCTTAAGGCTGATGTGACATTTCATAAGCCAGAACAGCGAGTTACAAATCCAAAACACATATATGCCTAATCACTAAAGCACAGGCATCTTTTTCATTCCAGAGTCATTGAGGGGACTCAATAAATATGTTTTGTATTCTTAAACAACACACACTGACAGCATCGGAAAGGCTGACAAATATCATACATAAAAGCACAATTGTATAGACACCAAAAGTTGACATTTGGGAATGACTGTTTCAAGTATTCTTTCTTATAATGATCATTGTCTGGGTTGGTCTAAAAACACATTAACAATGTAATCACGCACTTCATATTTTTTCTTTTTTGGGTATGTAATATTGTTTGTTGCATAGCTGCGTGGGAGTGGAAACATCTTGACGCTCCCCCCATCCAATAAAGTCCCATCAGCCATGACGTCAATTACAGTCAGCATTCTTCTCTTTAACCGGTGCGAGGTCTGGCCCTGGAACGCACTGACTTTCATTTCACGATTTCCATTTAAATCACGACCACGCAGGGTCCTTTTTCTTTTTCTTTGATTTCTCATCTTTGGGAACCACATCACCTACAAAACTGAAGTTCCTTTGGTGAAGGTATGATGGGTTTTTTTTCTTCTTGTGTGTTTAACTTAGCTTAGCTTAGCTATATGTTCAAAATGGCTTCTGATTGTTAGCTAGCCACCGTCTTGTAGCTAAGGTCAGCTATCCCAAATGTGGTCTTTCCAAGGCTGCGTAGGCTGGCTGGCTGGCTAGTAGTAGTAGTAGTAGGAGCAGCAGGCTAACTAGCCCCTTCTAAAGCTTCACTACCACGGCACATTACCAGAAAATGGCGTCTTGGGGGGGGGGGGGGGGGGGATTTTTAGCACTGGTTATAGAACCGGCGTTTTGCCATTTTCAAAATCTACCACATTGTTTCCATATAAATTGTTTCGATATCCCCTCCGAAGAGCGAAACGAATCATGCCCTGAAATATTGAAAGTAATATGATTGCTAGCCACGTCAGAACGCTAGCTAGCTAATGAGCAGGCTAGCTAGCAAACGCTGGTGAACCATAACCAATAGGCAAATGTCCTGATTTGTCGGTGTCAGATGCGTTTGTTTTTAAGAATACATTGCTAATTAAAGTCGAATCAATTCGTCAATTCAACCAACCATGGATAATCTCACCGTGACTCGACAGCTAGACTCGGAACTGTTAGCCTAGCTGGCTAGTTCACTTCCTTGCTACATTGTGATTGACTTCAGTGCCATGAAACAAAGGGAGTTCTTGCGAGTGAAATGTTGATGTCACCTTTGTTCTAGCTAGTTGGCAACAGAACAAGAGATGAGTCAGGTTTATGATTGGCTTGACTGATATGTTTTAATTGTTCCTTCCTAGGTCGCTTTCGCCTTCCCCACCCTTTCAATATTATTCATTTCGGACTTCTTCGTTGTCAAGCCGCCAAAGTGGAGAGTGTGATTGCAGAAGGGGGCGCTTCTCGTTTCAGGTACATATTAAAGTGCGCCCCCCCCACACACACACACACTACTGACATTCTAGGCTGTTCACTGTAATATGGTACATTGTTAGATTGCTCTAATTTATCCTTCAAACTAATCATGTCCATTTCCATGTGTGTGACAGTGCTTCTTCGGGCGGAGGAGGAGGTCTGGGTGCACCTCAGCACCATCCCAAGACTGTCGGCAACAGGTACTTTTCAAGCTATTTTTGACAACTCCATGAATGCCATGCCCTGAAAAGCTTCACTATCCTTTGGATGATATTAATGCTATTTTGTTCATTGCAGCGAGTTCCTGGGGAAGCCCCCAGGTACTAGCGTTCAGAAATGGGTTCCCTCACGAAGCACTAGACGAGATGTCAACACCTCCAACGAAAAAGAACGACATGATGCAATCTTCAGGAAAGTGAGAGGGTATGTTTCCCCACAAATACAGCGCTAACACATGAAGCTAACCGGCTTGGAGATGAGTGATGGCCGTCTACCCATAAGTTACATTTACTATGTTTGGAGCCCGTGTTAGTGTATCGTTGTAGTGTTTTGGTTGAAATGCTTATTTATTTGTATGAAGCATGCATTATTTTTCCACCTCTTATGTTTTCTCTTGTGTCCATCCTTAGCATACTTAATAAGCTGACCCCCGAGAAGTTTGACAAGCTATGCCTTGAGCTCCTGAATGTGGGCGTAGATTCAAAACTCGTCCTAAAAGGAATCATCTTGCTGGTAAATATGTTTTTAAACTCTGCTCGTTTGTGCATTGATGTTTCATTTATTTTGATGGACTACTGTTGCTTGTTTGCTAAGTGAAGATCACCCTCTTTCTCCCAGATTGTTGATAAAGCCCTTGAAGAGCCCAAGTATAGCTCGCTTTATGCACAGCTATGTCTGCGCTTGGCAGAGGATGCACCAAACTTTGACGGCCCATCACCGGAGATCCACTCGTCACAAAAGCAAAGCACCGTAAGCGTCTCCACTAATGGGCCTCCCTCCTCACATCTATTAGTGCTATTTTGAGGCTATAAAATATGCAAATAATAGTTTGCAATAATGTGAATCTGTTTATTCTCTGGGCTTTCACCTGAATCTTTTTTCTGACTGATGTTACACTTCTTTTGTTCTACAGACATTCAGGAGACTTTTGATTTCTAAGCTTCAAGATGAATTTGAGAATCGCGCCAGCAATGTCGAAAGTGAGTGCAGTTTTGAAAGCTAATTTCTGTGCCAATATTTGTTGGGTTCTTTGTTCCTAATATTTGCACTGTTTTTCTCTCCAGTCTATGACAAACATGACAACCCTCTTACCTCTGAGGAAGAGGAGCAGCGTGCCATTGCCAAGATCAAGATGCTGGGCAACATCAAATTCATTAGTGAACTTGGCAAACTCGATCTTATCCATGAATCTATCCTTCATAAGTGCATCAAAACAGTAAGTCTAAAACCATATGTTTATTTTTACATTTTAATACCTACATGAAACTAATTCGTGCTGTCTTGCTCCCCCCCCCCCCCCCCCCCCCCCAAGCTTTTGGAAAAGAAGAAGAGAGTCCAACTTAAGGATATGGGGGAGGATCTGGAGTGCCTCTGTCAGATAATGAGAACCGTGGGGCCTAGACTAGACCATGAAAAAGCAAAGGTAAGATTTTAGGGTGACTCATTTAGTTGAGTGATGTTATTTTTAAATCTCTGTTCCATTTCCAGTATGACTAATATATGTTTCTTTGTTGTCTCGCAGTCTTTAATGGACCAGTACTTTGGCCGTATACGATCCTTAATGAACAACAAGGACTTGCCAGCGAGAATTCGTTTCCTGCTGCAGGATACTCTGGAGTTGCGAGACAACAATTGGGTGCCTCGCAAAGCTTTTATCGATAACGGACCAAAGACGATAAACCAGATTCGTCAGGAAGCAGTAAAGGTAAGTTTCACTTTGTCTTTGCAGAATAAGTATTAAGAGCCTCTGTGCGAGAGCGTATGCAAATACAGTTGGAATAGTTGTCTGTTCTAAACATGTCAGTTTGCTTTATGTTCTGCAGGATTTGGGTGTTACTTTTCCAACAATGGCCCAGGGAATGAGGACTGACTTCTTTCTGGAAGGCCACTTCATGCCAGGCAGGATTAAACTTGACAGGGAAGTCGGGGGCTTGTCTGAAATGTTTGGACAGATGCCAGGTATGTTCACACTGAGACCACAACTCTTCAGATGTATTAGTCAGTGATGCTGTACTCTCCTTCCAGGCTGTGTTAAACAGGGCAAAAAAATGGCTAAAACGTTCAGATAGAAATATCTATATTCAGATAAATAGTCTTGTTGGCGCTATTGCTAACATTTTTAGTTCAGTACGTTGCACCCTCCTGAATGCACCTCTTTTGTCCCATGGTGTTGTCTAATGATGAAATGTCCTGTCTGTCAGGGAGTGGGATCGGGACTGGTCCTGGAGTGATTCAAGACCGGTATTCCCCCACCATGGGGCGTCACCGTACTAACTTCAACGGCCACACTGGACACACAGTCCCAACCCCACAGTCTCAGTTTGATATGGGAGGAAAGCCCTTCATTAAAAACAATAACCAGGTAAGGTTATCCAGGCTGCACTCTGCACTTTTGCCATCATTTGATTTCTAGTGATGCTGAACTGCTAAACATGATATTGATGAAGGATACCTTTCATTGCATACTGATTTATTGATGTTTGGACCTTTTTTCTTTTCCCTAGGGGCAGAATCCTATTTTTCAGAACCAGAATCACTCTGTGCAAAAGCAAGCTCAGTCCAACGATATGGCACCACGCTTCATCAAGAAGGGACTCAACATTGAGGAGGTACACTCCCTGGTACAGAGCTTCCACGGACATCCAGCCAAACCCATTTACATTCAATACATGGGTTTGGTGTATGAACCATTTGGATATTACTAAACACACTTATTTCCTCCCCTCAGATCAGTCTAAGGCCGGCACAGTCATTCCTGTTGAACAAAAACCAAGTGCCAAAGTTGCAGCCGCAGATACCAACCATGATTCCTCCGAGTGCTCAGCCTCCACGCACGCAAACGCCACCACTGGGACAGGTATAGACAGATGTATAGATAGATACGCACTCTATTTAACTGAGTTTATGACAGCCTGTCACAGTCTGTGCTTGTCCTTAATTGTTTTATTTTGTCTTAGCCTCCACAGCTTGGTCTGAAAACCAACCCTCCTCCAATTCAGGAAAAACCTCCAAAGACCAACAAGAAACCACCTCCTGCAAAGGAAGAGTTGCTGAAAATGACTGTATGTATCAGCACGTATCCCTCTAAACATCCACTGCTTCACCCTGCAGAGGACATTCAAGAGGCTGATTCTGTTTCTTTTTTTTTTTTTCTTTTTTTTTGTCCATGTTGTCCGTGTTTCTACCAGGAGACCATAGTGACTGATTACCTGAATAACAAGAACATTGATGAAGCTGTGAACGGTGTGAGAGAGATGAAGGCTCCCAAGCACTTCCTGCCCGAGATGTTAAGCAAGATCGTGATCTGTTCTCTGGACCGCTCGGACGAAGACAAGGAGCACGCCAGCACCCTGATCAACACGCTCCGCACAGAGGGCCTCGTCACGGGCGAGAACTTCATGCAGGTGAGTCAGCGTGGAGACGGATGGCCTTTAGAGATGATATCCTGGTCAAGACGCCATGTCATTGAGTTTCTTCTCAAGGTCCAGCCTAGTCACTTCAGCTAATTAAACCAAACCATGTTTTATTTGCCAGTCAATCACTACTTGGAATGTGATATTTCTGCACACAGAGCAGTTAGGGGTTAAGTGCTTTGCTCAAGAGCACAACAGCAGTGGTAGGCATCACTAGATCTGATGCCAGCAACCCTTCAGTCACCAGCTCACAGGGAGGGAGCCTAGGCTACCTGCCACCCCATTAATATTAAACTGATTTCCTAATTTCCTTCCCCAGGCTTTCCTCAGCGTTCTGGACCAGTGTCCCAAGATCGAGGTGGATATCCCGCTGGTCAAGTCCTACCTGGCCCAGTTTGCGGCGCGGGCCATCATAGCAGAGCTGGTGAGCGTGGCAGAGCTGGCCCACCCCCTGGAGAACGGCACCCACTTCCCCCTCTTCCTCCTCTGTCTGCAGCAGACGGCCAAGCTCAAGGACCGAGAGTGGCTGACTGACCTGTTCCAGCAGAGCAAGGTCAACATGCAGAAGATGCTACCTGGTAGGTCACAGCCCTCTCAAACCCCCAACCTATATGACCTGCTGTTCATCCTATCAGTCACTTCATATCCCTGTTTTATTAAACTTCATTTAACATGCTTTATCAAATTGATTGGCTTTGTTATTCCAAAGAGATGATTGTTGACTGCAGGTCTTGGAATGGTCAATGTATGGTAACATTCACTCTCTCTCTCTCTCTCTCAATCTGCAGAGATCGACCAAAACAAGGATCGTATGCTGGAGATCTTGGAGGGTAAAGGGCTGAGCTTCTTATTCCCACTGATGAAGCTGGAAAAGGAGCTGCTCAAGCAGATCCAGGCAGACCCGTCTCCCCAGTCCATCTACAAGTGGATCAAGGACAACATCTCCCCCAAGCTGCACGTTGATAAGGGCTTCGTCAATATCCTCATGACCAGGTCGGGGGAAATGAGCTTCATATGGGTCTTTTGGGGCAAAAATGCGCTTCAAAATAGTATTTTTGGACAGGGTTGAAATAATGTATAGTTTTTTAGTAAAGTCTGATTCCTCTTCTCTTCTCCAGCTTCTTGCAGTACATTGCCCATGAGATAAATGCCAGTGAGGAGTTAGACCAACTCTCAGTCCCCACAAAAGAACAGATCGACCAGGAGAGGCTGCTGCTGGCAGCCTTCAAGCCGGTCATGCAGAAGTTCCTACATGATCACCAGGACCTGCAGATCAGCGCTCTCTACGCCCTGCAGGTCCACTGCAACGCTAGCGCCTTCCCTAAAGGTAGGATCAGATGCCTGGGCTAAAACATTAAACAGGTCAATTTGAATGGAAACATTTAATATTCAACATTTGTGTCTGTCTGTAGTATTTCCCTTTACAAAGGTGTTCTGGGCATATTGTCAATGTTTGATTTCTAATTGCTTTTGTTAACCTCCAGGCATGTTACTGCGCTACTTTGTCCACTTTTATGACATGGAAATAATTGAAGAAGAAGCCTTCCTTTTATGGAAAGAAGATATTACTCAAGAGTTTCCTGGAAAGGGAAAAGCATTATTCCAGGTAAATACATTTTCCAACACCACCTTCTCTACTGAACTGTCTTTGAAAAGGAGACTTTCGTCCTTTTCAGTACAAACATGTTCCCCACTGTCGTCTCACTGTTTTGCTGATGCTGTGTTCTCTCTGTGAAGGTGAACCAGTGGCTGACCTGGCTGGAGACGGCTGAGGAGGAGGAGTCTGAGGAGGAAGCTGACTGAAGAACCAGCTAAAGCCTTATGGTGCAAAGACGCTATAGATATGATGCAGCTTTCCCCCCGCGCTACTGTTGTGTCCTCCTGCTCTTCACCTTCCCCATCTCTCCTCCCCCCATTTCTGATATGCGTGCGTACCTACCTAACCACTGCAACTCTTCATTCCGCTATCAAGTTTTTTGCCATGTTACGCCAATGCATGTTTTGTTACTTTCTACCTTTTTTTTGGCTCTTTTTCCTAGCTCAAGGTCTTAAGCGTATACTAGTTTAACATCCTGTCTTAAGAGCCTATTTGAGGTCAATGGTATTAGCAGCTTTGAGTCTAGACCTTTTGTTTGCTTTATGACATGTATTATGAGGGCCTTTCTCCTGCTGCTGCTGTATTCTGTATGCTTTTGTGTTAACCGATTTAGCAACACTGTAGAGATGCACTTTGCTCTGAGTCAAACATGAGTCGTTGCAATATTCACTCATCCCTTGATTGTTACAAAGACATCTTAAAACTGTAATCATCGGTTATACCATAACATTTAATAGTTTATTGCTTGTGTTTCTACCTCCTCGTTATGGGCTTCATGTGCTGGGGATGAATAAGTTCATTACCCACTTCAGATGAAAATGCTGAGGAGAGTCTGGACTGATGCACAAGTCTGTAATAAAATACCTGGTTTACTTGCACAATATACCCTGATTGTAAGAACTCCAATTCAGCCCTTTTTTAAGTGCTTTTTGTGGATGTATGGAAGAAACATCTTCTGGGAGAGATGAAATGATGCGGCCTTGTTAATTTGTCATCCCTTGTTGCTGTATACCTCCTCCTGTATCTGTCAAACTTTGTGATACTTGAATTCTTCATTTCCTTACGGCATGTTGTTCTCGGACGACCAAACTGTCTGTTTCCGATGCAGTCGTTTTCCATCTAAGCAGAAAGGTGTAACAGTGGATTTTTTTAAACATGTCTTTTAATTGGTGAATAAAGCTAACATGAGAAATTAATTTGGATTTGTTACACTTTCAAGTCTGCCCCACCCTCCCCTCGTGGAAAACAAATTTAAGCCGGTTTGCCATAATCGAGATATTTATTGATGGGTTTTATCATGATGAAACAGTCATCTCCCAACTTATTATGATCTAATGAAATCACGAGGTATAAATCTGTACAATTAAACTTTCTATTTAAAAGTGTTACTGTAAGGTTCTGTAAGTGCTCCAAATGTTCTGTGTACCACTATTGCTTAACTTTCAATAAAGTTAAACACTTGAGTTCAGACTTGTGTTCCTTAGTGGTGTAATGGGGTGGGGAATGTTTTCTTGGCACACTTTGGGCCCGTTAATACCAATCAATCATCGCTTGAATGCCACAGCCTATTTGAATATTGCTGCTGACCATGTGCATCCCTTCATGGCCACAATTTACACATCTTCTAATGGCTACTTCCAGCATGATAATGCACCATGTCACAAAGCCGTCTCAAACTGGTTTCATGAACATGACAATGAGTTGAGTGTTCTTCAGTGGCCTTCCCAGTCACCGGATTTGAATCCAATAGAACACCTTTGGGATGTGGTAGAATGGGAGATTCACAGCTTGAAAGTGCACCTGAAAAATCTGCAGGAATTGCGTGATGCAATCATGTCATCATGGACCAGAATCTCAAAGGAATGTTTCCAATATCTTGTGGAATCAGTGCCACGAAGAATTGAGAGCAAAGGGAGGCCCTACCCAGTATTAGTATAGTATTCCTAATAAAGTGCTTGGTGAGTGTATATACACACACATAACACCTCCATAAGTATTGGAAAGAGGAAGCATTTTGTCGTCTTTTCGCTCCATACCCCAACAGTTTGGATTTGAAATCAAACAATTACTATGTGGTTAAAGTTGAGATTCTAAGCTTTAATTCAATGTTTTCTTTTTTGGTTTGGTTTCACCATTTACAAATTACAAGCTTTTTTATACATAGTCCCCCTTTTTCAGGGCACCAGAAGTATTGGAAAATTGGCTTGACAGGTGTTTCTGGATAGTCAGGTATGTTCTGTCACATCATTTGTGTAGGCATAAGAGAGCTGTCAATGTCTAATATTGATTCTAGGCTGCATTTAGTGTGGCGCTATTGATGTCTGTCAACATGACCAATGAAAGTCAAGGAAGCAAAAACCTTAGACTTACCAAAATCAATAGTTTGTAACATCATTGAAAAAGAAAGAAAGCACTGGTAAGCCGAGCAATTGCCAATGATCTGGCAGGCCCTGCTCGAATACAAGCAAATGCCTCCATCATACAGTAAGACAATGACCCCAAACATATAGCCATAGCAACTCGGGAGTGTTTCAGGGCCAAAAAGCGGAAGGTTATTGACTGGCCAAGTCAATCTTCAGATTTAAATCAATTGAACATACATTTCATGTCCTGATGACAAGATTTTAGCCAAAAAGGCACTGTATATATTATATGTTTTAAGTCATTGGGGTTAACCCTCTTGCCATCAAGACAGAGTAGTCAAAGCTTGGAGCATAAGTTGAGTTATCCCTCCCAGAGAAGCAATAGCATGTTGAGAGATTATACAAAATGTCATTAGTACATGGTTGCTATGTACAGCTCCCCAATAAACAATAAACATTCACTGAAACACTTCGTCTACTTCTTGGCAGGCCTCAGAGGTATGCCCAACAGTCATTCCTGTTACCATGGAAGTGAGTCTTGTTTAGATTTTTGTTAAAGGAATGATAGCCTTATTACAGCACACCATTACTTATTGGACCATTCCCCATACTGAAAGTTCATCGCAATGGACTCATTCTTTGTGGATACACGACTGTAGCCCATAGTTTCGTGTCCAAATTTTGATTATAGCTATAGAGATGACCATTGCATCACGAGTTAATCAGACCTGTCCAAGGTTACACAATACAGGGCAAGAACAGCATATGAATACTTTATAAGGCATGCTGGTTAGAGAGCAGCCCTATATGTTCTCTTGTTAAAGTAGATGCTGGAGCAGACGTGGGTGGAATGCAGTACAGCTAGCACTGGCCTTAATGCACCTCAGTAAGTGTCTGTGAGGTGGAGATAGGAGAGTAACTTAGAACTATAGCTTTGGGTCCGCAGCTATATGGCATGGAATCCTCACAGTGTGTGTGTTTACTGTTTTGAGGGTGTTCACTGGAGAGTTGATCATGTGCTGGGCCTACCTATCTCTTTCCAGATCAGTTGAGCTCTGTGGTCTTCGGCCCTGCTCTCATGAATGTTCTTTCACATTATTCTGTAATATAGCACTGCGTCTATAGTATCTCCATTCATTGATAATCATACCTGTATTTAGGACCTTGGTTATGTTTGCTAACACTGACATTGTAAGAAAACACTGAGAAGAGCAAAATCAGATATCTATTGATGACTTTTACAGTTATCAAGAACTGAACAAGATACAAGAAAAGAGTGATACAACATTATTGACATCTTTGGGCACCATATCGTCACTGAGCATACAGTAGAGTGTGTTCTGTTTCCCAAGGCTAGGATAACACTTTACCATCTGGTTGGCTGGCTCAAAGCATGTGTTTGTGATCTCAGGAACAGACAGCAGCTCTTGGTGATAGTTATTCCCCATTACCAGGAAAGCAAAGCCAAAAACGAAGGCCATACTTTTGCTTATATTTTGGACGGTTCATCTTAGTTGATACTGACTTTAATAAAATATATAAATAAATAAAAACATATCCTAAATGCCTATCACTAATGTACACATTCCATTCCCATGACAATAAAATGCAAACATTCCACTATTACTGGAATCCCCTTCAGTTCATCATTACAACTATCTTCTTTAGCGAGCACCTGTTTCCCAGTACCTTTCAATTTCAACTACTTACACTTTTATTCTCAAACTGAGCTATGGAATCGAATAGCATCCCAAGGGTGTATGGACCATACAGGTAATTATTTTAAGATGATCATGTTTGTCCAAAGTGTCTGTATGATATGTCAATCTGATTAATCTATTCTGTCTAAAGAGCTTCTGCCAAAGCAACTGGTATCTGCAGACCTTGCGGACCTGCTGGCAGCCCAAGTACTATGAATCACAGGTAAGACTCACCCATAGAGAACAAAGAACACCACAAATATTACAATCATATATTATCATTGATATTCTGGGTGAAAAAATCACAAAAGAAACATTATATCTAAAGACAGATCGAAAGAAATGAATAGTGCACTACACACTAGAGCATGTGATACTAAAATGTCATGACAAGCATATGACTGAAATGTTTACTCCCATAGTCTATTCCCGTAGTATTGTCTCATGTGTAACCCTTGTATTGCAGAAGAGGGGCATGGTGCATTTTCTCCAACTCCAGAGAGATGGCAATGTCCTGGCCCATATAATTCAGAGGACATGACTGACTGGCTGGTCACTCGAGGGAAGAAATACTTGAGGGAGAAGTGAGTACAGCGTGTGGCCTCATGTACATGTACACGTCACTACCATCAGCATTCAAGATAATATTGATAAACGGAGATTGTGAAGTAGAGAGAGTTAAGTTGCCCTGTGTTTTATTTGAAGGTTATGGATAAGTGCTCTGGAGGAGGGTAAGAACCTAGTTAAACTGGTAAGAGTGACATCCTAAGGATTGTTAGTCAAAGCCATAGATTTAGAGTTTGGCCAGTTCTGTTTGATGAATGGAATATCAACGTGCACCATTAGCACCAAAGTTTCAATAACTATGAAATTAAACTGAGAATGCCAAAAATAATACAATTGATATGAAAGGTTTTGTGCCAAAATGTAGGATAGTTTGTGTTCTTGTAATGACTGGAGTACTTAGGCAGATGACTCAAATTTGACATTTGACATTTGAACATTGAGTGACATGGCTGTTGGTTTGGCCACATAGGTCTTTGAGAAGCTGGCCTGTGCTCTGAGGGACTCCGCCCCTCAGGCCCTCTTCTCACGCCCCATTAGTGTGGTCATGGTAGAGTCCCTCCTCAGGAGGATAACATCCATGTTCACCCCTGAACTACTAAGGAGGGCTCTGAGAATTAAAAGCCCACACTTTGTCATCTCTGTGACCGATGTGGTCGCAGACGAATTACAGAGGATGTTTGAGGCTCCAGCTACCATCGTACATTGAAAAGAGGGTAAAAGGTATGTTCTCGGTTTTCAGTCCCTCATTGAAAAGATGATTAAGGCAGAGAGCCAGGGGGAGAGAAAGACTCTACCAGCAGAGGTGAAGGCCAATGAGGTAAGCACTGCCCATACTGTAGTATTGTATTGACTGAATGACCGAGCAATGAAATTAAATGAAAATAAAATGTTTCCCTTAGTTCCTCTGCTGTTTTCAGTCTTTCATGGTTGCCACCATTGCTGCTACTCCAGAAAAAGTTGAGGTGGAGAAGGAAGCCTTCAGTGTCCAATCAGGTACAGGAGGTTACACTAAGACATTTGTCATCATTTCCTTTCACATTGTAACAAATGTTCTCTTTAATCAAGCATGAGACATTGACTCTCTTCTTGTACTTTTCAGATGAGGCCCAGAGCAAGCCCAAGAGAAGCATCCTCCACAGGCTGTGAAGGGCAGTGTGCTGCTGTAGCAGTTCCTAGTCCAATAATGACTGAATCTCCATAAAATGGCAAAAAAAAACTAGCCGAGCTACTCCAGGCCATCATCATGGTCAACATTTCAATCAATAAACCATTAATTTTTCATCGCAATTGGTGTCTTTTAGCTTTTTATCTGAGTGGGTATGGGTATGAAGGAAAGGTTGAGCTGGTTGACCAAGTGGTATTGTCTGTCTATGGCTTTGACTTTGACGCACAAATCATGTTGTCTCACAGGAATGGTAAAGGCAGTGTTTGTTAGACAATAACGCTGTTTGTCTGACATTGAGGACCACAGTGGAAGTAACTCCTTTGACTTTATTGTGTATTATAAGGCACAGGTCTCTCTTGAGTTGTCGAGACTATTCCAGAAGCTGGCCACAAGGCCCACAGCATCTAGAACTCTCCACAAACATGTTAGCTTCATCCACCCTTCTGTGGCACCTGTGGAATGGGGGCATGTATTCTAGGGCGCTGTATGTGTCTCAACTATAAATACATTTACAACTGCAACATCTAGACATACTGCCAAATCACTTAGCACTTCCTGTGTCAATCCTTACAAGGGGACCTTATGTATTTGTTTACCAGTACACTTTCACTATCAAAGCTAATCTGACTTGAGGATTACCCCCCAAATAACTACAAAGCCAAATGGCTGAGGTAATGTTGATTTTACACATACCCCATATTCAAAATGTTATCTGGTATTTTTCAAATGTGTTTCTCAAACTTTATTTTAAGAATTTATAAATCATGTAAAAGGTACATTTTCAATAAAAAAAAAAGCCACACACATTTCTTTCGTCTTTGTTTATTATCTACATAATATTTTTCCCCATTTCTGGGCAAGCTGAATCATTGCTGTGCTCTTCTTCCAAATCATCCAAGATAAAAAAAACATGAGTTACAGCTTTCGAACACTTCACATAAAACAATCCAACTTTCCATCCATCATCAACATAAGAAAAGGATAAAGGTACTGCAATCGATGCAAAAGTCTTTTTAACAGCTTGATAACCAAAACCTAGTTATGGACACCCTATGTAAAGGGTTACAAAGCTACGCTGTATGTGCTCGTTTCAGACAGAACAAAAACAAAAAAGAAACTCCCATTTTCAGAGCCTCTCTACAAAAAATCCAAGTCAGAAAGAACATTCTTTTTCATTTTTTTTTTATTATCAAAGAGTCAGTTGTGAGCTTGAAGCCTCAGTCGCTGTCGTCGTCCGAGACGTGGTTGGAGGCCCCGCGATTGGACCCTCCGCGGTTGGAACCCTCAGGTTCTGATCCAGCTTCAGAGTGGCGTGGGGAGCGCTCGTTGTCCGAGCCCACCTCAGAGCCCCTTGCGGATCCCCTATCAGAGCCTCTGTCTGAGGCTGCGGCCGGTGACCCGGGCCGGGACCCGTCCTCCGATCCTGACCGGCTCCTCTTACTCTCATTATCCGACTGCTCCGAGTCAGACTGCTGCCGGGCTCTCCTCCTCTTTACTGGACGGTCGCTTCCGGAATCCTCTCCGTCAGAGTTTCTTCCAGAGCGCTGGGGGCTCCCAGCCTCGCTGCCAGAGCGGTTCCGCCCCCCGTCAGACTCGCTGTCAGACGCTAGGCGTTTCCTGTGTCCGCCCTCGTCATCGGATCCTGAACCGCTGTCTCTCTGGTTCCTGAATTAAGCGAAAAAGGCAGAGACTTAGACACAACGCTGTATTACAGTGTCTAAAACACTGAAATGATGATGATGCCTGGTTTTCATATAGCAGTTTATGTATGACTGAGTTGCATTTCATGTATGAAGGTTCATGCCCTTACTTTTCTTCAGCTATTTTCAGGCCATCCTCGTCGGAGGAAGAGTCGGACGATGAGATGATGGCCTTAGATTTGATCTTGCCTTTGAGAGACGGTGGCATGCGTTCAGGCTTGGGCTAGGAGAGAACGGTGAGCCGTTAACACTCGGGACAGGCAGATGCGATTCAAAAGTAGATTCCAACATCGTGAGAAAGAAAAGGCAAGTTGTGTAAAGAGGAGTCAACTCTAACCTTTTCAAACCTCTTCTTATTGGGTTTGCGCTGCTTTCTGGGCCTGGAGCCTCCTTCCTCATCATCGCTGCCATCATCACCCCCTTTTGGTCTGAAAAACAGTCAACATGTAACTCACACTAGGCCACTCTCCTGCCTCTCAAGAAAACTACACAACAATATTATTTTCCATTGTCTCACCTTCTCTTTTTGCGTGATTTCTTCTCTCCGTCCTCACCCTCCTCCTCCTGCTCACTGCCACTGCCAGCCTTCCTCCTCCTCTTCTTTCTCACCGGCAGATCCTCATCAGAGCCGTCGTTGACAAACTCATCAAAGTCTCCCTTCTTACGCTGGGGACGAAATAAACAAAAGGACAGTCTTTTATTAATACTGGTTCATAAGCTAAGTCTTTTAAGATGTGTGTTTCCCATTCCGGGCCTCTGCTTTACGCTAGGTGTGTGTTGCTGTACTCACCCGTCCTCCTCCTTTCTTCTTCTTCTCCGATGGCTCCTTCATCCCATCTGCGAAGGAGAGCAGGCCCTTGGTCTTCTCCACGTACATGGCTCTCTGCTCCAGCAGCTTCTTCTGCTCATCCGCCGCCTTGCTCTTCTTGTCCTCCTGGTGGAGCAACAGGGAGGCAAGAGCAGACCATCAGTCATTAGCAAATTTCTCGCCATGCCTTAAGGGGTTTTCTCAGCATGCATTTCAACATGAAGGGGATGAGAGGGTTTTGTTAAGATGATTGGTGGCAGTGTGTTTGTTTGATGTGTGACATCACAGCCATCACGAACCCATTCTTTCTGCATGGCCTGACGCAGGACGTCTCTCTCCTGCTCCTGCTTGGCCCTCATCTCCTTCTCCTCCTCGTCCTGCTTCCTGGCACGGGCTACGTGGTACTGGGCCTGACTCAGCAGATCAGAGCACTGCCTGTAACAGAACCACACACACACACAATCCATGCTCAGACTGAAATCTAAAAACCCTCCAAAATCCCTCTTAGGTGTGATTTAGACCTCAGGTGGGTTTTATACATTTACTAAAGGTTTTTCAATGAGTGAGAAGAGAATTTCAAAAGAAGTTCAAACTGACCTGGCTTCAGTGGAGGCGAGCGCGAGGTCGAACCTCATCTTGTCTCCTGCCTTTGCGAGGTAGCTGAAGTACCTGGGAGAAAAGAGAAAGGAGTTAGGCTGGGGACAGTGATGAAGGGATTAGACTAATAGAAGAAAGGTAAAGTAAGGGTTGGGTTGTACCGGTGTGCCAGCTCTAGCTCTTTGACAGCGCTGAGCACAGCCTTCAGGTTACTCTTCTCATCCTTCAGGACCAGTGTGGCCAGCCTCTGGAGCACCAGGGCCACGTTGAACATCAGCACGGTGTCGCTGGGGGCCACATGACGCGCCTGGGGACACAAACACAACACATAGTGAGCACCACCACCACAACAACGTGAACACAGTCACAGCACAATGAACAAGAGGACACACCGGAGGGGGTCAGCTAAACTCTCTTTTGCTCAGCCAAAAGAAGTCACACCACATTGTACATCAAAGGAATGTGGAAAAAAACCCTTGGTTATGTGTCTAAATGTACCTTCAGTAAAGTCTGTTTGCACTCCTGGAGTTTCCCACATTTGAAGAGCGCCCGTGCAAGGTAGAGCAGTACATCAGTATGCTGGTGCTTGTAGAATTTCTTCAGACAGTTCTCATACTGAAAACACAAAGAGACTTTAACATTGTAATACAATGGCTCGTTAAAAAGAAGATAGACAGTATACAGATGCTAGATGTGGGCCTAAATGAGGCAGCGAACGTTAAGATTCTCAGACCCTTACCATCTGCACAGCGCTAATGTACTGTTTTTGCTCCACGTAGATGTGGGCCAGGTTGAGCCACACGTCACTGATGTCTGCTGTGGCCTCCCTCACCTGGGCAAACACGTCACGAGCCTCGCGGTAGAAGCCCTTATGGGCAAGGACAGCACCTGGACAACACAGAGAGCTACTGTCACTCTAGGGTCAATGCAAGCCAATAGCTTGAAGACACAGTTAAAGCATTAGAGTTGATCATGAAAACTAAGAGGGGGGCCAGGGCAACAAACACATGCCAATGGACAAGGACACAAACACATACTGATACTGCTTGAAGCCAGCTTTTAGTATTGTCTTTGCATGTGAAAACACTGACTAAGAGGAGGCCAACAACAAACCTATGCCATTGGCAGCGTAGAGGTTCTTGGCATCGTTTCGTAGGACCTGTTTGTAGATTGCCAGGGCTCGATCCTGATGTCTCTTTTCCTAGAGGAGACACAAACACAAACAAATGATGCATGCACTATTATCAAACCCTAATGGGAGATTCATCCAGTAAATGTTATTGTGGAGCTATCAACAATGCCAGAGTGCAGGTGTTTCTCTCTTTCTTTTCATGTACCATCACTGACAGCAGTTGTTTTTCACCCCATTTCAAACCGCTGAGTCCGATACCTTTTCACGGTCCCTGGTGGGCTGGTGCAGGGTCTGGAGCCACACGTTCCCCAGGGCCAACATGGAGTAGGTGTCGTTCGCAGTGGACGGCTGCTTGAGGATACGCTCAAACTTCTTCTGGCCCGGACCCCACTCCTGCTTTGCCAAGTGAAGGTTCCCAATCAGCGACCAGGCATCAGGGTGATCCTATATAGGTGATAAGATATACAGATATGTATACATACATACAGACCATAGACATAACATAGAGATCATAATCATCAGAGAATGTGGACTTATGATGGCTTCTATGATCAAATGAGGCAATGGATGGACAACAGCGATACCTGGTTAATCTGCAGAGCTTCTTTGAACCAGTCCGAAGCTTCGTAGAAATTTCCTTTGTCACGAGCCATCGCTCCAAGACGCAAGTAACCTGTAAGTTATGATAGAAGACCAATCAAAACATGTACCCTTTAACGAAAACAAGGACATTAGCCAGAAAGTACTGCATCTCCTCTGAGCTTACAGTCGACATAGTTGGGATGTTCCCTCAGGATGTTCTTGTAGAGTTTCTCCGCCTCGTGGAACTCGCACATGGCCTCGTAGAGGCGGGCCAGGTTGTAGGATGTGGTGACAGAGATGGCGTTATAGTAATGCTCGTCGTGCTGCCCCTCGGCTTTGGCCCGCTCCAGAGATGCCAGGAAGTATTTCTACACATAGACAGACGGGACGGGGGGGTTCTTAATATCAACCAATTTAATGTTACCAACTAGGTTAGACCTACTATCACAAGGACGATTGACAACATGAATCTAGTGGTTCATGAATTCCTTTCAATTCATGAATACATGTAATAACACATCATGACTGATCCTAGTCAGCCTGCTCCATCCTCCTCCAGTGTTACCTTGGCCTCTCCCAGGTTGCCCAGTCTGAAGTGCAGAGCCCCCAGGTTGTTGAGGATCTCAGGGGGGACATCGGCTTGGACCTTCTCCTGCAGGATACGAGTGGCCGTGCCGTAGGCTGAGAGAGCCCCCTGGATGTCCGTCTGCTCCAGGATCTGGGCCAGCTCGATCCAGGCCTCCACGTCATCGGGGTACTGCTCTGTGACTTTCTTCAGATGCCCCTGGATGGAAAAAAAATAACTTTCTTGTTTTCTGCATAAATGTACCGATACAATCAACACTTGTGGATTGTTACAGGTCTAGATATAACAAACAACACCATTCATGAACTTACTTTGGCAATGTCTCTCTTCTCCTGGTCGTCCGAAGTGGCATAGAGGGACCCCAGGATTTTCATGGTCTCGTAATTGTTAGGGTAGGCCTTTAACACCTTCTCAAAGCACTGCGCTGCATTCTCCTTGTCCCTGCGGTACACGTACATCTGTCCCAGGCCAAAGAAGGGCAGCACAAAGGTGGACGAGGCAAACTGAGTGGCCTGGTAGTAGTACTGAAAGGCCTGGTCGTAGTCCTCCTGAGAAACATGGAAGAGATGGGGAGAGAGATAGAATAAGAGAGAAAGTGAGTGAGTTAACACTCATCCACTGAAATAATGGTACTCTGATGAATAGCCTAGCTAAGGCCTTGGTTCTTACCTGTACATGGAAGGAGCGGGCTAACTGGTAGCAGCTCTCTGCCTGCATGGCCTCCACCTCTGTGTTGTGAAAGGCATGGAGAGCCAGATGCTGCACTTTACTGTAGTCCTGAAAATAAGAGCACACACAAATGTAAACAATAGCTGACGCCCAGGTCGAGACATGGTTCGTGAGCCAGATATATGATGGCAAGCCGTTTTTCACTTCCTTTTTTTGGGCAAGAGTCTTACCTTTTTGAAGAAGAAGTGGTTGGCCAGGTGATTGAGCACCATGGGGTTGCTGGGGTCGATGGTGTAGGCCCTGGAGAGGAGCTGCACTCCGTTCTTGATGGAGTCTGGCTCCTTGCTGTTGAGCTCCAGCACCGCCAGGCCCACCAGCGCTCCCACACACTTGGAGTTGAGCTCCAGAGCGCGTCCGAAGGCCAGACGGGCCTTCTCTAGCTTACTGAGCTTGACAAAGCAGTGGCCCATTCCCAGCCTCACCTCGGCTGGACATCCAGGGTTTGTGCGTAGAGCCTTCTTATAGTAGGCCAGTGCTCCCCTGTAATCCTTCTTATTGAAAGAGATGCAAGCTTTACCTGTTGAAACAAAGTTATTGGGGTTAATTGTGGATTCCAGGTGAACCTTCATAGTTGAAATGCTAAATTTTTCACTTGTATGTTTTACTTACCCAGTAGAGCAGGGATGTTGTTAGTGGACTGGTTCAGGACGAAGTGGAACTGAGCATCAGCCTGATCCATCTTATCTCCCTCCAGGAGACAGAAACAGGCTCTTCCCAGCAAGTGGTTCTGTCACAAACAAAAACAACGCGGTCCATGACAACTACATCTTCCTACATTAGCCATTTTAACAGTTCATTTAAAATGTGTCTCATTCTGACAGTGGGATTTCTCACCTGGTCGTACATGATGATCTTATCTGCCATGGTGTAGAGCAGTGTGGCCTGAGTGATGAGCTCCTTCTTGGCATCTTTGTTCTTCTCCTTGCGCGCCTGCTGGACATAGTAGGCAGCCAGTGTGTCCAGACAGGTCATCTGGTCCTTCTCATGGTCTCTGTAGTCCAGGTTCCCATCGATACGGGCCGCCTCCAGCAGTTTGACAAAGTCCTCTGTCTTCCCCTGTTTGTAATACTCCAGCTGAAAGAATAGTCAGACATAGTTTATTACAGATATTTTTTTTTTTTTTTTTAAAACATTAATCCATCCGTCCTGACTTTTGTAAAGTATGCAGTTAGCTTCTTATAACAATTCCACGCAAGCTCATGTGTTCGCACTCACCGCTAGAGCAATCCATATGTGCAACTGTGTATGCTCCTGTTTCAAGATACTGATAACCTCGTCTCCTTCAGGCAGCTGATCGAAATCAAGCTCAATAACCTGTAGAACACAGAATGCATTCTCTGTTACATGAAGATTTCACAACACTTCATCCACATTAAACAACCTTTGATCGTTGGGTAAACAGCTTGATCAGAGGGCACCAACGAGAGGAACTGATTATCATTTCATAACAATAGATTGTGCGAATGAGGAGTTGTTGCAGATCATTCATGAATGTTCAGTCATGAAACTGAACATTGACCAAATAAGACAGATGACCTGTGGAAGTGACAGCTTGCAGCTCACGTTAGAGCTGTGTGTCTGACATGACTGATTGACTTGACAACACTTTTCCAAGTAAAAAATCTAGGCTTGCAACTGACTCCTTAAACTAATAACTAGCAACAACACATACCCCACATAACAGTCTTGACTTGTTGGGCTTGCAATGCAACGCTTATATTGACAACAAGCTAGCGGCTAACATTAGCTGCTAGCGCACAGGCAGACCATCTACTAGCAAGTTGTCAAACAAAGCAGTGTAGCTAACTCATTCTTACCTCGTCAGTGTCCCGTAAAGGGATTTCAATTGAACCCCGAGACATCTTGGCTAGTGGAAATCCACGTCGCTATATCAATATTTTGTCTAAACTTAGACAACAGTCCCCGTGTGGTCTCGAGGATCTGCCGCTGCTGGCTACTTCCGCTCTGGAGCAACCAGATGGGTGCATATCAAATAAATGTCCGGGTCATACAGTGACTTCCATTCTTTAATCCACCTCTGTGACAGCCACTTCATTCTGTCAAGTCAAAATGGTGTGTCAAATGACCACAGAGATGTTATGTCTGTGTAGAGACAGACATAACATTTTAAATGTGCTTTAGACTCATTGAAGACGTCTGAACAGCCTTTAAATGTTCTCAGATGAAGCATGTCCACATTTGTTGCTTGAAAGTGCCAATGTCACTTTTTTACTCAATATTTTAACATGCACCTATCTGCAAAGTCGAATGATAAAATATGTCAATAGCCTGTACCTTTTCATAAATATTAATTATATTAATGTATTGTAACAACCATGTGTAAGGCCACTGTTTGTAAGCGGAAGATTGTGAGTTTGATTCCCGCTTAGGGCAAGCTGCTCTACCCTGCCGTTTGCTACAGTATGTTAGTCATATCTGTTTGGATATTTACTGTGCAGCAAATTCATGTGAAGAACTCAACATGGTTTGTAGAGGACAGACTGAAAGGAGTGCTCAATGTTCTGCAGATTATCCTGAATCATTTGATATGTTAAACTGTGAATGTTAATTTCAAATAGTCCATTAACTGCATGATTGTGTGCAGGCCTGAGCCCAGAATCAGTGGGGCTGAGAGGGAGGGGTGGGTGGGTGTCAGCTGGTTTTGATGTGTGGCAGTGAATGATGAAAACAGGCAAAGGCTACGCTCTCTCAAGAGCATCTTGAGGGTTTCCTCTGTTAACATCACAGTGAACTGGCAGCAACACATTGACTTATCGAAAAGTAAGTTACATGTTTTTGACCGGCTTGTACGATGAGATGTAGTGGACTAAGTGAGTAGTTATTTCGTTTTTTAATGTGACAATATTAAGCAGCTTTCAGAAGAATTGTCCTGGACTAGGTAAGAGTTTATGTTCATGCTCTCTCACAGTTTGCAAACATTTTTTTGAATGTTCATGGTGAAAGTATACTGTATGTCTATTTGTACTAATATAATAATGCAATGTTAAAGAATGGAAAACTGTACAGTAAATGTCTTGTGTACTGCACATCCAGTAAGCAATAGTCTACCTCCAACTGTTTTGTTCTGTAATGTTTTTACTACCTTTCTTAGCTTTGTGTCCTGTTGACTCTGGAGTTTCAGTTACATGACTGTCATGATATGGCCCCCATTAGGTAACAGTTTCTGAGCCTCCACACTATTCTCCAGCCCAGGAACCCAACAGGACAAAGCAACTTGGTTCATGAAACGTAACCTCTGTGATATTCTGACTGGACCTCAATGCATTACCTAACATGTAAGTGAATGCTTTCTCACAGATAGAAAACATGTAAGTGAGCATCACCAGCAGATTGTACACTTCTAGACTTGATATCTGTCAATATGTCCCAATGTACGACCAATTTGTAACCAGGAATAAGGTCCTTCAGGTCTGATGTATTGTCATGCTATGTTCCTTCATTATATTGTAATATCTTTATTTCTACTCAGAGATGTTATGGCCTCAGGTAACTTACTGAATGGAGGTCAGGGATTTCATGAGGAAAAATCAGAGCCTAACCTTGCGGCCAGTGGCAACAGTAGTCCACCAGCTCAGAGCAGGCCACCGCGAGGGGACAGCAGAGGATACAGAGCATCAACTCTGTCACAAGACTCTGGCGTTAGCTCCATAGAGCCCAATGGCAATGAAAGTAAGCAATGACGTTATAAAGTGATTTACTGTCTGTGGCATAAAATGTTATTACCTTACATAGAACATCGTCTTGATAATCAGGCATTTGTTTTGGTGGCTATTCAAAAAGGCATGCTTTAAAGTGAAATGAACTGTTCAAGTGTGGTCCAAACTACTTATGCCACAAAGTAATGCCCTACCTGACAAAGCCTAATGGATGTTTTAGTGTGGAGCTCTGGCAGCTGTGAACCAGGGGTTTCTATCGAGGACATAGTGGAAACACATGAATTCTCTGAGGAAGAGCTACTTGACATTACATTTGAGGCATGCAGCACGACCAGCACAGGTACAGATCCGTTATCCGTCTATTAAGTCAAACAGATGAAGTCAGTCATAAGTCAGAACATGTATTCAGTGCACTCAGGCATGATTCCTAAGCCTCTGTTCTCAACAGGAGACGTTCTGGCCTCCACAATAATGCAGTACCTGCAGACCATGACAGGCCAGAGCCCTGGGCAGGTCAGGCTGAGCGCCCTGCACCGCATGCTGGACCCGGATGCCCGGGACCCCCCTGTGAGCCGGGACACCTTCCATTCCACCATGAGGGAGTGGATCGCCCAGTGTGGCAGCCAGGACGGGTCAGAAACTTCATACAGCTGACTGATTGTTCAAGACGAAACCTCATAGCATTACCATCAACTGAAAACTACTATATTTGAGTGACTTACAGGAGATTTACAGGAGATTAGAAGCCTACTTACTGCTAAACTGCTTTTCACCTGTAATTGCATACCTACAGTATAATTCTTTGTTTATTTCAGCTTGTGTGAGGAAGACAGTGATGTTTCAGGGGGAGACCCTCCTCAAGTGTCTATAAATGGTAAAGTTTTACTTCTCTGTTGTAGGCAGCCATCTGGGGCTGTGTCTCAGATTTCAGTGCTATTCACTCACTAATTGTGTTTTTACTTTCAGGAATGGATTTCTCAGGTCCTGAGACCACAACTGCATTCTCCGGGGGCGAACAGTGTTTTTGGTCAGTTAATGAGCTGCTGCATTGTTTTTGTATTGTAATCTAAATATGTCATGACAAATGTAATATGTCAATCACATGTTGACCATTTTTGTCTCCAGTGACTCCAGGGATCTGCTGGGCATGGTGGCAGAGCTGAAACATGTCCATCGCAGGCTAAGTGAGCAGAACAACAGCCTCTTAAGGACAGCGTCCCACTGTGAGGACACTAACCTGCAGCTCACAGTGGAGATCACTGAACTACGGAGCAAGCTAGCCAGGTAAAGATGGGGCAGTATGATTAGTCTCAAACGACGTTGCGTTCACCATATTCACCATAGCATTAGCTATATCACAATATTTCTTACGACTTACTGATTGCTGTTAAACTACTGAAATGACTTTGCCATCATACTTGACCACTTATTTCCCAGATGGTAGTCTAGGGAGCAGTAGTGTGACAAGGAGTGATGGTGTTCCTGTATGTCCTCTGTTTACCTTGTGTAATATGTTCATTGTGTTGTGCCCCCCAGTGCCCAGCGGGCAGCAGTGAGGGCCAGGTCCCTGACAGAGGACCTAGAGGAGGCCAGGCGAGCCCTGAGGGAGGCCCAGGAGAGGGCCACCAGAGCCCAGGCCAGCAGCAACCAACTGGTACTGAACACGCTCACTTCTGCAGAAGGGTTCAGTTAGAGACATTTGTTGTAGTGTAATGACATATCATACAGTTATACCACTTAATTTGTTCAATTTTTTTAAATTTTATTTTTTTTACTTCAGAGCAAAGACGGTGAATGCCTGAAAGCACACATCAAAGCGCTTGAGGATATGGTAATTGTGTGTGTAGTCTGTGTACTGTGTATCTTTAGGAAGGATTTTCCCTTTCTTGTCATGTTTTATGGAAGATACTGTACATGTGATACAATAACTTTGATGTCTGTAGAATGACCAGCTTGCCCTTGAGAGGACTTGTTCTGACGATTGTGTCAACAAACTGAGGAAGGTTAATGCTGAGATGGGGGTAAGAGACAAAAACAGCTGACCAGAACAACACTCTATGCCACTCAGTTGTATAGGCTACAGTATTAACCCAATTATTGAAAACCTCTCAAATGTTCACAGGAGGAACTTGAAGAGACTCTTGTTCTGCTGGCTGTGCGAGACAGAGAACTCACCAAGGTTAACATACCTCCACAAATTGAATGAAAGGAGAGGCACCATCTTGGTTTCACTGTGATTTTATTAGTTTGTGTCTTTTTTCATGCTCCTTTTTAGAAAGACATACTAATGGATACGCTGAAGAACTCTCATCTGGAAAACCACAAAATCATAGAGGTATCTTTCCTCTATCACACCATTCATTATGTTTAATGCAAAGTGAAAACAAACAGCCAAACATTAATTCATTTTTCTTCATGAATGTGGCTATGAGATGGTGATTGCCTTTTTCTGCCATTGAAGGGGCTACAGTCAGAGTTGATGAGGCTACAAGAGCACTCACAGCAGGCTCTTTTGAGGTATGTGCCATCAATCCATACCCTAATTGTTGTACCCAGACATCTGAGGAAGAAGTGATCAATGGCAGACACTGCACATACCATCTGGGGATAGCCTCATGCTTTTTTAACACCATCCCACCCCACTGCTGTTCAGAAGGCAGCTTGGCATGGGTTTGTATGTGAGTGACATTATCACAGTGGGACGTGTTAATGTTCACCTGTGCTTGTCTTGGTTTGGCCCTGCTGTTATTGACAGATTCGACAGGCACTGGACCAGTCCACCAGGCCTCCTTGGTACGAGTGGAGCTGTCCCTAATCACCGCTCACTGCATTCTGAGATCCAGGACATTCAGCAGGTAACAACACCTCGACGTCCGGTGTGTATGTCTTTATCTGTCGTCCACGGCTGTGTTCTTGCACTCTATCTAGAGCATGTTATGGTCAGAGCTAAGGAACCCAAGCGCAGGACACAGAGACAGGACTTGTGTATAAAAGAATCAGGTTTTAATGAGGGAATAGGGGGAAACGGAGTAGCAGGGTGAATGGCAAGGTGGGTAGGGTAGCAGGGCAGGCAGGCAGGGCAGACAGTGCAGGTAGGCAGGGCAAGTAGCCGGAAGGGTAGGCAGACGGGCAGGAAGGCTGGCAGGCAGGTAGGCATAAACCGGGAAGTGGTCCTGTAGCACAAAGAGAACGTGGTGAGACAAATACTAAGACACAGAGAAGCTAAGCGGCCGAGAGAGAGACTGACATGTGAAGACAACAAACGATCTGGCGATGAGTGGATGGGAAGCCGGGGTTTAAATACTCTGAGTAGATGAACTGATGAAGACTGAGCAGGTGGAGAAGATGACGAGACTGATTGCTGGAGCCTGGGCCACGCCCACACACATACACACACAGACACACACACAGACAGACAGGAGAGAGAGAGGTACTGGCACAGGCTAGGTGGAAGTGGAGGGCGTGACAGAGCATATCTATACTTATCTATCTATATCTATCTATACAGAGCATATCTATACTATACTTGGTATACGCTCTCGATAGAGTGCAAGAATGTCTTTTGGAACACAGCACATATATGCTGTGAGTGTTAGAATAAGTCTCATATTTTCCAACAGCAGCGTGGGGGTCCTGAGGAGGTGAGTGGCCCGGTGTGTGGGGTACCGTTCCCTCCCACTCAGAGAGACGACATCCAGCACATCATTCATAGGATCAAGTCTGCTGAGATCTCCCATCTACTCCACACTAACTACCCGGATAGGGTATGACAGTAGGGGGGGGGGCACTAACACACACACACACACACACACACACACACACACACACACACACACACACACACACACACACACACACACACACACACACACGGTCTGATATCTCTACCATCTCTCAGGATCCTGTTGGTGGTTATGCTGCTGAAACACTGGAGAGGCCTTATTCCTACAGCCAGAAGCAACAGGCAAGCATCAAGCAGCAGCTTCTTAATGTGTATGTGAGTTTTTACCTCACTCTCTCTATGCTCTGTTATAATAACTGACTCGGTAAAAGGTATGTAAGTGACGATGGTTGCTATTCTGAACATCTTCCCTCTGCTCAAAAAAACAATGCCTGGCTTAACTATTTTCTAGAAAGCTATTGTACTAAAACGCCATCAGCAGGAGTTACTGCCTTCTGTGTGTGGGATGTCAGAGATAAGTGCAGTTTTAAGACCTCTGCAGATGTAGCAAAGTGTGAGTGAGTTGTTTATGAAGTTCGGGCAGTTCTTTCAGACTGCGGGAGCTGGAGCTGCAAAGGGCTCGGTGGGAAGAGAGAGAGGAGAAGTTGGGTGAGCGACAGAGTCAGCAGCGGAGGGTTCTGGAGCAGGAACAGGAGCTGGAGCGCAGGGTCCGGGACCAGGAGCAGGACCAGGGGCTGGAGCCGAGGCAGAGCCCAGCTCGGGAGGCCCGGAAGGCGGCTGTGGTCAACTGGTGGAGGACCCTTAGGGTGGAGGGGGGTAGGACCGAGGTCAAATCCGGGACCGAGGACCCACAGCCCAGTCAGGCCCTCCTTGAGGCAGAGACCAAACTCACACAGGCAAAACAGACTATTAAAGAGATGAGGGAGCAGGTATGCCACCTGGAGGCCGCTCTGAGAACTGCCCGGGAGGGCGTTTCTGCTGGGCACAAAACCCCTCAGGCTGGAGTACTTCACACAGACAAGGAGACCAACACAGAGAGAGAGGGACCTGGCTGGGCTGGGGAGGAGGTTATGAGAGAGCAGAAAGATGTGGCTGTGGCTACAGACCCTGTCGAGGAGGACCCCCCGGGGAGATCTGCTACAGAGGATCTTCAGGAGTCCCTCCGGAGGATGGAGGCCATGGTCAGTAGTGCCCTGGAGGGGGCTGAGCTGGTCAGGGAGAGCCAGCGGAGGGTCACCCAGGTCAAGGACCGGATGGAGGGCATCACTCAGAGGGTGGAGGAGGCGCTGAGCAGGGCAGCTGACACAGACAGTCAGCTCACTGCCCTGGAGGCCAGGGTCACAGTCATGGCCAAGACCCAGGTGTGTGTGTGTGTGTGTGTGTGTGTGTGTGTGTCTGTGTCTGTGTATGTGTGTGTGCACTGCTTTCAATAAGAGTAAGCTACAGTAAGGATTAGGGTAATGAGTCTCACTGTTTTCCCATGTTATTGTCTTGAGAGCTGAAACTAAACATTGATTAATTTTTTGCATATCCAAAGTAGCCCATATAATAGGTATAGTATGTTCTCTGCATTACCATGTACAATGTTCTGAACCTTTAACATCCTTCATAAAGGCTTATTTATAGCCATTCATTTGCATCTCTCTCTCCTGCCCTGAAGACACCAGGTCCCAGAGGGGTAACTGATCTAGGGTCAGATGGTGCTGGCTCATCAGCCCAGGACCATGTTGGACCAGATAGAGACAGATCCAGGAACCCCTCTCCACCGCAGCCTTGGGCCCCGAGCAACAGCCCTCCTCCAAAGCCACACATGAACGGTATGATGAAACTACTGCAACACACCATGTGTGTGTCCCTGACTGTCGCAGCATGCTGTACTTCATTAGAGGGAGAATGATTATGATTTGGAGGGGAAATTCAGGAGAGAATAAATGAGTATCCACTTTCCTTTTTATTGGTAGTCCCAGATGATGGTCAGAAAATAGATTCTGTGCAATATTCAAAGCAGCTGGTGGAGAGAGGAAGAAAGCCTCTTGGGAAGTGCCTCCCACTCATTCTGTTTAGGGTTAGGGTTAGGGTTGCCATTGTCTTCTGTGTCTCAGGAGCCGAGTCCCTTCAGACCCCCAGTAGAAACTCTAGGATGTAAACACAGCACAAGTGTTGTTGTTGTTGTTGTTGTTTACACTTCTAGTCAGAGGGAAGACCAGTCCTGTTTGGTTCACACGAGAAGGAGCCACAGTCACGTGACCTTTGTAATCGCGAGTCCACCAATGCAAAGCCACAGCCTTCATTGTTTGTTTGTTCCCTGCCTGCTTCACAGTGATCTTGATGAGTATGGAACATCCCGAGGATCCTGCGGATCAGTGGAAAGCCTGATGCGTGACTATTGTGTTCCTAAACGCTGTCCTACTTCTGCCTGTATTTAGTTTAGTTAGCAGTCAGACCAGAAAGAGCGCAGTGTGGCTTTATGACCCGACCCTTGCACACTCCCTGTCACGGTTCTCTGACAGCGTCTCGTATTTGCTTAACAAATGAGGGAGAAATCGTGTGAAGCATCCCCTGATAACACTTTGATGCTCAGATAACATGATTACGTCGACTTCATATATTCTCACCGTACTCATATTTCCCATTGATACTAATAATAATGGGTATACAGTATATATTGTGTATATGTGTCTGATATGTGGGCCATTGAGCCCAGCAGGATATTGTAATACCACTAGATGTGGTCTGTGTGGAATGTAACTCAATGTGGCCGGCCTCTGGCTGGTTTCAGTTTGGAAGGAACTACTCCCCATAAAAGGAGTTGTGGATGCCAGCATCGGCTCGAGCTTGATATTGCAAAAATCTAATGAAAGTAAGTCATACGTTGGCGTGGTTCCTCTGGGCACTGTCATTGCCACAGAGGCAACCTTCCACCTCCTCTACATGGAAATGAAGCTTTTTTGAATATGCCTTGCAAATGTAGGTCCTAAAAAGTGTCAGCTGTGTGGCATCGATCCAGCACACTGACGGTAACATCCTGGTATGGTGGACCTATACAGAGATAAGCTTGTATGACAGTAACCTCAGTCTGTTTACCCTGTTATCTAGATGTCATATTGGCCACGTCGTCTCCAGTCTATTAGCTCTTTACTCTTCTTTACCCGTAAAATCCTAAACGTTTTGCACATCTGTTTCATACAAATAAAAGCAGTTTAATATGGGGTAATGTTTATCAGGGCATGTCAACTCAAAGTGAATCTAGTTATATTGGTTTGGCTTAGGCTTGTTGTGTTGTGCCAGAACCTTCTTTTTTGTACCTATTCAGTGGTTAGTTGTATCCTAAGGATCGAAATTCTACAATGGGCAGCAAGACCACTCATCATCAATAAACACTAATGCTTTTCTAGACTCAGAGCTTTTGCTAATGACATTTTGAAATAAAAGATACACGAAGAATGGAATGCTTTCGAAAAGCTTTTGACAACGTACAAAGCAAACTGACGTTTTCCCTGTCTGTTGTCACAGTTGAGTAGCTGAGAGGTGGTTCCTTTTTCTCACAATCAGCCTCTGACCCAACGATAAATGATTTATCATTGGGATCATTGTATTTCCCACTGTAATTAGATCCATTAGGGAAATAGTAGTGTTTCAATAACAAGGATGCTCCACACAACATCTCTATTAAGTTAGTGTCATTTTGTCTATTTGCTTGTTTGCAATCACGGAGCTACAGTGTCTTTCAGGAGGGCTTCAAAAGGAAATGACACAAAAGTCCTGTCTCAGTTCTTGTGTGCTTTCAACCAAAGGATGAAGCGCCTAATGTGAATGGTTGCCAGGTTATTGTTGCCCCTAGATATGGAGGTAGGGGCTGAGGTAGACAGCTTCCTGAAATACCGTCTGACCGACCAATCAGATGGGGAGTTCACTCAGTGTGTCATCCTCAAAGGCGAACTCACTATTTTATTCAGTTTTAACAGCCCCGCCTCATTTGCATGATATACAGTACCTGTAACAGGCAAATGACTCTCTCTCGTATGGTTCTAACAGGTGGCATTTGCTTAGGCGCTGGAGGAGACAGCAGCTGCACCAACGAGGTAAGAATATCATTGATGTACTGTATTGGATTGTGCAGTTAGTGTTTAAAATGTGATTCTGATAGATTGAGATATGTTTTTACTGTCTTAGTAGATTGAATGAATGATATTGTTAAGAAGAAACATTGTTAGTTGTTGTTTTAGTTGTTGTTGTTTTTTCAGATGTAGTGTTAATTCTGAATACATGATTATGTTTGATGTGTCATTTCTTGGTTTATTACCAACCTATTTGCTTTCTGTAACTCCTCAATAGCACCATCACACTGCTGACAACCTGTACCTCTGAATCTAACATCCCTTTAGATCACATTAAGCTGAATAGGAGAGGAATATCTGGCATTTTTTTGTTCAGCCGTTTCGTGTTCTCCGTAATCCTCTCTGGGCTTCAAACACCCAAATCTGAGATGAACAATTATGCTCACACTGTAGCAGGGAAACGTCAACCCATATTAGTACAGACAGACAGGGCTGCTGCAGCCAAAACGGGGAGATATTACAGTAGGTGGGTGATGGTATTATAGAGTCCATCAACAATCATGCACTGAGAGGACGTTTTTCCCCCCCTTTTACACTATTGCAAACTTGTTCCCTGTAAACATGTTCCGTGACATTCGTTGTTACTGGATCCACCCATCTTACAGGTGACGGTATGTGCTGATTCATCAGTGTTCTGTTTTTCCTCATTGTGTCCTTGGGTCTTTTATAAGCTGTGGTCATCCAGTCTTTTCTTGAATTCAAGTGGCAGGCCTTTTACAAAACATTAATCTGTTTTATTATATTTGTGAATGAGCCTCAGTACAGTATGTAGCGGAAGTAGTCTGCGTGTGTGTGTGTGTGTGTGTGTGTGTGTGTGTGTGTGTGTGTGTTGTGTGTGTGTGTGTTGTGTGTGTGTGTGTGTGTGTGTGTGTGTGTGTGTGTGTGTGTGTGTGCGTGTGCATGCGTGTATGTTTCTATTTCTGTGTGAATATCTTTGTTTGTTTTAAGGCTCAGTAGGAGCTTCCCACCCAGCCTTCATCCCTTGAGGTTACGTGACTGCCTGGTAGACTCTTTATACCCTAAACCCTATGTCCTAGGCACTTATGTCTAGGAGAGGATGTTGATAGTTGGAGTTATTAGGTGTTCAGATCACACACACACACACACACACACAGACACACACACACACACACACACACACACACACACAGACACACACACACACACACACACACACACACACAGAGACCTCTGCCCCCCAAAGAAATATCAAAATAAGCTCAGCAAAACTACTTGATGCTCCCCTAGTTGCAGTGTAGTTGAGGGGACGAGATCAGTCAGGACTCAGTGGAGCGGCAGCCTAAGAGTGTACACACACACACACGCACACACACACACACACACACACGCACACACACACGCACACACACACACACGCACACATGCACACACACGCACACATGCACACACGCACACACGCACACACACACACACACACACACACACACACACACACACACACACACACACACACACACACACACACACACACACACACACACACACAGCAGCAGCAGCAGCAGCAGCCCAAAGAGGCACACAGAGGAGCCTTCTCCTTAAATGGTCAAAGCTCCCAGGAGTGAAAGAGAGGCTGCTGCTGGGAAAAAAACACAGGGAACAGAGAGGAAAGGAGAGGAAAGAAGAGGAAAGAAGAGGAAAAGAGACGGCCAGGGATAGCTGGCTTTTCTGTGGAAAACTCTGGGAATGACAGTGAGACTGTGGGAAGAGTCTGCCGGCTCATTTACGTGGACGTGCTGAGCATTGGTGTGAGTGTCTCTCATACAAGAAGCAGGTACAACTAGTGGTCTATTCTGTACTAAAAGGACAGGTATAGATGATGCACTTTAGGTTTTTTTTCATGCTTTCTAGAGATGGTGTTTATACAGTAGTGTGCAGTCACATGACGTGTACATGTCTGCTTTAGTGGTGTATTTGTGTCATTGTGCATTAAGGGATTAACAGTCGTGTGAAACCTGCGCAGTGTTAGTCATGGTTTTGCAATTGTGATGATTTTGTGGGAATATGCCACATAACACTGATGATCATACTGTTAGAGGGGACTCCGATGCATGAGTTGTTTGGAAGTTGCATCGGCTGGCGTTCGTTCTGTTAATAGGATTATTGTTGCTTGCTGCTGATGCTGATGATTTATCAGCTACAGTTCTTCCCATAACCGGTCCAAATGTGAAACTGTTTTGTTTAGTTTTTCGGTGGACAATGAAGGGAACTGTCATTGTGTTGCACTTACGTTATTCATGAGAAGTCAAAATGGCAATGCAACTTTGTATGCGCTCACCTGCCTCCTCCTCTATCTCTCTCGCTTCTTCCATCGTCCGTCTTTCTCACACTCCCTCCCTCCATATCCTGTTATCTGGGCTTGGTGGCTGTGTAACCACCACTTCCTCTGTCAGCCCTGTACTCTCTGTGCTTCACACAACCAAATTTTAAACAAATCTGGCAAGAGGGAGAGGCCTTATGCAACAGGCCGGCAGAGGAGGGAGTGAGGGGAGGGGGGGGAGAGAGAGAGAGAGAGAGAGAGAGAGAGAGAGAGAGAGCGCTCTCTCTCTCCGCTCGCTTTCTCATGAGGGAGCAGCCTCGTCAGGCCGGGTCCCTGTGGCAAGGTAACTCTGACCCCCCCAGGGTCCTGCCCGTTGGGGGGGACCTCTGTGTCCTATCCCAATGTGTTTTCTTTGGAGAGTGGACCCCTGGTGTGTGAAGACGGACTGGGACCGGGGGGCTGAGGGGGATCCTTAAAATAGCTCTGGTCAGGGGAGAGGCCCTGTGCGTCTGGCAGACAGAGACGGAGCTTCGCAGGCGTGTATGTCCTGTACCCTCCTCCCCGGCCCGGCCCGGCAGGAAACAATCAGAGTGATTCAATTACACTGCAATATTCATCTCATTGTCAGGGTCCACTGGGGGACAAACTGTTTAGACTCCTGCAGCTTGCTTCGGCCCCTTCGGTTTGCTTGTGTAGTTGACTCTCACTGTAGTTGGCTCAGGCAATTCACATTTACACATGAGATTTACATCTATTTCTCAAGTGAACCCTGTCCAAAAAGGCAGCATACAGGGTGGAACAGCATCACTTATACTATGTATGTCGTTCAGTGAAAATATAGCAGTAAATCCAGACCCCTTCTTTGTTACTATGTGGCTGTTGTGTAGGTCATTGTTTTATCCATAATTTTATTTTGTTTGAAAGTTTTCTCTCCACGTCATTGAGTGGTCTAGTACAAATATAGACGTGTGTAGGTGTAAACACACGCAGGCTTGATGAGGGGGAGGAATGAGAGAGAGAGAGAGACAGAGAGAGAGAGAGACAGAGAGAGAGAGAGAGAGAGAGAGAGAGAGAGAGAGACAGAGAGAGAGAGAGAGAGAGAGAGAGAGAGAGAGAGAGAGAGGGGCGGGGGGGGAATGGAAGATGGAAGAACATGGAGATGTTCCACATTGAGGTCATAATGTAATAACTACCTAGTGAATATGATCATTCATCATATTGTCATCGTGTCTGTTTACTACAAAAGACAGAAGATCCGGGGAGGGTTTAAATGGTTCACAGCTTGAATAGTGAGCAATAGCTGGATATGGTGTTTCTTGAGGCCAGATCTAAGGGATCTCTCTTGTTTTCTGAAACAGACTTGTTAAACAATCCACTTCCTCCCTTGTGAAGGATGGGCCTTTTGGTCACATGTTCCCAGTGTCCCCTGACCGCGTCTCCATGTTTGTTATGATATTTAACAGCATACTGTACTGTAGGGCTACACCCTGTCTCTACTCCTGGCCGGTCAGGAAGCTATTCCTCAATGAAATCTGCTTTCTGAATTATTGAGAGCATTACTTTGAATGTTTTCTGGTCCATAGCTCATTGTGCTTTCCCTTCTGCATAGTACATATTCCACCAAACACACAACAGGCCCCAAACATGCTGACATTCATGGGAGCAATGACTTATTTGTGTGATAATAGTGCCTCTTTTCATGTTTTTATGTGTGCAATAAGGACAACCTATTGTTGTGTCATTCTCCATACATTTCCAAAAACACTGAACTAACTTACTGCAGACACCTACCTGCTAGTCTTCAACATAGGAAAACCAAAGACAGGAATAAATAGATAGAGCTGAAGTCATTGTTTTTCATTGTTTGGCCTGTATCTAAAAGAATATCAATTGCTAACGGCACTCCCCTTAACCTGCATGTCAGGAAAAGCCATTGATGCAATCTCTTCTTTTTTTGAATGTCAAAATAGGATGGACCTGTTACCGGGCTAACAGGCCCATCAAATCTCACCTCTGGGCACAGACACGAGATTGATGGTCGCTGATGGGGGTGAGGGTGGAACAGCATCCATAGTTCATGAATGGATAATGGAAGATCTCCATGTTGATTTTCTCTCTTGTCAGAGCTGTGACGTTTCAGAGGCTTCCTCCTGCACTGATGACAACAAGCCGAGCCAGGTCCACTGTCCTGACGCTGTCTCAGACCCTAACCAGTGGCAGAACGGCAGCACTTATGATGCTCCTGAACCTGCTCTTCTAGGTTGGAAATTCTTTCCCCACAGTCAGTGTTGCCAGTAGATTGACAGTATTTCATCTGCATCTCACATCTCGGCCATTTCAATTTGCCAGATCCATTTGCCTGTCATCTCTGCTCTTATCTCCCATCCAATTGCTTGTACAGTATGTTTTTTTAACCTTTCTGTCACACCTTTTAGGCTGTCATTTATATGTGAATTTATGCTCCTCTCTGTCTGACTCTGTCGGTTCCTCCCTCCCTTTCTCTCTCTCACTATGTCTATGTGTGTGTGTGTGTGTGTGTCCGTGTCTCTCTCTCTCTCTCTCTCTCTCTCTCTCTCTCTCTCTCTCTCTCTCTCTCTCTAACAGATTCCATCCCAGAGTCGGCGAGGACACAGCCATCCTCAGCGTCCCCATCGCAACTCATTCAGCCTGTGTGCGCGCCTCTTATTAGCGTCCTACCGGAAACACCCCCTCAGTCTGCCTCCTGTGAGAGTCACACTCCTGGCCACGCTGAGGAGAATGTAGAAGGGTGAGTGTTTATACTCTCTCCATTTTACTGGAATGGGCTTGCATGTGTTTAGATGAAGGTCCCCAGATTCCCCTCACACTGAAGAGCTTCACTAAGGTGAGACTGTGCAGAGAGGTCTAGTGTTTACGTTGTCACAAGCCGGCACCCCAATCATTTAGCGGTGCACTCAGAGTGTCTCTGGGAGGAAGCGGGGAGTGTCAGAGGATAGCGTTAGTGGGAGGAAAGGACCACCTGTCATGGAGTCAGCACGAGGAGGTATTTCACAAAGCAGGAAGTCGGATGTAATCTCAGTGATGATATATGTGCTTTCGTTGTGTTTCATTTGATTTTTGGGGGGATATTTTCTGTTGAATGCAGATGAAGAGTAGTGTGTTGATGTGTTTGATCTCTCTCAGACCAGTGGATCCTACCTGCAGTGACTATTCTCAGTCAGAGCCAGCAGACCGTGGGACTGGCCAAGCCTCTGCGCCAGGCGGCTGTGGGAGGAGTCAGTCAGAAGAACCAGGAGGCAGTTGTAGCAGCAACGTCTCAGAACCAGTAGACAGTGGGAGAAGCCACATCTCAGAACCAGTAGACAGTTGGAGAAGCCACGTCTCAGAACCAGGAGACAGTGGGAAGGACCAAACCCCTGATTCAGAGCCTTGTGGGAAGAGCCAAACTCCAGAGCTACCAACGTTTGTATTTACAGAGTCAGTTAAGGTGAGTTTGGACTCATTACTTTTCGTTGACGAATAGAATAACAGTGAGAACCTCTAAAATCATAATACGTAATGAATTGAGTCAAAAGGGAAAATGAGTTGGAGAGTCAAGTGGAGGGTGACTATGATTAATGGTAGAGATGGTAGAGACAACAGAAAGTGTAGCTTAAAATACACATGCACGTAGGCACACACACACACGCACACACACGCACACACACACACACACACACACACACACACACACACACACATACACACACACATACACAGCTCCCTTTAATGGAGTATACGTCCTTCCCTAGCCTTGGTTTCCCACACACAAACACCCTCTCATCTCTAGCATCAGAGTGAGTGGTGCTTGAGTGTTGGCTGTGAGGGGGAGGCTGATGAATAGAGGCCGGATGGGGCAGGATGAGGGAGGGACTGGGCAGGGTTGGACGGGAGGCAGGGAGCCCTGGAGTCCTGGACTAGGCCCTGGTAGAGGCCTTCAGGCTCAGGGAGGAGGGAGACTCCAGTGGGAATAACGTGACCCCTGTTAACCCCGATGGAGCTGTGATTGATAGCAGGGCTGATGGTTATTTCTGGCACCACAGGAGAATTTTTTCCCACTGCATTATGTCCATACGCATATTGATATGGATAGAGGAATTGACGTGAGTTGTTTTTACTGTCGAATGATTATGTTTTTGTGTTAGATATCCTTCTCTCTATGCAAATGTGGTCGTTCAAGCTAGTTTGGCTCACTTGAGATCATTTTCACATCAATTCAACTCAATGATAGTGTCCCTGCTGGACCTTGTCCTTTCTGCCTTCGTATTCTTGTTTTTCTTCAACAGGGTTATCAAGTCTCTTATGTAATCCAGATTCCTAACAGGGTTACATTCACTCCTTTGTTCTCAGATTGAAGTTAAATGATGAGCTTTGATAGCTGGAAGAATGCATTCCTTTGGGATGCCCGCTGCCTTAGAATAACCCTGCTCATCCGCCCCCACCTCTGTCTCTGCCTCTGTCTCTGTCTCTGTCTCTGTCTCTGTCTCTGTCTCTGTCTCTGCCTCTCTTTCTGTCTCTGTCTCTGTCTCTGCCTCTGCCTTTGTCTCTGCCTCTGCCTCTGTCTCTGTCTCTGCCTCTCTCTCTGTCTCTGTCTCTGCTTCTGCCTCTCTCTCTGCCTCTGTCTCTGTCTCTGCCTCTCTCTCTGCCTCTGCCTCTGTCTCTGCCTCTGCCTCTCTCTCTCTCTCTGTCTCTGCCTCTGCCTCTCTCTCTCTCTGTCTCTGCCTCTGCCTCTCTCTCTCTCTCTGTCTCTGTCTCTGTCTCTGCCTCTTTCTCTGCCTCTGACTCTGCCTCTCTCTCTCTCTGTCTCTGTCTCTCTCTCTGTCTCTGCCTCTGTATCTAGCTCTGTCTCTGCCTCTGGAGAAAGAAAGGTCAAATGTGTTTATGCACAGCTCTGGAGACAGAAGGGCATGCTGGTCTGGTTTAACACTGGCAATGTGGAGCTGGAATCACATTTCTGTCTGGTGCTTTGGTTGGTCTGCTACGTTAATAGGCCTTTAGAGACATGTGGTTGATCTGGCCTGTCCCCCCCCCCACTCCCAATGCCCCCCCCCCCATGTTAGAAGCAGACAAAATTTCAATGGGGAATTGTTATTTTGATATTGCATCATTCACCTACTCACTGCACTATATTAACTCAATATAAATCGTTAATAAATGTGAATAAACTTATTTATAGGAAAATATAATAAACTACAAGCTTTCTCCTGGTTAATAGTTACTGTAGCTGTAGTGTCAGGTTTTTCTGTAGCACTTCCTAAGTTAGCTAGCTAATGTTGGGTAGTTATGGCTGTGTGAAAAACCGGATAGTTTGTTTGTGTTTTGTACAGTAGTACGGAAAGAGTACTTACAAATGGTGATTTAATTATCCACATTCACAGTCATACTTGTGATAGTCCCGTGATAGACTACATCCAAACTGATCTGTCTGATAACACGTAAGACAGGTAGTTCAGACGACACGGGTCCTGTGAATGACCTCCCATGTGGTAAGACAATGCAGTCCCACTGGTATTCAGTACAGTATCAATCACCCTCAGATTGATTGGACTGTACCAGAGTATCCCCTTAGCCTAGTAACTTGCTTCAATTGTAAGTTAAGATTTGTCTGTATCCTTTTTTCAAAAGTCACTAGATTTCGAATTTAAAAGCTGTTTTTCAACATAAATCTTCCCTGGGGGGCATTCCCCTGGACCCTCCTAGCACATTGTCTCCCCCCTCATGTCCAGCTGACTCCTACGCCTTTTACTGGAACAGAGCAATGATCATTCCTCATGTCATGATTGAATTACTGTGGAGGACAGGCTAGTGCTTCTGTAGACTAAATACCCAGGTTTGGAATGTGTGCAAGGCTTTTGTGCAATGTTGTTGAATGGTTCTTCCTCATTATTGTGATTCTTGTGTTCTTAAATGGACTGAAGTCAAACGTGTTAAAAAGGCGTTTTCACGCTGGACCATGACATCTCGTTATGTCTGTACAATGTCTGTCTGTGACAGTATGCAGACATGCATTGCTTTGTCCTGGCTATGGAGAGTTAAGGTTGAACCAAATAAATGGTAACATGACATGGAACGGACAAAACTGCCAGTAGCAGTTATCCATTCATAGGCAAATGATACAGTACAATAATCGTATTTGAGGAAGTGTCATGTGGCTGTGTGGTTTCCCCTGACTTCTGAATGTGTGTGTGTGTGTGTGTGTGTGTGTGTGTGTGTGTGTGTGTGTGTGTGTGTGTAGTTCCAGGAAGGAGAGAACCAGCCATTGCAGTACTCCCTGTGTGACCAGTATTTGACCCCTCCCAGTCCATCTGAGAGGCCCTTTGTTTTCCCCTGGACACGCCCCTGCCCCTCCCTGTCCCTCACCATGCCCACCCTACCTGAGGAGGAAGAGGACTCCCCAGAGGAGCTGGACAGTTCCTCCAGCTCTCCCAGCACAGTGAGTACTATTTACCCTTTACCCTTTAGGTCCACTCTGGCAGGCTTTGGCACATTCTACAGGCTTGTCAACAGAGGGACTATTAGATCAGATGTGATCTATTGATTCTAAACAATCGATTCTCATGTTGAATGGATTTCTGTCGAGTATTTCATGAAAGTGCTCAGCGTTGAGATTATTTCAGCTTCTCTCACAAGACTTGAGATACCGTGCTTAATGGTGCGGCTTTGGGAACCCCGATTGAACTTTTGGAGGGGGAAAACTATGTGGTCTGTTTTCCAAAAAAGGTGGCTTCCCTGATGCTATTCTTGACTCAGGAACAAGGCAGGCAAACTATGTAATGAATCCCTCCCGAATCAAGAGCATGATGTTCTTTCCTCCTTTGTCCAGATCACAGTTCCTCATATTACCAGAATCTTGGGTTGATAAAAACCATTTGAAGCTACAGTGGTGATGGTGGTGGTCAGAGCAGGTTAGGACAATGTGTTCAAGATCCCCCAAGATCTTGGCTCTGCTCTAAAGGCTCACTGTCTCTCTTGGTCCTGTCCTGTCATCTGGCCAAATCCTGTGCGGCTCTCCAGCCCTCACCCAAATGTTTATTATTGAATCAAGTAGCCACCATCATACCACATAGCGGCGAATAGCTTGGATATTTGATGAGTCTGTGTAGGTCATTCTGCCCAGTCCTGCAGGTCTTCCAGAAAACATGGTCATGAAACACTGTCTGTGCCTTTGATAACGTGTGGAGCTCTCTGGAAGCTGGCTGGATACAGTCAAGGATTTACTGTTTAGTTGACCTTGTAGAAACCGCAGACATCAAAGTGTTGAGTAGTACGGCTGCCAGTGCCTTGACTACAACAACTGACTGAGTTAACCCCAGGCTAGGAGAGGTACACTGTCTTCCACTAGTCAGTCATAAACATAAACCAGATAAGGCTACTCTGAGGAATGCAATGACCCACTAATCTAATCTCGGGTTATATGCCAACCACATTAAACCATCCTCCTTTATGAAACAATAGCCAGGGCCTTTCAGCAGGTTTATATCTTTTGTTATAGGCATTGCGTGTATTCGTTTTGTCTTTCAGAGTAGTGAAGTAGCTCTTAGTAAATGAATATTTGACGTCTGTTGGTTTATTTGCATACCTTCTCTGATGAAAGAACTGGGACACTATGATGACAGTAAAAAGGGAGATTCTGTATCCCTTGTCTATGTTGGAAATACACTTAATGTGGTTGACTTTGTTACACTGGTGAACTTTTTCCATGGATAGATCCCATCATTGAAGTGAGTATTCCTTCTGTCTTGTTTCCCCTGGTGGGATGGTGAGGGGTCCAGTGGGTTCAAGATGTGTTTAGTCCTGGGGGACGTTGTTAAGAGTTTCTGATGTTCGGGGGGGTTCAGTTGTTGATATTATGCTGAGCTAAAAAACGCTAGCTGCCGCTGGAAACTTCTCTAGGCTCAACCAGAGACCACCTGCTAATCAAGCCTAGCTAAGTGCTTCTCTGAAATACCCAGCCATTACACAAGACCACAAGTTTATTTCTTTTTCCCTTAAAAGTGCTTTGAAATGGTAGCGCCTTGTGAAGTGTTTTTTTTTTTTTACCTCTTCGGATTCCACCACGTTCTCTATACAGTCTGAGCCATAGTTAACAGCAGGGGGAGGGCTGGGAGAGGAATGGAGGTGTCTCCTTGGTCTGTCTCACACTCATATCAACATTAAAAGGATAAGAAAACAGTCAGACTTCAGACTGAGCCACCAAATCGCAAACCATATCTCTGTGGATGTGTGTACACAAGATCTTCATAGAGATGTGTACGTAAGCTTGAAGGATAAAGGGGACAAAATGGGAACATTTTGCTTCCTTTGCTGTGACAGAAGTGATATGGTGACATGTTTGCTTTGATGTCACTGCCATTTTGAGCTCTTTTGAATGATTTGAATGAACTTTTCCCAGTTTGCGTCATTACTGGCAATTATGTGCACTCAAAAGATACATTTCTCATGCAGATCTCCCCTAACGCCTTTTAAATATGTTCCTCTCATTTATTTTTCTCTGTAGTACGCACCAGTTGAAAGTAAAGTTGTCGACGTCTCCATGACAACCCCCATCATTGTGTTCCCAAAGCAGGCGACCATGGTGCAACAAGATGGCCGTCCTCTTGAACAAATCAGGTATTGATGTTTACATCATCTGGAGTGGAGGACTGTTGAAGTCTTTGAAGCTTAAGAGCAATCCACCTTTTGAAAAATGTACCACTTTATCCAGCACAGCTTCTTGATTTTTTAGAAAAGGAAAGCCATCCATCTTCAGTAGTGTTTAGAGAAGCAGAATGTAAATAAAGAACTTTGTGGATGTAACATTTAAATGTGCCTCTCTCTCTTTCTCTCTCTCTCTCTCTCTCTCTCTCTCTCCCTGTCAGACCACAAAGTCCCAGAGCACGCCTATCTAGAAACACCCCCTCCCCCGTCACCACAGTTGGTGGGTACAGTAGATACCTATAGGTTCATGTTTGAGTGAAATGTGTATGCTATTACTGTGACTCTCTCTAGATCTGTACAACATTATGGCTACCGTATTTTGATTCCATCTTTTGAAATCTCTTTTTTTCCATCTCTTTTGAAGTCTATGTTTGGTCATCAGTGTTATAGATAGCTGACAGCTGAGAGAAATGGGCTTCCTGTGTGCCATCAATCTGATGGTCAGCTTAGAAAAGCACAGTCTGCTTTGCCTCTGACGCCTTGAGATGCTTCTGCTTTGATTACTGTTGATGTTGGCATGTTGCTCTCTGCTAAGCTCACACACAAGACTATACATTGTAGCTGTTTGTCTCTGTTTGTGTTTGGATTCTGCTTTGATTGTGTTTTGATTGTCTGTGTGTGTGTGTGTGTGTGTGTGTGTGTGTGTGTGTGTGTGTGTGTGTGTGCGGGCGTGTGCGTGTGTGTGTGTGTGTATGTGTGCGTCTCTGTGTGTGTATGTGTGTGTCTCAGACAGCATAGGCAATGTGATTGACCTGGTCAAGGACCAGCTGCCTGACCTCCATCTCTCTGAGGAGGACCGGCAGAAGAACCTGGAGCTGCTGGAGGAGGCCAAGAAAGTCAGCGACCGCTTTCTGATGCGACGAGGCCGGAGGTCCACCTGCAGCATCAATGACTCCCCCACAGGTGAGACAGAGACACTGTAGATGTTCAGGCTACATCTTAACGGTCCCTCCTAAAGACCTTCATCCCCACCACCTCCCTGTACAAGTTTCTCTCCTGAAAAGTAATTTTTCCTTCTTCTAGCATTGTGACTGCCTATGGCCCCTGGTCTGAGCATTGATTACTTTTTCTTATGATGACTGATGGATAGATGATTAACTTACTTAAACAAATGTATTTGTTGTAAGTCGCTTTGGATAAAGGTGTCTGCTGAATGCCATAAATATAAATGTAAATGAATCACGGGTATGAGACAGTAGCGGATTGGCCATCTGCAGCACCGGGAGAATTCTCGGCTGAAAGTCCAGGGCCATTTTGTTGCCGCGGTGGTCCTCAGGAAAAACTGCCATGTACTGTGAAGTAATTAGTGGTTATGCACAGATGATAAAGGCAAATGCTGTAAGTCATACACTGTGCAATCAAGACAGAGACACATTATCGAGCTCTTCAGCTTGTGGCTTTTATTTACAACATGGAGATCGAATCAGTGGCTAACGTTTAGATATTTCGGAAACAAGATGTAAACTGGTAACCAGCTCCTACAAAACTGCTGGGAAGCCAACACACTGACAAGATTGTTGTGCTAAAGTGTGCTCAGTCGAGAGCATTTGTTATAATTGCTGTATTTTTCTCTATTGACTTCCGGGGGTTATCTTATCATAACATCACGTACGTGCCCTCATGCCCTGAAATGTCTTGCAGGATTTTGAATTGATGCCAGACTATTTTAGTCTCCTCCTCTCATGTAAACATAGACTGCAATAACATAGAAAAGCAGATGAATTCTCAATTCTCAACTGTCATTTTCGATCGCTTTGTTTTGATGAAAGGGATGCTAATGAAGTGAACAGTATATGGAGGAAGTGAACCATGTTGGTTTGAACCATACATAAGTAATGGGGGTGTTTTATCCACAGGTCTCTCACCAAATCTCACACCAGCCTCTTCACCGGTGCCTTCCAGAAGCAGCTCCCTCACCACATCCCCTCAAATTGGTACGTCCTCTTCTCTGTCTCTAAGCTAGCATTCACTTTTTTCACACTCTTTTACTTGTGTAGTTGAAGGCGAATAACGTAGCTTTGTATCACTGGGCCATGTGTTCTTTCAGCCGTGGGGCCCACAGAGGTGAACTACGTGAGTTCATCATCCATCAGTCAGGTAAGGGCCACTACTGGATGTTTAAATCCACTGCATTTCCTGTTGTGTCGGATGCCCTCCGTATGTAATATAACTGAATGGTTGTTGATGTTTGGTGTTGTGTGTTGATGTCTGGTGTTGTGTGTTGGTCTCTGTCAGCGTCTGGAGGTTCCGTCAGTGAGGGAGCAGCAGCCTGACACCAGCAGCCAGGAGCAGGAGGTCAGACACTCTTAACAACACCATCAAACACTCATTTCAAACATAGAAATGAAATACTAAAATGAAATCATGGAGTTAAACACACCTGACAAGCTATGCTCACTAGGTCTAATGCATTGATACAGAAACAAGTCTACACAGCATTATAAACATTCTTGCATACCCTCTCTCTCTAAGGAAATGAAATGACTTTCCTCATCTTATTGAGATTTGACTGAGAGCTGTAACATTGTAATACTGATCTGTTCTGTGGGACCTTGCTGCCCTCAGGGCCCCAAGAGGCTGGTGGACTGGAAGCCCAATGAGAAGCGTAAGGTGTCCTCTGGGACCCTGGCCCCCCGCCACGCTGGCCCCCCACCCCCCAGGGAGCCCAGCGGGGGTCAGAAGGAGAACTGTGACCCCCGGGTAGCCAAGAAGATCTCCGTCCCCGTAGTCGTCAATAAACCTGAGGAGTGCCAGGGTCCGGGCCGTGGCCCCAGCCAGCCCCTTGCTACTGGGGTGGCCAAGCCTGTCCCCCGGCCCCCCACTCAGCAAGCCCCCTGCACGGCAGAGATCAAGACCATAGGGGCCTTCCCTCCACTCATGAGGGCTGTCTCCTGGGACACTGTAGGGACCCTTAACGCCAGGAACGGGGCCCCCAACCTCTCCCCTCAGCCTGAGGAGACCTTCTCCTTCTCAGACAAGAGCCGGGACAGCCTGCTCAAGTCCTCCGGGTACAAGGACTTCCCGGTACAGCCTGTCAACGTGCAGAAATTGTCCAAACTAAGAGAGGTAACGATGAGGCCCTCATGTGATATTAGCAGCTTCTATGTGACATTTATTGCATGTGTTTGGATTTAAGAGCCTTTTTGCAAGTCCTGCGAACAAGAGAAGGGAATGTTATGTTCTTGTAACAGTATTTATTATGATCCAAACGACCACAACAAGAAAAGCTGTTCCAAGTTCCTGGAATCCTAATGTGGATTGTCCTTCTTCTGTGTACAGGAGCACAAGCTACTGAGGAACCAAAGCGTTGTGGGGTCAAAGTTACCGGACCTGAGTGAGCATGCTGAGCAGGAAAGAGGTACTGTGGTGACCCCTGACCTCTGACCTGAATGGAAGACCATCACAGTGCTGTGTCGTAGACAACAGAGACAGATCTAGTGTCTCCTCTAGGGGAAACCAGAATCAAGGCCAGCCCCCCAGTCTATCAGCTATGTCACAGGAATGCCCCATGCTCTTATTGACCATCACAGACCATCACAGAGGGCATGTTCTGCACTTGTTCTGGTACAGACCTTTATTGTGTTGGCAACCTGTTTTACCGGACATTGCAGAAATGCTGTTTTGAGTGTACACCAGCAGATGGTGTGATTGCTAAACCAAAGCATTAGGGAAACCAGGATGCTCCCCCTGTCACATGGCAGAGATAGTGAATGATGTTGGAAAATGGTCCAGTGGAGGCTGGTGGAGGCTGCAATGCATGGAATGGAACGAGGAATGGTATCAAACACACATGTTTGATGCCGTTCCTTATTCCATTCCGTGTATTACTATGAGCCTGTCCTCCAATTTCTACCAGCCTCCCCTGAAATGGTCGGTGCATCCCAAGACAAGATAAGAGGGTGTATGTGGTGGTATAATGTTACAGTAGAGGCTCACATTGTTGAGGTCTGATGTGTCCTCTGTGTCTGTCTCCACACAGGTCCCTCTCACCTACCCCCTCCAGGGTCTCCCACTGATGAAGAAGCCAAAGAGAAGTCTGACTCCATGCCAAACATCTCAGATGTGATGCTGAGAAAACTCAAACTACACCGAGGTCTACCAGGCTGGTGTGTACATATTTGACACTGTACAGTCTATGTCTACATAATATTTATTCTAATAATAATATTGTTATTATAATACTATTTATTTTGGTTTTACTTGTGTACTCCTTACCACCCCTTATCCTTATCTCACTTCCACTTCCTATTTGTATTGCAGTGCACCTCCACTCACAGAAAAGGAAGTTGAGGTTGGTATCTAATCTGCAGTGTCAAATCCCCTCCCTAAAACAATCTAATCAACTTTTATTTGTCACGTACATCACATACAGCCGTAAGTGAAATGCTTTTTGAATCTATCTCCTCGCACAACAATCAATCAATAAACAACACAATATAATAAAGTAACAATAAAGCAATGACAGTAGTAGTGCAAAAGTAGTGACAGTCGTAACACAGTAATAACAAAATAGTAACACAGTTATAATGTGCTGTCCCTGCCTGTGCCTGTGTCTGGCCTCATGAGTCCTGTACACAGGAAGCTCCACTGGTCTGTTCTCCTGATCAAACCCAATGGGAGCCTCAGTGGTTTCCTGTCTCTGAGGAGAACATGCCTGAGAGAGCAATGGGTCCAGGCTTTAGCCCCGCCCTCCTGCCCTTCCCATGGGGATACATCTGCATTAGGACAGTCATAGGTCAGAGGTTGTATATTTCCTCTCAACACGGGGACACTGGCCTTGGTCGCCTCTGGAACTCTGGGACAATGTTTGGAATGCTGCTGCACAGACTCGCTTTGATCAGGACAGCAAAGCACTGTGGGAGTTCGTCTGGCGGGATCATTGCACATTAGACCTACATGGTCGCAAGCTAGCCAGGACTCTCGATACACTCAGTAGTTAATCCAGGCCCATGCTGGCTGGGTGGGGTGTGTGTGCATGACAGTGGCCTAGAGACACATGCTATGATGCTATGATGTTCCTAGGATTCTTCCATTGTTTGTTCAGTCTCCTAGTCTCATTATTACCTCAGGCTGGAGGGATGTTTTTATGGATAGAACGTTAATTGACCTGACCTCCCTGATCCACTGTGTGGATGTCCAGTGAGCCGCTCTGTGTGTGTGTGTGTGTGTGTGTGTGTGTGTGTGTGTGTGTGTGTGTGTGTGTCTGTCAGTGTGTGTGTGTGTGTGTGTGTGTGTGTGTGTGTGTCTGTCTGTCTGTCTGTCAGTCCTCAATTGTTGTGTCTAATGTGTCCCACATGACCGTTTCATTGAATGTTCAACGCGGTCATATCCTCCCTACAGAATGCGTTTGTTCAGCTGTCGCTTGCGTTCCGGAATGACAACTACACTCTGGAGACCCGGCTCAAGCAGGCGGAGCGGGAGCGGAACCTGACCGAGGACAACACGGAGAAGGAACTGGAAGAGTTCAAAGGCTCTCTTAAGGTCAGGCCCTGGGGCATGATAGAGGATTATAATAACAGCAGATTAATTTTTATCTATCCATTTTTATAATCCCATTGAGATCAAGAAACCTCTTTTAGAAGGGTGCAGTGAGACCTGGGAAATGTACTGAAGATAAACTGAGTTCGTTAATGCTTCGTTAATGCTTGTGTTGCTTCTGCAGTGCACGGCTCCCCAGTGGTCGAACCTGGAACAGCGGGAGTCCTACCAGAGGCTCATAGAGACGTTGGCGGTGCTGCGCCGCCTGGCCACGCGACTCTCCAGCCGGGCTGAGATGGTGGGAGCAGTGAGACAGGTAACACAGGCAGAAGATAGGAGAAGGAGGGAGGGAGGGAGGGAGGGAGGGAGGGAGGGAGGGTCATCCATAGGAGTGCACTGATGCAGAGAGGTGTCTATAGAAGAGTGGCGTCAATGAGGTTCAAATAGTTCTATACTGTACAGCTTCCTGGTTAAACTTCCTTATTTACCCAATATTGATTTTGTTATTGGTTATTTTGCTTCGTTGGTAACATGTAAAAGATCTATTTCATGTTGACTAATAGGAAATGTACCCCTTCATTGGTGCCACCCTCCCTTAAAGGCACACTGCACCAGGGGAGGCTGGTGGAGGCAGACATCTGAGGACAGGCTCTGTTGAATGGATGACCCTCCATGACTATTGAAGTATTACTAAACCTGGCCTCCTGGAATGGAATGCAGAATGGTGTGTCACGTGTTTGATACCATTCACACACCATTCCATGCATTCCATTCCATGCATTACAATGAGCCCGTCCTCCGATTTCTACCTCCACCAGCCTCCCCTGCTCTGCACTGATGGGTTAACCATTCAACAGAGCCACACTGATGTCTGAGATGAAACTAGCCTGTAGAGGGAGAAAACAGTCCTGCAAGCCAAGATATAACATAATGGTTTCCTGATCCACTGTCATGAGGAAAAACACTGCCTTCTTTAGGAGGTTTAAGAAGGCATTGGAATGTTTGTTCTCCGACAGATAAGATATGGTTGTGTGAAAGTCCAATGTTATGGTAGCCCTCAGGTTATCCTGCTTGCCAAAACAAACTCAAGAGAAGTACTCAGGGGTACGTCTGTTTTAAGAAGTCCCAGAAGTCTCTTGTGAACGATTGTATAACAGCACTAACTAAAGTAATGACTTGCCTTTGCTGTAAAGGTCTTCCCCTGTCCAGATTTCAGAATGGCTTCCCACAGTCTTGGGTTCCTCTTGAAATATGACTGACACTCTTCCTGCTCTCATAGTAAACACAACCTCCATTTTGAGACTTAGCAGATTTCGTACCTATCCATGCTGTTACTTCACAGTGACTTTACACACTCAAACGTGCTATGACGTAACTGACTGACTGTCTCTCTCTCTCTCTCTCTCTGCCAGTATTGACATCACTGTCTGTGTGTGTGACAGGAGAAGCGTATGAACAAGGCCACGGAGGTGATGATGCAGTACGTGGAGAACCTGAAGAGGACCTATGAGAAGGACCACGCTGAGCTGATGGAGTTCAAGAAGCTGGCCAACCAGAATTCCAACCGTTGCTATGGAGGATCCATAGACACTGGAGGTACAGTACTGTACACCTGCACGCAGGCAGACAGCTGTTCACAGAGAAACCAAACGGACTTACTTATGAGATCATTCGTTCCTTTTGGTACTCATGGTGAATATAATCGATTTATGATGTTGGCCTTATGTGACCCTCATCCGTGCAATTTAAATGAATTCCTTTGTTCCCCTGTTTGTCTGATGTAGATGATGGAGTTCCTCGCCCCTCCAGGTCCATGTCTCTGACCTTGGGAAAGGTATAGTGCTATAGTGTTGAACAAAACAATACAGTGACATGTGTGTGGATGACAGTGGAGGCTGGTGGAGGTAGAAATCGGAGGTGGGCTCATTGTGATGCGCGCGTTTGATACCTTTCCTCATTCCACTCCATGTATTACAATCAGCACCGATGTCCTCCGATTTCTACCTCCACCAGCCTCCACTGGTGTTTGACCCCCCCCCTCCTCTTTTCTTCTCTCCAATAACCTCTCTCTCCTTCTGTTGTTCCACCGTGCCTGTTTAGGCTTTGCCCAGGCGGAGGGTCAGTGTTGCGGTGGTCCCCAAGTTTAACCTCCTGAACATCCCAGGTCAGACACCGGCCATTGCCGGCCCTGTGCCTGTCTTTGGACCCAACCCTGGAGCTGGACCGGTCCTCATACAAGGGCCCAGCGTGGGCACTGCACTTCCCGTACTGGTATGTTGTCTATTCTACCCCCAAATCAACGTTTATTTATCATAAACCAGTAATGTACAAATGTAAAAATTCCTGGTCATAGCCATCTCACCCTGAGAAGAGCGACAGGATGCTGAAGTGATGATGATGATGATGATGATGATGATGATGATGGTGATGTGTCTCGTTGTTTGTGTTGGTGTTAATGGGTTTCCCATGCGTTTGTGCCGTGCTTTATTACTTCAGTGTGAAGCAAACAGTCTGAGGAGTAACGCTCCCAGAGAGCTTCCACAGCCATCCGTACCTGACGGGTAAGTTCTGTCACTTGTTGGGTTTCCTTTTTGCTTGCAAGGCATATTCCAGACATATTTGCACACACACACACACACACACACACACACACACACACACACACACACACACACACACACACACACACACATATGCATATACCAAGGTCAGGTCACTGCTCCTTGAAACAATAGACAGGGCCGTAACATCTACACACTCTTATCAAAAGACATCTTGTGCTGCATCAGGATCTCTGGCTTGTTTACATGACCTCTAGGATGATCCCAGGGGGAACAGCTCCTGATTAATCACTGGGAGCAGGACATATGCAGTACAACAGAACACTGAACACTGTGCTTATGCAACTCCCTGATTATCTATGCGCTCAGAATAACTGCAAACATTCCATAAAGGCCAGCTGCAACTGATTGATTCTGCTATTCTGAAATGTTCATCTAAACATTTGGGCTAGAAAGGCTGACAGAACCCAGACGTAAGGCTCGTTCCACAGCGCAGTAATAAGCTGAGACTCAGAGAGCTCTCAAGTCTAGCGGTGGTGCTGTGTTGTATGACTGCCCATGCCAGAAGTTCAGGCCTGAGAGAGAGAGAGAGAGAGAGAGAGAGAGAGAGAGAGAGAGAGACAATAACAAACGTCCAAAGTGCCCTCCTTGTAAAATCCAGGGAAGCTTTTTAAGAGTCCCCGTGTACACATTCTCTCTTTGTACTTTGGGGTTTTACGCACGTCTGTCTGGCAGTGGTGGTGCCATCCACGCAGGCTGCCTTTCAACTGCGGCCCAGCCCTGACCATTAAGACAAGGCCGCACTGTTATGATGGAAAGCCTAATGCCTTCCACTACTCTCAGCATAAGGGCTGTTGACGATGATGAGGATGATAGCCAGTGTTCTTTCTTTTCTAAATGTTCTTTCCTATCTGAAACAATGCAGTGGAAAGAGCGTGGCGGAGCAGGAAGGTGAGCCATCTGCACCAGCGAAGCCCACCGCCAACCTAGAGGAGATCAGAGCGGAAATCAGAGCAGAGATCAAGGCAAAGATCGAGGAGGAGGCCTATAATAAGGGGTGGGGCCCTGTCTTTGCACTCACTCACACACACACTCACTCACTCACACACACACACACACACACACACACACACACACACACACACACACCATGAAGCTCTCACAGAGTACCACACACACAGTATGTATTTGCATTACAATGAAATGAAGTAGTTTCTTATGAGATGTGTCACTGCCACATAACAACACACAATGAACATGTAGTGTATCTGTGGTGCACATGTGCCGAATGAATGGTAAAAACAAGTGAATGCCCCCAATACAGTATCCAAGAGGGCCTGAAGCGAATTAAAGAACTGCACGAACTGAAGGAGGAGGAGGAGGAGAAAGCAGAGGAGAAACAGGTGGAGCCCGAAAAGAAGGATGAAGAAAAAGGGAAAGAAATGAAGACGAGCAGGTGAATTCCACACCATGTAATCGATAACATAATTATAACAGTCACTCCTATTTTTTCAATAACATTGTTGTTTATTATTTGAATGCATCCATTCTTAACCTCTTCTTTCTGTGGCCTTTACAGTAGAGTTGAGGAGGTCCTGGTCGTCCTCGACCGGCTGTGTCCCAAGATTTTCCGGCGTAACCGGCTCCTCTGGATCGTCCTGACGTTGTTTCTGGTGGTGTTTTTCCTCGTCAATGTTTTCACATACTTTAGTGACCGCTACAGCAGTCATGGGGACATGTCGGCAGAGAAAGCCATGGTCCAGGGAAAGAAGAAGATCTTTGGACTGAATGTAGGAGTACAGCCAAAGAATCCCACTCCAGAATAACAGAGGGGCCCCCTGTCATCCTCTGCAACCGGCCAAAGAGTCTTTTCCATCGCACATCATCGCCACCACTCCAGAGCTGACTTGAATATAGGACTTTTGAAGATCTAGGGGTTTGGGGATGTACTGTAGCTTTGGGAGCTTTTGTTTAGTTTTTCAAGGTTTCCGAGGTTTAGCTAAATCATTCACTTCATCAAGTCATATTTATGTTGTTAGGAAAGCTGCCAGAGTGTTTGCGATGGTGAGAAGGAGCATAGACTATTGTTTAGGGACCAAGTATATTAGTGTGATGAAATGAAAAAACGTTTTGTTTGTATATAGTTTCACATTAGACGATTATGATGTCTCGTACTACCCTGAATGTTATTCTGAAGGACTGAATGTGGCCCTTTGGGCGTATATGAATGGTTTGAATTGACTTTTCTAAGACAAATGTCACCATAGACATTAGACAACAAATGTACATTTATCTACCACTCAAATGTTACTGTGTGTTCTCTCAGGTCCAGGAAGATAAAGTCCCTTCGAAAGATGTACTGAGATATTTAAAGAGATAGAACCTAAGATATGTTTTTATCTATTTTGCATATTTAAACAAAAAAAGATATAATGTAGGTAGTAAGCACATTCCAAAGTAGTTCCTAAGGTGCAATATTTTGCAGCTGACGGTTCTTGTTTGTGTTGTTGTTGTTGTTGTTGTTGTTGTTTTGGTTTGTGTCCTCAGAGCACTGAAAGATTCAATTCATGTACGAGAGCACTTTTAGACAGCATGAGACCATTTTTTAAAATCTTCTTTGCACATGTGTGCCAGTGTTGTATGGTTTTATGTTGTGTCACCTCACCTTGAAATAAAGGTGCCTCAAAACTTCCTGCATTCATTTTGAGAGTGAAAAAAATAAATAATAATAATATATATCAGGTGCAGCTTAGATAAAGCAGACAGGTGTATTGGCAGAGACCTCATTCTAACCTGCCAAATTTAACACCAGTTTCCTTTAAGGGATGAGTGAGGCTGTAATTGTATTTTTCAGCACAGTGGCTGTTCTTTTCCGCTTTTCCGCACTGCACTCATGAGAATGAAAGATGTTACGATCCATTCATTGCAGTAGCCTATTTCTCCTTGGAAACTGCTTATGTAATCTAATTGAATCCATAAAGATGTAGCTTCAAAGTGCCAAGACTGCTTGAGTGAAAGCACCTGATTGTCTCTCTATATTTCTGTCTGTCTGCGTCCCTCTCTCTCTCTCTCTCTCTCTCTCTCTCTCTCTCTCTCTCTCTCTCTTTCTTTCTCTCTCTGTTCATCTCTGAAAATCAAACTCATGTCGTTGAATACAATTACCTATCCTTTTTAGATGTCCATTTTAATTCCATTTAAATGTCACCAACAGTCCCCATATCTAAAGGCAAAAAACAACAGAAATGTTTGCTCATTCTTCACTTCTCTCCCTGCGTCATTTCCTGTTGGCCTGGACTGTGTTGAAATGTTTTGCTGGAAGTGGGATGTCAAAGCGTGTCACTGCCAGATCAGAGGATGCCAGGGATCACGGGCCCATTATGACTGAGCCATGGGCAAAGACAGGAAATCATCTGAGTGAGGTGCCAAAAAAAAAACACCTACTCAATGTTATCTGTACAAATAACAGCTCAACAGCTTCACCCTCTTCACTCTCTCTTTTTCTCTCCTGTCATTTCTAGTTCCATTCATGGCTTTTCTATATTCATTTGCCTTTTTATTCATATGAGACTCCAAATGTGAAGTGTTAGAATACACACACATATCAGAGGGTTTGATTTTCCCTCCCAAAATGATGAAGTCCATTTGACATGATCCTCTCAGAAAATGTGTCCCAATGTTGTAAAGTTCAAATGCTTACAGGACCCCTCTCAACTTTCCCATCCTATAATCACAACATCTGGATGAAAAAAAAACACCACCTCATCATTTTGTGACACAATGTTCCACAATTCCCTTTCACCTTCTATATCATGTTATGTTAACATGTTTGCGTTTTTCTCTTGTTCTTGGAACTGATTGGTTGGTTCCTAAAGTGCGTGATCCCTCTCAATGTGACCTGTGCAGTGTACTTCCTGTTTCCTGTTCCTATAGAACCCCTGCCTTGTCACCACCTTGTCTGATTGTTCATTTATGTAACAGGGTACACTCCACACAAACCCATCCTTCTGACACAGCATCACCTCTCTCTCTCTAGTCTAACCACCTCAGTCTGGCTCACACACACACAGTGGAACACTTGTCATCTTCAGGAGCTCATCCTCCTCTCTGTTTGGTCACTATGATGAGGTTCTGGATCCTCTCTCTCCTGCTGCCTCCTACGTTGGCTATCTCGGGCAAGAACATTGATCCTAGTCGAATCCAAGGTAAGGTCATTTTTGGTCACTTTCATTCAAGCCTGATGAGCTGTATTTTGATTTTTTTTAAATTGCTGTGAACATGAATGATTTTTTTTGTTGTGTATTACTGTGCCTGATCTCTTTCGAATATATGATCTTGTTCGAATATATTGTTTAATAATATTATCTACTTTACTCAATGATCTACTATATTTCATATATCTCTATATTAACATCTGTTTTTAAGAAGAGCGCCTTTATTTAGCTTTTGATATTTTTTATTAAATATTGCTCTACAATTGAAAATATTGCATGAAGTAAAACACGTGTATGTGCTTCTCATGTGCCCAGTTATATAGTTATTATATAGTTATAGATATTTATTATCAATGAATGTGCCTCACATCTGCTGCAGGTTATCATTTTCAAAGGGCACAGTTCTCTTCTAATCAATTATCTAATTCTCATTTAATCTACATAAGCCTGGAGTGATTAAAGATCAACATCAGTACTCTTCCAAGACTAGCATTTCACAAAAAAAACACTCTCTGCTCCTCAGTTTTCCCAGACGACCACAAGATCGCTGGGGTATTTCAGGTCAGCTACAAAAATCGCCTCAACCAGCTTGTCTACTCTTTCAATGCATCTGAGGCCAGAGATGCGTGCCAGTCGCTGGGTTCTACTATCGCCTCCAGGGACGAGGTGGACGAGGCCCACCGACAGGGCTTGGAGACCTGCAGGTAAGGTTCGCCCACAATAAAGGCTTTTGACTTAGATTCCTCACTGTAGAAGAGTGTCGTTCCTCTTGCCAGACTCCAACCTTACCAGGTACGCCAGTCTAGGTAGAGACTATAGACAGTGATACTCTCTATTTTAGTCATTTTGTCACTGTTTTGATGATTGTATACTGTGGATTAGCCTTTGAAAATTAAATGACCCGTATGTACACTCCACCTCTGCTGTATGTGTAGGTTTGGGTGGATTGATGAGCACTATGTAGTGGTCCCTCGTGTGGAGGCCAGTGAGACCTGTGGCAAGAACAAGACTGGGGTCATAACATGGAGAGTCTTAGTCATCAAAGCCTTTGATGTATTCTGCTTCGATGAGTCAGGTAGAAGATGTTTTTCAATTTTTCAATCAATTATTTGTTTTCTCATAGTTATTGGTGGATATACTGACTTACTGTCAGTATATCCATCTGAACTTGGGTTATGCCTGCCCTTTGCCTGACCTGTGCGTAGGATGTTTCTGGAAGTTTTCCAGAAGGTCTGATAATACTTCATTTCCTTTCTGAGAACTCAACGATTTTATTAACGTGAAAGGAAAAGGGAACATTTGGGGGAACATCCTACATTGACTTCCTAAACAGTCCCTGGGGTGCTGTGACAATGTTTTAGGACTTGAGTGAAATGAAAATGTTTGGCAAACGGCTATTGTGTGACATCATTGCACATCAGCAGAATTCTACATCAACTAACATGAATGCAGTTAAACTACTGTGATTTACAACAACCCCTATCCCTGCTACAGTATGAAACGTTTTCATCACTCACAGTCTCGTGTATCTATCATAGCTGTGAAGCAACAATTGGAGGATACTACGACTGATGCCCCTTTGACCACCCCGGAGCAACAGGAGTCACCACATCCTCCTCCTCCAGGAGAGACCACCTCCACCTCAACCACTCTCCCCCCTGCTATCACTCATCTCGCCCGCTCCACACACTCAGCGTTGCCCACCTCTCAGTCTCCTTCCTCCCCTCTCTCTCTCGGTATCCCTCCCTCTACTTCTATCCATCCCTTTCCTGATAGCTCAGATGAGGGAGAGGCAGAACCATCCCAGACCATGAACAGCGCACAGTCTTCTATTGGAGGTTGGAGTTATTTCACTATAGCACCTTCACTGCTATTGTACATCAAACTGTTTACCTAGTCTTCTATATTGTTCATATACCATCTGTCATTAAGTGAGTGACCAGATCCTTTTAGGTGGAGTAATCTCTTTCCTCTCTTGGGTCTTGTTGTTTTAGCGGTGCCAACAGCCTTACTTATTACCTCGACGTTTGTTCTTCTTCTGACTGCAATGGCCATACTGTGGTACTTCAGAATGTGAGTGGTCCTACAACTGCTATTTTTCGAACCCTTTTTAAAAAGCGATGCATTTGTATCCCTTGTGTGGAATACGTTTAGGGATGTCATTTGATGAGTGTTGTGTTGACTAGTCAACATGAGAGTCACATATGAATTCTCCTCTCCTTCATAAAAAGGAACAAGAGCTTATTCCCCTGCTGGGATGTTGAGCAGCAGAAGGAGTACATCGAGACGGAGGAGTGGCCTCACACCTGTGTGAAGAAGGACATGAGGGAAGCCCAGACGGAGGCTGAGGAGGAGGACGTCAGTAAAGAGACAGCCAACAACCTCAGTGTCAACACCAGCTCTGAGACAGACTCAGCAACCGAGGAGCCATGATGCTTTAGCTACACAGAGGATGAATGAGACATTTATTCTAGGTCATGTTACTGATGTTACTGATTGTTACTGATTGTTTTATCGTTTGTGCAAAATGTGCAATGATGGCATACAAATGCATTTATTTATTGCATGGAAGGTTTTTTACGTTTTTGTTTATCATATTGACTTTAGGTCTTGTAGATTTTTAGATTTGCCAAAGCTAGATATGAATTTGAATTTCAAATCCATAGAAATGCATTTAAAAAATGTCTTCCAGGTCATCTCATATTTAAGCCACTAGATGGTGACATTAGCAAAGCAATGCTTACTGCACTGTGGTTCAGTTGAGGCTTACACTGATTGGCTGTTCCTGTTAACTGAGTTGAATTAAAAAAAAATGTACATATTTTCTGCTATGCAGACCATTGACTTGCCTCAGATAAAGCTAATCAATGCTAGGTTCACTGCTAACTGGGTCACAACTGTTTTTGTATGATTTTTTGTTTGTATTGATCTCAAAATAAATTCTAACTGACAGTACTTCTGGAATTATTTCGTAAACTTGTTATTGAAGGGAAATGTTTTCTCAGCTGCTGTGCAAAAATCATCAATAAAGTAATCAATGTTTAAATCTTTATTGATAACAAAAGTAACATAATCACAAAGAGGCTATTTCATAGCATTCTCTAAACCATTAATGAACAGAGACACAAGCATACAGTCATTGAACAGGAGAGGTATGCGACTCTTGTATCCCAGGGCAACACAATGAAAGGACAATCACATGTTTGCACATGTAAACTCTCTGCTAGTCTAAACTCTGGAAAGACATTTGTCTCTACGTCCCTTCCCTCGGATAGACACACAGCACATCAGAATGCAATCTTTCATCATCTGACAAAACATACTTGTCTTTGTGGTCTTAGAAATCAAAACAAAACATTCTTAGACATATTGGCATTGTTCAAGCCGCTTTCATACAGTGCATAGCATTACAGTGAATGTGTCTGTACCCGCAACTGAACCTCCGTGTCCTTATTGAAACCTGTGACGTTTTCTGAAAACATGCACAATCACGGAGGGAGAGAGAGAGAGAGAGAGAGAGAGAGAGAGAGAGAGAGAGAGAGACAGTGGAAATGTACCAGACCTCATTTGTCAGGGGTAAAGCAGTGTTCCGGTCACAAAGATAAACACTCTGTCAGGAGACCGTCCAGTTGTAATGTTACAGTGATGCAGTGGGTGTTAGACATGAAAACAGAAGGGGCCAGTGTTGACATCCCTGTACATTAGCCTACTCTTGAAACTCAAATATTTTGTCATAGAACTACATTTCTCCTGATGAACCGTAAGGCTTTCTGACCTTTCTGTGTACAGTGTGTAAGTACCAGGGAAAGAGTTGGGATATAGACTTGTTGAATTCCTTCCGTATTCCTTCTGTAAGTGCAGGGAGCAACACTGACATCAGTTCTGTGGACCTACAGTAGTTTAGATTCTCAGACAAACAGTGGGCCCTTCTGCTACCTGCCCTAACTACTTTAAAATGCTATACAACACCCCATGAACAGTAAACATCTCTACTTGTTTTCACTGTGCATGCAGCCAGACAATACGCTAACCCAGAGACACACTTATTCATAGAAATCTGGACAATTCTTCTGGAAAATGCTACATCTGTAATTCTCTCCTGTGACTGCAAGATATGTTTTGGTGGTTACAGAGAGCATGCATGCTTCGATGTAGTCCTGGTGTGGTCACTCTGCCAGGGTGTCTAGGGCCTCTGACTTGACGGCGTCGACCAGGAAGCTGAGCTCGTTACAGAGGGTCTCGTGCCGGTATCCCATGCGGATCTGCGCTACATTGGTCCGCCGAATGTCGTTCCCCTCTGGTCCGTCCTTCAAGTAGTTGGGTCCCAGGAAGTGCTTCTTCTCCTGCAAAAGTGTGCCATGTCATGTAGAAAAGTAGGATATCCTCTTAAGCTTTATGCCCTATTTGACTAATTCCCGTCTAAAAACCAGGCCCAAACTAAACTGCTTATAACATTAGAAATAAGGGGTCAGGGATCAGGGCTCTCTACAGTACCTACCTGGTGAGACAGGCCGCTCTGCAGCACACTGTTCCTGGCGATCTCACATACATCACAGGTGCTAAGCTTCCACAGCTGGGCAGCAATGGCATACTCCTCCATTAAGGCCTCCTACACACAGAATGGACACACTGTCAACATAATGGGCATACCAGGGGAGGCTGGTGGAGGTAGAAATCGGAGGACAGGCTCACTGTAATGCGTGGAATGGAATGAGGAATGGTATCCCCACCAACCTCCCCAGGTACATACTGTCCTGCTAACCTCACATGACAATCAGAGTCCCATAACTCTACTACAGTACATACTGCACAGAACCGATGTTCCGTGAAGACTAGAGCTGAACCTATTGACAGTGCATACCTTGGTGTAGTGGAACTGCATAGGGTCGTCTGTGGATAGAGACACACACAGCCCCTTGTGAAGGAACTCCTTGAGAGGGTTTTTGGAGTACTCCAGGAACAGACTGTTGTTGCTGAGTGGTGACATGGCGATGGGCACCTGAGCCAGGTAGTACAGGTACTGCAAGACAGGGCTCTGAGGGCAGAGAGATACACAGTTACACACACACACATACACACACACACACACACACACACACACACACACACACACACACACGCATTCTGTAGGGAGGATATGACCGTGTTGAACATTCAATGAAACGGTCATGTGAGACACATTAGACACAACTATTGAGGACTGACAGACAGACAGACAGACACACACACACACATACACACACACACTCACACACAGACGCACACACACACATACACACACACACACACACACACACACACACACAAACGCATACAGTTGCACGGGATATCTGCTTACAGTTCAGTAGACATGTTAGTAGTCTAAATGTCAACAGCTGATTACAGCTCGATCCTGTCCCTGTCCTTGTGGTTCGGTCTGTTATTTTTAGTGGCTGTATTTGCGTGCAGCAGGCCTGTCTGAAAGGCTTTCGCTTTATCTCTGTGCAGGCCAGGCAGACAGACACAGTGAAACAGATACAGGGAAATGGGGAGGCAGAGGCAGTGCTGGAGGTGTGGAAGGTGTTACAATGCATCCCAGTGATTCATGTTTCAACTCTACTGCTTCTTTCAGTTTGGTATCTCATGCTATGTTCATCAATAGCAGCTATCACATGGGAGATTGAGGACATTATGTTATCATGGTGGAGAGGTGAGGAATCATTTTATCGATGACAAATACTGTAAATGTGTACAAAATCGTGTGTTTTTGGAACTCTATGTTGCACAGTGTCGCGTAGTGTACCTTCTTTAGGTTGAGTCCATGGGAGATGTTGTCAGCGGTGAGGAAGGCAGAGACAAGGTGTGTGATGGAGCCGGCCTCTCCACAGTGTGGACGGAACTGGAAGGTGCTCAGGCCTCGCTCCCTGGGAAGAGGACACACACACGCACGCGCATACACACATGCACACACACGCACGCACGCACGCACGCACACACACACACACACACAAACACAGAGTAGCATCCTCATTGACCTTGAAGGAGCCCCCTGACCATGTGTGTATGTAATTCAAGTCATCAAGAGACCGTAATCCTATTCTTCTGTATTCATTCTAGGGAGTCTATTTATAGATGTCCTGTTACACTGATACTACACAGTAACAGGCTTGCAACTGGACTCCTGCTCTACTTGTTTGTCGTCAGAAAGACTTTGAAGTGTCTTAGATGACCAGAGCAGATGCAACTGAACAATGGGTGTAAAACCTAAATAAACAAGTCTCATCAAGTTATCAGTAGAGGAGCAGTCTTTATCTCACAACACACGTTCTCTCTGGTGCGAGGTTATGGCAGATAGCATCAGTCACTTACTTCCTGAGATTGTTGAGGACCATGATGTTGGCGTACATGTGGAAGACGTAGTAACTGTAGGGAGGGTTGTCGTCTGTGGTCCACTGCTGAGGTTTGGGGCTCTTGTAGGAGAACATGTGGTCGCTGTGCTTGGACTCATCGTCCACACTGTCAAAGCCTGTAACCTGCACAACAACAACAACAACAACAGGTGGGCTTTATTGGTCCCCTTAGGGCAATTTGTTAGTTTTTTTATTTAACCTTTATTTAACTCACTAACTGCCAAATAATTCCAGAACACTCACCACCTAGAGTGTCAAGTGTTTTATGTGGTATTTACCTAGCAACAATACTTTGCTACAAAATGAAGTATCATAATTTCTGCATTTTGGGTGAATAAAGTCACCCTTGGCACTCTAGAATGTCATGTTGACAATTTGGGCGACTTTATTTACCCTCTGCACTAAAGCAGGGAGTCGAGACCAAAGTCTCTTTTACAAAGGAGCCTTGCATACACAATTTATAGTTATACATCATACAAAATTATAACATTATAAAACACAATCAAGAAAAACAGTCACATATTTTATCAACAAGGTCCTCAATCAATATGTTAAATTGCCAGCACAGCACCAGAACAACCAACTGCACTACAGTGATGGTTTTAGCAGGATAGCAATTATATACTTACATATTTGAGGAAGACGTGGAGCTCTTTGTGTTTCTGTGGATTCACTGTAGCCTCAAACAGAGGGAGGAATATGTTCTCCAGCATCTTGGCAAAGTTAGGGACCAACTTTCTCGACTTGAAGATATCACTGAAAGAACAAAAACACATTTCTTATCTAGTATCACAAACATTTCAGAGAGAGAGAGTGGACTACTACAATATATTTACATATTGAGTATTAAGTATCAACTTGGCTGGCTTTCTCTAGTTATTCTTTTCCAACAGCTTCTACTCAGGCAACAGTACTCACTATATCCTGGGTACTTGGATGATCCACTGCATGTTGGGGGAGTGCACTTTGTGCTGGATGAACCACTTGGACAGGCTGTTCCACTCGTCTTGAGAGCGCCCGTAGATAGACAGTCGAGGCTCTGCATGCTGGTACTTACTCTCCTCTAGGTCATGGGCCACTTCCTGGTGAGAGCAGGAGGTTGGAGAGAAGATGGGCAATTATGGTCCTCATGAATTTTAACACCATTGTTCTGTGTTAAAGGGTTGAACATAATTCACTCTATACCTTGATGATACGTGCAAAGTACTCTCCATCGATGAGGTTGTCTGTTTTCAGGTAGATTTCTCTGAGTTCGCTGGCTCCCACAGGGTTATACTTGGAGTTGAACTTGTCAAACCGGTGAAAGGTTTGTCTGCCCTGTGAAGTGAGACACATACCGTATAGTGCCCTCCATAAGTATTGGTAAAAGGAAGCATTTTGTCTTGTTTAAGCTCTATACTCCAACAGTTTGGATTTGAAATTAAACATTTACTATGAGGTAAAGTAGAGATACTCAGCTTTAATTCAATGTTTCCTTTTTTCAGATTGGTTTCACCATTTAGAAATTACAACCCTTTTTATACATAGCCCCCCTATTTCACCAAAAGTATTGGAAAATGTACTTGACAGGTGTTTCTAGTTAATTGATTCTAGGCTTTGCATTTGCCTTTGGAGTCTGCTATTGGTGTCTGTCAACATGAGGTCCAAAGAGATGTTAATGAAAGTCAAGGAAGCCATTATGAGGCTGAAATATCACACAAATCAATCAGAAACATAGCCAAAACCTTAGACTTACCAAAATCAACAGTTTGTAACATCATTAAAAAAGCACTGGTGAGCTCAGCAATCACAAACGGCTGGTAGGCCATGGAAGACTTCTACAGTGGATGACCGAAGAATGTTAAAAAACAAAAACAACTGTCCCACAGATCAGAAACACTCTCAGAGTACATGCAAATACCTCCACATTCATTGGATGGCGCTTCATCATACAGTAAGACAATGATCCCAAACATACTGCCGAGTTTTTAAGGGCCGACTTTAGGCAAAAAGAACAACAACTGAAGATGGCTACAGTACAGGCCTGGCAGAGCATCACCAGAGAATATACGCAGTGTCTGATGGGGTCAATCGACTTCAGGCAGTTTTTGCATGCAAAAAAGCTTTTAAAAGTTGTACTTTCTAAATGCCAAAGTTGTACTTTCTAAATGCCAAAATCCCAATCTAAAAAAACAACAACATTGAATTAAAGATGAGAATCTCTACTTTGACCCCATAATAATGATTTCAAATCAAACAGGAGTATAGAACTAAAAGAAGACAAAATGCTTCGTCTTTCCAATACTTATAGAGGGCACTGTAGCCCAAGAATTTCTGTTTATAGATGTTTATCAAACTAGATCATCCATAATGTACATTAGAATGGAGAGGGAGAGCTATTGAGAGAGAGAGAGAGAGAGAGAGAGAGAAGATGAAGGAGAGAGAGAAGGGAGAGAGTGAGACAGGCAGATAGATAGAGAGAGAGAGAGAGAGAGAGAAAGAGAGAGAAAGAGAGAGAAAGAGAGAGAGAGAGAGAGAGAGAAGATGAAGGAGAGAGAGATAGAATGAGAGAGAGAAGGGAGAGAGTGAGACAGGCAGATAGATAGAGAGAGGGAGAGAGAGAGAGAGAGAGAGAAAGAGAGAGAAAGAGAGGGAGGGAGAAAGCCTTCCTGCCGGGTCTTACAGCGTGTACATCCAGGGAGTCCACTGTGAGGTCATAGGGGTCCATCTGGAGGTGGTCGAACACCTGCTTGAGGGTCATCTTCTCCCCCGCCTTCTCCAGCACCACACGCTCTGCCTCCATCTTGTACGTGGTCTGGATAAAGTTGAGCAGGTGCTTCTGGGACATGCAGGCAGCTGCATGAATGTGTGTGTCCACCTGGGCAAGAGGGAGAAGAGATGTCAGGAGATGGAGAGTGGCTCTGACCCTCTGGGAAAGCATCTGATAGGCCAAATCAAGGATTCTTACATAACATAACCTAAATGGTCAGATACTAGACTCTCTGGAGATCCGTATTCAGTACAAAGGTAGTACTGTTAATGTATGAGAACTTGCCTTCCTGACATTGTAGAAGTCCCTGTGCGGGACACTCTTCAGTTCCTTCAGCTCAGCCATCTCATTGAGCATCTCGTGAAGGTAGAACTTGGAGGCGAGGAAGTTCAGCCGCCTATGACAATAGGTCTTCCTACAAAGAACAGAAGGTACTGTATGAGGTGAGTGGACCCCTACAAATGGACCAGTCCAGCCACAATCACTCCCTATGCTCCATTTACAAGATTTTCAATAACATTTGGGTAGGAAGTTGGTCGTTGACACTTACGTGGGTCCGTCTACGATCATGGCCAGCACGTGGCTGAGGTCTATGGCGAAGGTTTCCAGGTCAGGGTAGGGGAGACTGCGTGGCATGTTCTGCCTCAGGGCCTCTGAGTTGTCATACACGTGCACTATACCATCCTTCATCAGCAGGTGATAGTTCAGGTCCTCTGGGATGTCCTCCATGCTGTACGGGTCCTCCCCCTCCCTCGGGCAAGGGCAGACCTCTGGTGGAGGTAGAAATCGGAGGACAATGAGCCCATTGTCATGCATGGTATGGAATGAGGAATGGTATCAAACAGCCTGTCCTTCAATTTCTGCCTCCACCAGCCTCCCCTGACACACACAGGTATGAAACCAGCTAAATCATTGTTATTTTACTTCAATGTTTTTTGGGGGGTTTTATGTGTTTTTGCCTGTGTGGTTCCATACCAGGCAGAACCTCGTCCTCCTCCTTCCATCTCTCGTTCTCAGCGTTGCGTAGGAACTGGCCGGTGGTTCGGCAGAAGCGGTGATAGGCTAGTCTGGAGTACTTCTCGCGGATAAACAGAGCCTTTAGCAGGCTTTTAGCAGCCTGTTCATAGTCCTCCACTGTGATCTGGGGAAAAGAGACATGTGATGAGCCTTGACTGTAGTCTTAGTACTGTAGTCGTATGAGTCTGACTTATGAGTCCTACTACAGCTCAGGATTTAACCCTGTTGAATTGACAGTAAGGCAAGGCAAATTTATTTATATCGCACATTTCATACTCAGAGGCAAATCAAAGAGCATAAAAAATAAAATTTAAAAATAATTTAAAAAGCATAAAAGACATAAAAAAGAATCTGTATTTGGGACTCTAACCCAAATTTTATTTGGCCAAATTTGTACTTGGGACTCAAATTTAGAAATTCAGTAGAGCAAACATGATTGTTCATTGCTGTTCATAAACACTTCTATGTTTTTCAAACCCATACTTGAGGAGCACCTTCTGTCTCTGTTGCTGTCATATTGTGTCATAGATCTTTAATATTCAGTGTTCAATGTCCACTACACACACAGTCAGTCTACGTCTGTGTTCAGTATGTACTGTATACGATGCCGCCTGGCCAGAGTACTCACGCCAGCGCAGTAGTCTCCGCTAATGGTGACTCTCTGGTATTCAGGGCAGCTCTCTGGGATGGAGGAGCAGGTGGAGGTGGGGGAGAGGAACGGGGTCACGGTGGACCGGGCCCATTCTGCACTGACTGGTATCTGCATGGACTGGGAACGGATCATCTTGAAACTCTTCTTCCTGGAAAATCATACTATTTTGGTCACACTATATATAATGCTGTCTTTATACCTGCCTTGTTGCTCTGTATGTATTCTGGTAACAACATTGCATTATTATCCTGTTACATAGTACATTAGTCATTATTGGTGTACAACTGCACAGTAATGGAGTTGAGTGGTTTGGGTTATTACACAGGTGGAACAAGGAACGGTGTGACCGATATGGTCTTGAATACTCGGCATTCTTATGCTGTGCTGATCGGCTCATTGAGATGATGTCATCTCCAGCGTAGTCACAGTATGGGACCTGTAGTCCTGAGCCCAGACCCACCTCTTGGCACTCTCCTCAGACTGCTGCTCGGCCATCTCTCTCAGCAGCTCCCTCTCCTTGGCCTGCTGGAGGCTGATGGGACAGTCCTCAGGCACGGTATACATGGACATGGCATCCTTACTCTCCTCCTCCTTTAGAGCAGATGCATATACCTTCTCAGCCAGTAAGCGCACCTCCTCATCCACCTCACTCAGCGTGATCTTAGGAAACTGCCTGGGCATGTCTGCAGGGAAGGAGCAACGGCAGAGTCTATAGACACTGTACAGATATGGGTATATGATCATAATTGTTATTATTATAATAAGTATTAGAGACATAACTTAATAATCCACAACATATACCTCAAAACAAAGCAAAACAACATACTGACAGATTGAGAGAGAAAGAGAGCATCCCCTAGGTTGTGTAATGTCCTTTTGAAATGACTGATTAAATCCAGTGCTGACAACGGATCAAGTTACGCTCAACATGCTAGCAGGATTAGCGAAGCAATGAGAGAGTGTGTATATTCACTGCTAACCTTTAGGATCATAATAGTGCCCTGACTGATCACACAACATCGAGACAGCAGGTTAGGGTTCAACTGTCACATACAGTAGTTGTCTGCTGTGATGAGGCCTTTAGAAGTTTAGGAATGGTAAATAGTCTTCAGTTCAGAATTCTCTCTTAACCTTTTAAAGGGGCAG
>NC_139673.1:7777758-7877758 GCF_951799395.1 Argentina silus | reverse complement strand
CAGAGCACCAGACACCATCCTTAACCCTTTCACTGTCGCTGCCTAGCAGGTGACATCAATCCTCTGGTCATACCCACTCAACCAGGAAGCACATCAGTTTGTCATGATAGGCTAGTCATAACCGTCAGTCATAACCTCCGGTGACAGTCATTGGTTGTCCTCTTACCCTCTCTCTCTGCCTCTTCTACCACTGCTAGTGGTACCTTTTGTACAGTAGAGGTGCTTACCCCCTTCCAGCAGAACCAGACACTGACAGAGAGAATCCTCACTTACACTTTGATGGAGTTTAAACACTTGGTCGATGCAAATATCACAGATGTGTGTAACTGTTATGAGGACAGCTGTTTTTAGTCATGACGTTTGTGCTGACGTTCTATATGTAACTGTTGTACTGTATGTGTGTCCATAGTTTGTTCAATGTTGTGTCTGTGCATGTAAGTTGTTTTGGCTGGAACTTTGTTCCTCCTGCTGCTGTTGAAACAGGTCTCTCTTGAAACATTTTTTATCTTGATTTTTTTATCTCAATGAGACTAACCCGTATAAATAAAGGTTAAATTAAAAACATAATACTAAAAAGAATGGTGATGGTGAGAGCGGTAGTGAGATTTCCTCCCTGTCTCTAACCCTAACCCTAACCATGATAAACAAGCAGCACATTGAGAATAACAGACTGTGTGTGTACGTCATTGTTCTCAATGTAGTTTACCACCTAATTTCTCTCTAGCTGCAGTTATTTCATATCATGTTTTTAGTTGAAAAGCTTTTATCATCCACTCCCCATCTGCCCTCTCTCAGCAGGAGACCAAGCTTGTGGATCCCCTTGTGGATGCCTTGCGTAACTGCAGGATATTGTATGCTGCCTGTCAATTGTCTTGTCTTTGCTCAGTTGTGCCTTGTTTCTAATGTCAGATGAGGTGATCTATACGGGGTCCTATCACCACTGGAAGGTCACATCCAACACATCAGCAGCTTTCCACAGGTATGATGACAGAGATGATCAAAATGGTGAGGAGATCAGAAGCCTTAGCTGGAAAGAGAGCATGAGTGTGAGCCAGCGGTGTGATTCTACTTTTCAGACAGACTAGGAGGAGATCCATTACCGCTGTGCCCTTCTACACCAGGGGCCCCATCGCAGTGCCTGATTCAGCCTGGCAGGGTGTTAGATGACAGCACTGATCCTCCCAGCTCAGGTTATCACTTTGAGAGTTGGCTGGAAACGACTTAGAGAAGAGCCATGGGCCTACATGGCCTGCCACTCTGCTCTGCTGACCCTGACTGACTCCTCCCACAGCAGGCCTAGAGGAAACCACATCTGCCTACTACTGCTGCTGCTACTTCTGGGTCCTACCCTGGGCTCCTCAACTCTCTCTCTCTCTCTCTCTCTCTCTCTCTCTCTCTCTCTCTTGCCTGAGGTAGAGAGCAGCAGGTCACAGTTGGCTAGAAGCTTCACCGTCTTCCATAAAGAGCATGGAAACAGTGCATCAGCCCCAAGAGGATCATGGGAGAGGGAGATGGCGCCCTGCTGATAGAGACTCAGGAGTTATCTGAGAGCGTGTCCATAAACAGTGTAAGTATGTGATGTTATCACCACACTCTTATTGTACGTTGATTATTTGGCTTTCCTGTGCTGGCAGCTCCAGTGTAGATGGTGGTTATACAGGCTGACTGAGGCTGTGCTAAGTACTCATTGATTACATTCATTTGAATTATTCAATTATGCACTGGTATCTCTCATTAACTTTCTTGGTTGAGGCATCTTGGATGACGTTCTGATGGAAAGAATGGACCTCCTTTGACTTTGTGTGTGTGTGTGTGGGGGGGGGGGGGGGGGAGGGGGGGTGTATGTGTGTGTGTGTGTGTGTGTGTGTGTGTGTGTGTGTGTGTGTGTGTGTAGTATATACTGTATGTATATGTATGTGCAGTATATGTATATGTATATGCAATGTATCACTGAAGAATCTGTTGTAAGTCGCTTTGGATAAAGGCGTCTGCTAAATGCCATAAATGTAAGAATCCACAAGGGGTGGAGGGGAGGGGTGGGGAATGGGGGGGGGGTCGTCACTGTAATGGGGGTTGTGAGGGTCGGAGCAGATGGGTGAAGGCATCCACTATTACATAAGGGAAGAGGTTTATTTTATTTCATTGTATTATTATTATGCATTTATTTGTACTACGTATTACATTATATTCTTAGAATTTGATTTTATTATTTGTATTTTATTTTCATCCCCTCTACCTATTATTTCTTAAGTTGATTTTGTAGGAATCTCTAAATTGTGAATCCTATTTACTGTCTTTTGCCATGTATTAAAAAAAACAATACAAATTTGGTGACAAAAAATAAATCCCAAGTATGAGGTATGAGCACGTTCAGGCACGTACAGTATGTATTGTTTTGATAGATAACATTTCCATATGATGTACAGTTAGTGATGAATAATTGAGCCTCCAGGGTATTACCACCTGACCTCACCGTGTGAAGGGAAAGTTTTGATCTCTGCCTTTGAGTCAAACTGTCTGGCATCTGTGGTCATACTCTGATGTTCGACCTGGGCTCCCCCTTTATCTGGATCCTTTCCAATATTTTCCTTCTTAGGTCATTTCCCCTGCTTTGGCTTGCTTTCTTGGGGGTTTGGGCCTGGGTTGATGTGAAGTACTTGGTGACCTGCACATTTGTGAAAAGGCCCAATGTCATTAAAATGTGATTGATTAGATTTTTAATGAACTCTTCATATTTGACAGGCTGACCTCTATTACTGTGTCTTATATAAGGCCAGCTCTGCCCCATCGTCTGTCATGTAACCTTCTAAATCATAGAGATTCTCACCTTTTCAACACCATTAACTGTCGGAGGCTCTGAAGATGGAGAGAGGAATCAATATTGCATGTTTCAGCCTCCTCACATTTTTCCTTCTTTTTCCACTCCCAGACTTCCACATGACATTCCTTACCTGGATGGATATGATGCCCTTTGGAAGAGTGGCCTACTGTGCTGCCATGTCTCCAACCGTCCAACTGTCCCCTGGAGGAGCAGGGATTGATGAGGTGTTTAAAGACTGGTCCCCACCCAACCCCCCCATCTTCTGCTGTGGTCTACCACTGACATTTTAATAGACCCAGTCGTATCGCATTTATTTTGATTCACACATCTGAACAGATTGGATAGGATTTATTCATGATATATATGTTTCCTTTGTTTTATAACCCACATTCTACAGTACCATTGTGATTTTGAGGTACAGTTGGTGACCAGAGCAATAATATATCATGATATTCACACTTAAAGTCACTAGATGGCGCCAGACCCCCAGCAATGTCATTTGCCATGTCTCTGGCATTTTGCCTGTTTGCGCATGCCTTCTCCTTATACAATCAGATGGTAATCATCTGCATCAGAATCCCATTGGCGCCTATCCCTGACCTTTACAATAACCCACCAGATCCAGAACCCCCTGTGGCCCAGAGGACTTACTAATGACCATGTTATGAACCAGAGGAGGGAGGAAGTGCAATGGCCCCTTCTTGACCCATAAATTCATCCAAACTTCATCCAGCATACCAGTCCCATAGAGATGTACTGATGTGTGCTGTATACTCTTGCCTGTGCAGCACAAGAACGTGTCAGATTTGGTCAGCAGGCAAGCTGAAATAGGTAGGGTATGTGGCCTCATGCCACAGATGGTGGTTGGAACCGCTTGAGTATTCGTTTACTTTTGAAATTACCTGTGGAAGAGTAAACTTTATTGAGAACAAATTGAATATCGCTCACTGGCATCGCGTTTTAAGAGCATGAGCTGGGCAACAGACTGCACCTTTAATAAGTGTTCCTGACTTAACAGGCATATTTAATAAACAGCCCTAATCCTTAACAGGCTTTGATATTTAAAACATCCACAGAGCGACTGTAACCATGTTCTTTTCTGTGGCTCTTCCTGTGGCTGATTGATAGCAATGACAAACGTTTGCGGTTGGAGTGTTCTAGCATGGAAAGCTGTGTCAAAGCCACACTGGTAATGAGTACCAGATGCAGGCGTAGAGGACCTAGAGTCCAGGTTAAATAACCAAACCCTTAGCTTTATGTGTCCTATCTATTCATCAAACACACCGTGAACCGAGGCCAGGCGATGGGTTTGCTGTGCTCAATACTGACTGATGCTTATGGACATTGCACTGGCTTCTTCGCCACTGTACAAATACCAGTGTTTTCGTGTGTGTGTGTGTGTGTGTGTGTGTGTGTGTGTGTGAGTAGATGTACAACAACAAGACACAGGTTTTAACTCCCTATGGGTGAATGAGAGAGGGTGATAATGTGTCAAAGAAAATAGGTCTGTCTGTCTGTCTCTCTGTCTGTCTGCACATCTTATGAGAGCACTTTGCTGGTCTGTTTTTATGATGTTCCCTGCGTGCCTCTCAGGAATGTAGGACAGAGCCCCTCCCCTCCCCTCCCCACCCCCCTCGTGGCCCAGCGTCCTGATGTCCTGACCAGCCCATTGGATGCAGATGGAGCCTCAGCCCGCTCTAATGGCTCTAAGGCCACACTGTGGCGAGGGCCAAGCCAGCAGATGTGCTCTGTAGCGAGCAGGAATGCACCAGGCACCCAGTCTGCCCTCTAGGGGGGTCACAGGGGGGTGGAGGGAGGGGGGATTGAGGGGCGGTTAATGAGACCCTGTAATCACTTAACTCAGGCCAGGTGCTGCGTGTCTGACTGAGGCTGTGCAGACAATAGAGTGCCACTTTCAATTTACAACAGTTATTTCCGATGGAACAGAGGAGGTCTGGGCAACGTCCGATTTTTCATATGCAAAATGTTTATTGTATGACAAAGTGAATCGCTTTGAAATAAAATAGACCACATTTACAAATATATTATATACCATAGCTATAAAAAACACTTATCCAATTACCACAGTTTGAAACATTTTAACATCCATGATGCGAAATAATAGTGGAAACAACAAATAGCTACAATGCCCTTATATATTCTTCCTGTACAAAAATAGTTTCTATCTCCATAAGTAGTTGAATGTAACCTATAAAACATTTAAATAAGGATATCTTACATATTTTAACCTATATACACAAACTGGCAATAAAAAATATACAAATATAGATTGCACATAATCTCTATACAAAACAAAAACATTCAAGTATCGTTCAATCCATTGTGGACTGGCACAGATATATCATAGACTCTAAGGCATTTTCCCTCATACAGTGTCCAAAAACATGATTTAGATAGACAGCTTCATAGCTCTGTATTTTATAAGTCCATCTCCCTGTTTGGCATCATGGATCAGATGTCTTTTCCTGCTGATTTAGATGGCTTTAAGTCCAAATGGATATCTTGACTGAGAGGGCTGGAACTGATAAAAGTGCGGACCAGTATTAGACGGCTTGGTGGAAGAGGGCCCTGGTAATCCTTAGAGTACAACTCATAGAAGTCCACAACTAGGAGGCGTATAACTACGAGTCCCAGCATCCCAGAGGAGAAGAAAGAAGAGAAGAGAATCCCCCTCTTTCACCCAGTGGTGTCTCCACTGTACCGGGTATTAGCACTGTTCCTCCTCTCCCACCCGCCCCTGCCTGGCAGAGAGCAGCAGCATCGCTATTGTCTCTCCACTGTGCCATCCAGTGCCTGTAGACCAGCTGCTGATGTTTTCATATTCATGCATCGCTCCGCTGAGCCACTGAGCCCAGCTTCCAGAGAGAAAGAGAGAGAGAGAGAGATGTGCTGCAGACCTTTTTTTGGCAGGAGTCTAAGGCATGTGGAGAATTTTCAAACGGGGCAGAGAGACAGCCTAGGCTGCTCCCCCATCTCCCCTGTTCCTCCCCCACCCCCCTGAATGTCCCGCTCATGTCCGTCTGAGGAGAACCTCCAGCTTGTGTACTCGTGAGTCTGTGTTGCTCCACACAGGCCTCAGTCTGCCCCCCTCCAGCTTCAGAGTGGCCCTGCGCCCAGGGAGGGAGCGACGCCTCCGGCCGTACCCCTGGGGGCTGATCTTGTCAATGGGCGCGCTTCCGATCTTTAGCTTGTTGTTGAGCTGGTGGAGGCGGTGTGCCAGGTCGTGCACCGTGCAGGTGCCCAGAGAGCAGCCCGATCTCCTGGACTGGTTGACAGAGTTCTTGGACCTCTTGGTTCTTATGCTAATGTCAGTGCTGGAGGAGAGCGAGAGAGAAGAGAGAGAAGAGAGAGAAGAGAGAGAAGAGAGAGAGAGGACAGTCATTAATGTGCTGCATTCCTGAGCGGAAACTCTTGGCTCCGAGGTCCCCCTGCTCAGTTTGCTTACTTTAATGTGCCTTGTGTTTGACAAGTGTGATTCATCTCTTGGATCCATTAAACATTTTGATTTTTACAAGGATGATGAAATGAAAGCAGCATGCACTTTGCATCAGGTTATGTAAAGCCATGTGGGGTATGTGTTTTTACCTGGAATGAGGAATCAGGGTGTCCCTGACATCTTCTGGTCGGACAAACTGGCCAGATTGTGCTATCGTTTCTGCAGACATGCTGTTAAGATCTCTTCTCAATCTGCTCTGCATCCACATGCTCAACCTGCCAAAGGAGGAATGGATCTCATTAGAAAAACAACTCAGAGAAAGACCATAAAGCAGACAGCCATCTGTCACAGTCCCACAATGGACTTATCTAATCAGAGGAAATGAAAGTGACCAAAAAGCTCATCAATTAGCTCACCTCTTTTTCAGCTCTGGGCTCATTTCAAATTCCATGCTGTGCGCAACTGTGGCCAGCAGGCAGCCGTAGAGCAGGAGCAGTTTCATTTTGACCTGAACCTGTAGGTGGAAAAAAATGAAGACAAAAAAACACTTGTTAGCGATTTACTTATTGAAAGGATGACTTACTCATTCACCTCCTAGCATTCACTGCAAGTCCCCCTGCCCCCCCCCCTCCTCTGCCCTGCACAAACCATGCTTGCTCTCTGATTACACAAGAGTCCAAAAGCCAAGTTATTTGCACTTATCATTCATTTATTTCAAATGTCACGCTGGGGTCACATTTTGCTCGCTTAAGTAAACTTACAACCATGTTTCAGGCCCCTGGCCAGGGGAAATAGAGTTATGCCTAAGTTCTCCTGGCTAGAGTTCCCATGTGCAAAGTCAATGTCATTATCATGCAATCAATTACATTTCTAGTACAAAAATAGCTAATGGAGAAAGTTAAAACTTGTTTGGTGAAAACCCTGATGTCTTTAACACACACAGGGGCCACCTCTACCCCCAAGAGGCTCCCACAGTAACAATTGAACTCCTTATATAACAAGACAGAGAACCTGTCCTTGTCTACCGCACTTGAGCCCTGACCTAAAAAAAAAAAAAAAGCCAGGATAAAGCCATCAGCAGGACACAAGAGCAATCTCTGCTTCAAATAGAACAGAGCAGTACATACCTGAAATCCTTCAATAATTCACTTGGGTAAGAATGCTGTTGTTAGTGTAGAGTCAGCTTGGTAGAGAGTATTCCACACAGGGTTGTTGGAGTTGCTGTTGGTGCTGAAAGGCAGCTGTGACACTGTGCTAATAGCCTCTACACACCAGACGTGAGCCTTTATACTGGAGGTGGGAGGGGCTCACTGCCTGACACACACACTCTCATCCCATTCCCCCCACCCCACCCCACCCCTCCTCTCCACACACCACAGACTCTTCCCTGCTGCTGGATGAGATCCTAACATTAGTAAGATAATGCTTCAGCAGAAGAAACCAAGGAAAATAAAAGAATTTAAGGGAATTAGAAATAAGCCTTGATATTTGGGTCATATGAGAGACAGTTGATAATTGGTATGTTACTGTACCTTGTTATTAATATTTTCTTAGATAGACCATCATAATTTGTGTTTTGAAATTCATGTTTTATCTTACTTATATATACAAATTATCTTATTATATTATATATGTTTTATACATATATATTATTAGCCTTTTTCAACTGTCAACATTTAAGGAGTAGTTTTGATGGACAAATGTGTTTCTAAATGGAAAATCTATGAATGATTCAATCTCCCAGTGGAGACAATGGTGCGAGTGCTCATTCCTCAGGTATTTGGGGAGGAGGAAGGCATTTTCTGAGTAAATTGGCAACAACTAAACTAATTTGCACTGACATGCAATGGAAATATTTTTAGAGTGAGAAATCTGGACTTTACTGAACTTTGAGGTCAAGGGATATATGTCCACCTTGCATTCTGGAACACATTTTTATAGTGAAACATAATTTCAGGAATGTTGCCACAATGCCCTCTCAAGACGATGTCTGATTAGAAGTTGAGTGTCAGCTTGTCGGCAAAGTTGGTTAGTGGGTTAGAGATAAGACAAGAACATTCAGTTATTGATTAATATACTAAGTATGGTGACCTATAACCTCAATATAGTCTGTGTTTTTGTTTAAACATAAAGATAAATATTTGACCTCTAAATCATTTGATTTATTTTTATATTTTCTGGACAAATGTTTTGAGGAATTTAGCAATTATCTAAAAATAAAACAAAAGCATGACTTATTTTTCCTTAGAATATCAATGTTGGCTTTTCATATTTGTATAAAATTCTCTGTCCTCCCTCTTTTGGAAATCATTATTAAGATGACTTCATTTTCATGCTCGGCTAAGGTCCAGGAATACTCTCATGATAATGGCTTCAATCTGAAGAGCCAGAGAGTCTATCTGTGAGTCAGTCAGATCCCACTTTGACAGATATCCTCTCCTTAGAATCACACATCATATGACTTCATCTCAAACTACAGTACAGTGTGCTACTTTGAACCCACAGAGTTACACCTAATACCTGTGTATTTGCATTTCATATGTGCCTATTTAAAACTGAATCAATCAAACCAGTAAAGACTAAGTGAATTCAGAAGAACATATTTCAACACTGGGCAGTGAGATAAAGTGAGATATGTGGGGGTCAAAACAATGTTCAAGTCAGAGAAGGTCAGAAGGCAGATGTTGATTACTGGCCCCAGGGGGCAAATATCTCCCCAAGATGCCATGAGGATTAGTACAGGGTAACAACTTTTTCACACCAATGAACCAAACAGCTGACCCATAGTTGGTGGTGAGGGATCTGTCTGGGGCTGGGAACTATACATGAGTTGAAGTGTAAACTATATGCATGGTCTAAAACCTCAAAAACAAACTGAACAATGTGGAAGCGTCAGTGTTAGATAGTTTGAGTAACATCACGTGAAGTGCTTTCTCTGAGCTCAGGATGTATCTCAAACAACTGATAAAAAAAAAGCCTGCACGTGCTCCTGAGCAGGAAATACAGTATCCGTGTCAGATTTGTATATATCAGTGCAGAAATTCAGACTGAGAACATAATGTGGTATAAATAGATTTTCTCACTTCAGCCGTCAACATAAATATTCTGACACCGACATTCTATTCATAGTTTGTGCAAATTCTCTGCTCACATACTGTAGTGTCACTTGTGATACAGTGAATACATAAATGTGAAACACATGTTGTAAAACCAGCAAACATTTAGTAACCATTTTGTAATGATAATTGCCTCCGGCAGACAACTAATCCCCATGCTCTTCTATGATCTTATCCAAATATGGCAGATATTGCTCAATCATGACAACATCCTGCTGTTGTTTGCTCTGGGGCTCCTTATATAGCAATCATGTGTTGGCTTATGATGAGATATTCTGTTGTCACATGACCGACATTGTCTCAGTCATAGCTGTGGTATGCCAGTGCAAACAGGTCAGGTAGTGCGAAAGGTGAGTTACTGTAGGAAGTTCATGTCTTGGAAGGTTCATAGAGAAATAGATGGACACAAGCCCAGTGATGGAGATGCTGTGGAAATATTCCTAAGAGATGTCATGTTGGTTTGATAAACATGGAAACTACTGGAGTTTGCACCTGTTTAGGCATTCATTTTTTATGATTGATGTTACAATCTGTTCTCTTTGGGACTGCCCCAGTGGCCAAATTACCTTTATTCCTGAACAGGAGTAAATGAATCAAATATCAAAGCATTTCGAGAGTACATATGACGCAAATCATTACGATAACTTCATGATCTGGTTTCATTCTTCACGCAGATGAAGCGGCTGACATGTTGAATGATTGTATCTTTATATTTTCCTATCAAAATATAATGAAAACCTAAAAACCTATAATGACTGATAGATACCGTCTTACTGGGGAGAAGCCAACTTGCATCATTGAAACCATTAAATCGTTTTGCTCTCAGTTGTCAATTGAGATCCGCTAAGTGACGCAGCATTCCAAATAATAGGCTATAGTCGTTATTTGCCGTATTAGCTACACAGATTCTCTCTCAATGTGCGCTGTGGGCCGGATGCGAAAGAAGCCCATTTTCAGTCCAGGTCGTTGATGTGTTGGCAAAAACAGCACAAGAGGAGAATTCCCGCTCCTCGGTGTTTTTTTCCGCCCCCGGAGTTCTCCCGGTGCTTATGAAACAGACAAGTTATTGCAAACAGTAGCCCCGCAACCCGAGTTGCTCCGTCCGAGTTTCGAACTCGCGACCTCTGGCTTGCCAACACACTCGACCGTCTCCTCCGAAATATTGTGCTCAATATCTGATAGCGATGGGCCAATTATAGCCTCGGAAATAGCAGGAGACAATTAATTTGTCTTGTATATTCTGCATTATTGCTCAGAGAAACCTACTTTCTTGTCTCCCGTAGCCTATATCGAAGAGCTTCAATATTGTAACATGCTTTTTCCTAAAATGTGCAGAGAGGACTTTCCAGTGGTGATGAGAGGGTGTTCCGTGGGCAGGGTGTGTGTTCCGTGGGCAGGGTGTGACCGTCTATCTGGAGACCAGCGGCCCACGCCCATGGACGGCGCTGCACGCAGGCGCACTAGCACTCCTTCTGTCAAACATGGCTGTGCTTTTGAAGAAAGAAAAATGCTGAATTGTGTTGGTAGATTTCGGGAAAAACAGAAAACATGGCTAGATTGGCTGATTATTTGGTTGTCGTAGGATATGATCAGGAGAAAGCTGGTGAGTTTTCAAACGTAACGCTATGAACAGGAATGGTACAATGAGCTTCAAAGTGAAAGTGCTGGGATTTCTTCAGGCCGTCAGTGTTGATCATGCTATTAGTTAGCATTCTATAGCCAGCTTGCTAACTGTGATTGGAAGCACCACTCTTTTGCTATTCATGTTGGATTTGTAGTGTAATGGAGTGTAAATTGCACACGCTTACGATAACTCGTAAACGTGTGCCATTTAGCAAGTCATAAATCACAAGAAAATGTAATGTTTGTGGTGGGCGTGGTGATATTTCAATCCCAAATGGAGCTAACTTTCATAGATGGAGTGGATTCTCGATATCACATCTGTCACATCTGGGACGGTTTGACAAATCCAGCAATTGTGAATCGTAGTTGTACTTACGACCCTGGGTTTACACTGGGATGTGGAGATTTAACTAGGACGAGTGTTATTTATATTAGGGGGGTGCATTCATCGCGATCTTGTGTGGATTAATTTTGCCTGTCATAAATCATGCAATGTAACCTGTATCCCATCTATTGAGTTGATGTCTGACGATACTTTCTGGTGTAATTGCACTCTTTCACGCAGTCTAGTTTTGAGACCTTTTAGCAGCATTTTATACAATATAGATTTCCATCTCCGATTGTACTTCCACAAGCGATTTTTTTTTAATGGCACGTTTACCACGCCTGATGCTTCATCGATTTGATGTTTGGGTAAATGCAGGCAAACTGGCCTTTTATCCTTGCAGTGGTGCTACGCCCATCAGCTAGGAGAGAGGCAGGCTTGTTAACCCTGTCTGTACTCTTCCACTTGGCTTCCTTTGTTGGTGTAAAGGATACATTGTCTTACCGAGAGGAAACAAGACTGGGATTCAACTGACTAGTCTAGTCGAACCCAGTTGTGACTCTTGTGCAGGACGATACTGTGTTTAGTTCATTGTAGTCACCTGTTGTGACAGATCTGCTCAACAGGAACATCAACCAAACTTCAGTCCATATTCTCTTTCAGATTTTAAAACGCATTCTAAAAAAAAAAACTAATTTTAAACTAATTTTAAAACTTCAAAATGTTCATAGACTGATGCATGCATTGTTTTGTGACAAATAGAGTTATCAAATTTATTTTCATAATTTCATATCATGTACATTTTTTGAGTTTTATTCGTTTCATAGGTCATAGCTTTTCTTATGCATCATATTTATTCACACAGGTTACACAGCTTTGAGCACACTACCTCTTGTCTTAACCTGCTCTTTGAATGGAGCTGGTTGAGAGAAGGGAATCAACCTACTGAACAATAGCATCCAATAATGGGATTGTAGAACTGGGCAGAAAAAAATGGGGCTGTTTTGGGACAGTAGAGTAATGTTGAGGGAGCGTTGATCATCGCCCATAAGTGATCAGGGAGTAAAGAGAAACCCCTAGTGCAGTGGCATCCTTCCAGGGCCATGTGTCAGAGAGGGCCAGTCCAGCTGAATCCACTCAGTCACCAGGGCCAGCCACGCACATGAATAGGTAAACACTGTCCCCCATCACCCTCCCGTATCCTAGCGCCAACTGACAAACGACTTATTTGTGCCATATGAACAAAATGTTCCTGGCATTGCCAGAGTTTGGATAGATCCGACCGTCCTCCTCACAATCTTTCTCCCCCCCCCCCCCCCCCCCAGCAGAATGTTCCTGGCCAGAGGATGTTTCTATTAGAGCAGTGGTGTTCCAATAGGAGCTCAGGGACCCCAGAGACAAATGTCTCCTTTTGCTCCCTAGTGAGGTTGATTTTTCCTTCCTTTTTTCATGTTGTGTTGCTGTGAGGGATGATGCACATGGACTTGTGGGGGGTGGGGTGGGGTGGGGCAGAGGGATCATCAGTTGTGCTGCATAGGTGGCCCAGTGTGGGAACTGGGGCGGTGTTCTCTCAACTGGGAAACCGGAAATGGTTTTAAGAATTGATACACAATCTCACAAAAAGCAAACAAAAACATTGAGCTAGGAATGCAAGAATGGATTTCAGTTTTGGGTCCTACTTATCATAAGCCCAAGATAGCTGCACTTTTCCTGCGTAGTTGCACTGTAAAATAATCTAGTAACAACATTCTAGAATAGGTTACAATGGTCCCGGAGTAGGTCTAATTGCAGAGTTACTACACAGGCATAAGGTTCACCCACTTTACTCTACTTTACTCTCATTTCATAGCGCATTTGTCCATTTAGGGGCCTTACCTGGTCATTGAAGAAGAGGCTTGGTCCACTGTCTAGACAGCAGATGTTTTCCCCTCCACCATCATCGTTAAGTCCAGTCTTGGATGCACATCTTGGAGTTCATGGCTACCATCGCACTGCTGGACTGAGGGTCCTCCTGCTGCTCGGCATTCTTGACCCAATTCTCTTAGATTATCATGGACCCCTGGAAGGTCATCTAGATGCCTGTCATCTGTTAAGGAATAAGCCTGCTGTCAAAAGATATGTGATCATTGGGCAAGGCTAGGCCATTGCTCATGACACATTGAGGGACATTAATCACGATCTTGTGTGGATTGGTTTTGCCTGTCATAAATCATGCAATCATGCTATTTTGTTGATGTCTGACATCAAGCGCGATGCTTTCTGGTGTAATTGCACTCTCTCACGCAGTCCAGTTTTGAGACCTTTTAGCAGTATTTTATACAACAACATCTGTTAAGGAATAGGCCTGCTGTCAAGAGATATGTGATCATTGGGCAGGGCTACGCCATACTCATGACACATTTATTTCAACTTCAACGATTTTGGGATGCTTTCCCTCCATTAGCATTCACAGACTTGAAGAAGACCATTGGTCATAAAAGATGTGTCCATCCCCCATGTACTGTAACTTAGTCTGAGAGAGAAAGGAGAAGTTTCAGAGTACCTAGGCATCGCGTATCTCCTGTAGCATTTTCCGCCATTGTTGGGTTCGTAGAGAAAAAAAACAAAACTCTTGTATTTGAGATCCTTCATATCAGCACTTTCTGCTACCAGTGTAAACCATTGTCACTAAGAATGACATGACAAATATAGCCCTGTGAGGGGCACCATGATGATGAAGGGAGTATTTCATGGTCAGTGATGGAGGAAAAAAAAACCACCCCCACTAGGATTTCTGTAGTAGTTTGTTTTGGTGGGGGCTGGTTTGTTTCCCTGGGGACTTATGTCTTATTTGATCCATAAACCTTGGATTTATACGGCTGCAACCAGCTGGAATGCTAAAAGACAGCTAGGTTGGATGCAGGCTTGAATAAGCAGTGTGTCTTTCTCCTTACTGAGGGATAGTGTTTCTAGTTATTGGCGGTGGGGTCTGTAGTAAATGCTCTCTGGCTTGCTGCGAGCCATAAATCGTCATTTGCAAAGTGAAACTGAGGAATTTGCCCTAGCTGCCTGTCTCATACTTTCAGCCTATGTGACAGAAATCATCACCTCTCCTTTTAGAGCTGCAGAGATGTTTGTGAGGCATTTACTAGCCTGTCTTGTCTTTATGAGAGACCTTGCAGTTGTACCCTGGTTTTGAGGCTGTGGACACAGGAAATGGCTGACGTAATGTTGTGCTCAAACCTGCACGAAAAAACACTTCTAACGTTCTTGGCGAACGAGTACAAAACGCTTCCATATGCAGATTCCTGAAGGCTGTATGATGTTGCTGTGTTTCATATTAGCTGCGCACCTTTGGGGATGCAAGCATGCGAGAAAGAGAGAGAGTTCGATCTGGGGTAGAATTTAGTTATCAGAGTCTACTGTAGCATGACTCAAATGGATTCTCCAGACTTGACATTGCACTGTGATTACACCTTCATGTGTTCAGCTTTCAGGATGGCTGTCACTTGAAGAGTTATGTTTTGTTGGCTTAGTTGCTTACGTGTAGGATTGTAAATTAGGCTTTTGCAGATCCCCAAATGACTAACTTTACATGGCAAGGGTTGTATTTAAAAAATGTGCAGATTGTGAAGATGTATCTCTGAGTTGATGGCATTATCTTGAATGGCCTCTGTAATAATGTGATTTGTCAGGAACAACAACTCATGTGCTGGCCGAGGCCTATTTGGCATTCACGCAAGGAAAATGCTTTTGCAAACAACCATTTTTTTTCAAACGACAGTGCAACAGCCAGCGTTTTAGCCTCTGATAATGTTTTCTTGTCAACAAAGCATTTTTGTTGGGGTTTTTTCTGCAGATTTTCTGCTGAGTTATTTCATCTGGAAACACTTACGGTGGTGTTTTATATGGTATTTTTCTGGATTGATTTCTCATTCGTCTGCTCTGCTCGGTGTTGGTTTCATGCCTTGATTTCCAAACCTGGGTTGACTGCACCAGTTAAGGAATTTACTGGATCCTTTTAATTAGCTTGGTGTAGTTTTGATGAGCGATTTTACTTGCTGTGCACGTGTCTGCTGCCTCTGGCATTTGTCAGTTGGGAGAATGTCTGTACTGTACTGTGTGTGTTTGTGTGTGTGCCTGCTTGCCTGCCTGCCTGCCTGTCTGCCTGCCTGTCTGCCTGCCTGTCTGCCTGCCTGTCTGCCTGCCTGCCTGCCTTGTCAGTTGGGAGAATGGCTGTACTGTGTGTGTCTGCCTGTCTGCCTGCCTGTCTGTCTGCCTGCCTGCCTATCTCTGTGATATTTCCTCTCTCTCAATTCTATTCAGTTCTTGAGATGAGGCATATCAGTAATTTGTAGCTTTCCCTCAATCTAGGTCATTACCCCCAGTCCCCCACCACACAGCGTGTGAGGGTGTTGGAATGTACTGTTATCTCGGACCCAGTTGTGGGACATAGAATTGGCCCTGGCTGATCGAAATCATAGGGGAAAAGTTTGGACAAATGGTGGAGAGTCTATTACCCCGTCTCCCCACCAGACATATAGGCCTCCTGCAGATAAAGTTCTCATTATACTGACAACGACCCAACACCCACCCCAGGGCTAAATGGTTTATGTAGGCAACAAGGCCTTACAAAGCAGAGGCTCAAGTAATCTGCTAAGATTATACCTGCTCAGCCTTTATTTACTTATTTAAGAGAGAAAGTTTTGTTTGCAGGATAAGCAAGGCCATGTCTCTGGAATGCCAACCCATAGTTAGGGATGACATAGACCTACTTTAAGTATCATATTTCACCAAGCCCTGTCTGCCGAATGTTAATAACAGGATATTTTGATACATACTGTAGGTTTAAGGGCTTGAGAGCTTTGTTGGAAAATCCACTTGGTTCTTAGTGTTGATACAACAAAAACATCAGTCTCAAGTATTGTCAGGTGTTATGGCTGAATGATGAGCAATCATAAATCAGTTGTATTTTGTTTTAGCAGGGACATCCAAAGGTGTAGAGGAAATGTTTACCAGCTCCTCTCCAAGGAACATAGGAAAAGAGTTGGCATGTCAAACATCAAACACAAAGGCCTTTTATGACCCAGTTGACTCACACTACTAGGACGATAGGGTGTTACACAGTGTGGGTTGAAAACCAATTGTTAAAACCATTCTGTCCAAATGAAAGAAAAAAACTACAACCAATTCTTACTACTCTCTTGTTACATTTCGGGGGGCATGTGTGTGTGTGCGCTGGATAAGAATGAAGTGGAAAAAAGGTTATAATGTTCTCATAACAGTTTCGTGTAGCCCTACTTTCCCTTTTTATTCCATATCCATGCTGAGGAGATCAGCTAGCAGAGTCAGAAGAGTCCCTCTGTGGTTTTCACTCAGATACAGATACTTCTGTTGTGGTCAGGTTGTAGGATTTAAGATGGCAGATGTGGAAACGGTTCTTGTGTTATTTAACATCAGGGATTTGTAGCCCTCCGTTGATTGGCTGATGGGTTATGGGCCGCTTCCCGTTTGGTCTTTGGCTTTGTGGCGAGAGGCATCCTGACCACAATGGAGGAGTTCCTTCCTTTCTGCCGGAGAGTGCAGAGCACAGGCGTGTGATAGCCAAAGCTTGCCCATGGAAACTCCACTGACTACTCTAGTGAGCAGCTACCCTGATTCTTGTCGTTTCCATTCAAAAAACCCATTCAGGTGATTACGCAAGTCATGTAAAGTTGGAAAAGCAATTTACATAGTGTATGATTACAGGAAAGGATAACGATGAGTAGGTTGGAGATGTCTGACGTGTGGTAAGAAGTAATGCAAAGTCAGCAATGGTCAGTCCCGTTCCCTAATCAGCAACCCCCCTCATCAATCTAATCAGATGGAACCTAATAGTCATGTTTTCATATTCAAAGTGCTTGATTGACATTGCAGCTATGGTTGAACTCTATTTAAACTCAGGCAGATTTGCCTTGCTCTTTTAGGGAAATGAAACCAAAACAGAAGCCATCATGGACGGTCATCATTTATCATTAACATGTGGGCAGATTAACAAATTCTGTCTGCTAAGTACGTCTGTGGTTGTATGGTTAACCTTCCTCAGCTCAAATTCATTTGACCCATATAATTTTGATGCCTAATTTTCCTTTCTACTTGTCTTCTTTGTCATGCCCTTTTAGTGACGCCTTTCCTTCCAAATATTTGTCCAGTTCTGCAGCTGCTTTCAGATGCTGGAATGCTTCCTGGAATTGGATCTTGATGACATCATTGACTTGTTAATCTTTGATACCCTTTTGCCATGCAAACGATGGTCTATTCCTTTTGCATATCATCTTTTTGGAACATCCCGTCCAGTCTTGTTCTAGGATAGAGGGTTTTGGAAATGTTTTGGACAGCTTTTTGGAGTGCCGATAGGCTTTACGTAACCTCTGATAGCACTGAGTGCTAACTGGGTTTCATTCACGTTGAGAGAACTGGGGGGGATTTTCAATAAACCAACTCTTGTGGAACGGAGGAGAACTTTGAGTTAGCAGCAGCACCTGCCAACCTGTCTCCACTCCACCGGAGCACCTGTCCACACACTGGGCCAGATGCAGGTTAGGGTCTAACGCAGGGATGACGAAGGCTGGTGTCGGCTGCCTGCCCGGGCCCCCCGGCTCAGGCCTAGTCTTACTGGGTAAAAGGAGACCTCCGCCTCCGCCTCCCACTGCTGATTTATTGACCAGCTCTGCTGTAAGACAAAGTCCAGGAAGATGGATGGACCTTTTTCCGAGAGAAGAAACATCTGCACTAATCAAGAGAGACTAAAGACCGTTCTGTGTGGTTCTTTTGGAGACCAAAATCATTCAATTGTGAAATAGCATCTAGAGCGTTGTGTCTTCGTTCTTGTGTTTTTTTTGTGTTTTTTTTTTGTCTGTACGTCATTTTGCCGTAAGCCTTTGTGCTGTGAGTGTACGCCAATATTTGCTCATCTAACTATCAGCACACATTTTTCTCCTGTCTTAAATTTGCTCAACAGTCACATTTTTCCGTGTGTATCTAACCATGAGCCAAAGACTTTAGAGTAGTAATGGCTTGAGTGCTGCGGTATGGAGTAACCTCCAGCCCTGATAGCCCGCCTTCAACTGTCACAGGCTTGTGTAGTCAACATAAAGCAGACTGTTATTTACCCATTATCTTATTAATGGTTACCCCATTACCCTCACAGTGAAAATAACGGCAAACTCTTTTAGTCTCTCCTTTCATAACGTGTTTTGAGGACACTCAGGAGACCTATGTTGAGTATTGGAGAAAAACATATTGCTTAATAGTTTTGTTTATGGTTTGGTTTCATGGGTTTGACATCTGCCTGTAAGTTTTACAAGGTTTTCCAAGTTAACATATCTTGTAACATTTATACCACATCACATATGGTGTTGATAAATTAAACAGCCCTAGCCCAGGCACTTTGGAAATTCATATTTCTTTCTTAAGAAACAAATCAGTCCGTTTCGATGCTACTGTAAATTCATGTCCCTATTCAATTGTAATGGGCAACCAGCAAAACAGGCTCTTTTCAGTGTGTTAGAGAGAGTGGAAAATACCAACTGTTGTTTGGAATTCCTCCCTGCCTGTGTTATTGCAAGAGGATCCTGAAATTAGCATGTTCCTGTTCTGGCCCGGGTTCTGTTACCCTGTAGCGGCCAAGCTGTTTTATTGTCATCTGGGGGGTAATATCTGACAGTGCGAGCTGCTTTTAATTGTTTACAGAGTGCAGCCTCACAGAATGCCAGGAATTCTGTCATTTATTGTCATCCTTGGGTGAAAATTAGAGCTTGGAACGCTCAAAGATTCCAAGCATGTGATCTCAATTAGAATAGGGGGTACTACAGGCCTACAGGCACCTGATGCGCTGTCATGGTCAGGACTGGACAGGCTTGCGACCCCTCCAGCCCTCCAGCCCCCAGCCCATAACCCTACACACAGCTTGCTTAATGCCCTCAGCCCTACGACACACACAAGCCTGGGCCAGGACCCTGGTAAAGATTAACGCCCCCCCCTCCTCCTTGTCTCTAAAAGCCTGATGGAGGTCAAGGTTTGAAGGGGCTGCTGACAGCATGCTTAAGCCTCGCAGGGCAGGAGGGCAGGAGGGCAGCAGCCCATTGAGAGCGTGTAGCAAATTCCTCCTATCTGATTTCTGCTCTCTCTCCTCTACACAACCTGCCACAGTCATGTCCTGGCCCTGATATGTCTCTTTTAGGTGCTGTTTATGGTGCTGTTTATGCTGCTGTTTGCTTTAGTTGTAATCAGAGGGTTAGTGTGAGTGTTCTACTGTTGGTAACAGTTCCAGTTCTGACCAACATAGCCACTTAGCATGCTCTGTACGCCAGCAGTTTCCTCAAAAACCTTTGCTGTTCCAGTTTTTAGATTTGGAAAGAAAACACCCAGTCAGAATTGCTGCTCAGCTCTCTTCTTGGCTGGTATGTTTGCAGGAAACAGAATCAACGTCAATGTCGAAATAAAAAGTGTTTTGTGGAAACTCAGCCTTGACTGACAGTCAGTAGACAGTCATGTTGACATGTCAGCACATTCTTCAGTCATCTTGCATGTAAACAGGTGACTGGCTGCTCAATGATAGGATGTCAGGAGCTCATTGAAATTTGATTAATTACTGGTGTTGTTTTCCTCTACCTACTGTAGAAGATTACATCATAAATCCAGAACAATACGTGCAATAATCCTCCGTTTCTAATTCTCGATAGGAGACTGTTTTTCCTCAACATGGATTGGATAAGAACTGTGTCCTAACTGAATGCGTGACTGAGAGCTTAGAATACAGTCTAAATGAAGTCATCAGGTCAGACAATACTTTGTGACAAACTGCACGTTGGAAAGCAGTCCCCTAGATGCTGTTTTTGGCACGCTGCAGAAAGGAATTCTTTTATGTTCTTCAATTAGATTCATTTTCCGTTCGTTAGATTTCCAGATTGTTGATTAGGAATGCTCTTGTGTCACCTCTTGAATAGTCTACATCTCAGTCTGTTGTAAGTCATGATTTATGCTGACAAGAACTTAATTTTCATCCAAAGTTGCTAAAACAATTGTACTGTAAGTGAGCCATATGTGACCGTGTACTTTTTTAATGTAATAAAGGCTTCACTGTACAATACATCCTAAGCTGTAAATATGCAATGGTAAGTAAGGCTAAGTGCCTTATGGTTCTTGTTCAACCTTGCATTGAATGCCAACGGATTTTAAAGGATTCCAGTGTTCATAGGCGGCAAAGCCCCCTATCCTCAAACAGTGCCACTCTAATATGTTGATAACGCCACAGTCTCACCAGTTTGACAGTTTAGGCTATGTGCAGAAATGTCCCTGAGCTAAATGATTGGTGACTTACCTGACAGATGTTGAGGGGGGCTGTGTAGTGTATGTGTGGGGGGGCTGTGTAGTGTATGTGTGGGGGGGCTGTGTAGTGTATGTGTGGGGGAGCTGTGTAGTGTGTGTGTGGGGTGGGGGGGGGGGGGGGGGGGGGGACTCTCACTCCTCGTCTCTTCGAGTTTTACTGTCTCTCCACGGTACAGGCCTGTCAGAATGCATCACTCCTAAATTAATGGCCTCCCCACTCCTGTAATCTGCTTCGTGTTAGCTGTCCCGGTTCAGTTTCTCGCACTTAATCTTTGACCACATTCCCTGTGAAACATCTTGATTTAATCCAACCCTGTAATTTATTTATTGGCCGTGACTGATTCCAGATCTGCTGATGCATTTCGGCTTCATTCTTTTAACCTCTCTGCGTGTTTATTTGTTGTGTTGATGGCAAGGTCACATTCGGATTCAATTTCACTGTCAATTAACTCATTTACACGCTCTGAACATTGGCCTTTGTTGTGTTCAGGTTTGCACTGGATTAAGCACATTTCAGGGTGACTAGATAGAATTATGGTTTTTGCTCAATGAGTCTTGGTTTGAGAATATGCCTTTATTTCTGGGTTGCTTTATGAATAGTGCAGATGGTAGGATGGCGTTTGTGGATGTCTTGGCTTATTTGTCAGGTCAGGACACACACACACACACACACACACACAGGCAGTTATGACCCTGTGGTGCTGCTACTCATATGTGTTTTCTGCTTGTACGTTTGTGGTAGTAGGGGAGAAACCACAAAACGAAGGCAAAGATGGAAAATGTAAGGAGAATCATCACTAAGGACTTGTAAGAATGCATGAATGTGATTGTGCCAATTAGGAAGTCTGCAAATGTGATCACACGTCAAAATGATTTGTGTGTCCTCAAATGCCCCCCCCCCCCCATCCTCTGCTACCTCGCCTTTTTGGAAAAAATAGGTATTATTAGGGCCAAGTGCGACCCGGTAAGTGTCGTTTAACAAAGTGAAAAGCTAACTTGCTGATGTAGCCTCCAGGCATAGTGTCACACTATCTTTATTCATGCATCATTCACCATACATAACGCCGCTGTTTGGATGTATAGATCATGTGAAATGGAGGAGCAAATTTCTTCCCTCTTTTCATGTTGGTGGCGGATATAGAATCTCAGTCGAGTGTCACTCGGGGAAAGAGCGTTTTCCTAGATTGACTCCATGGAAAAGAGATGCATATAAGCCTAGCCTACTTCTCATTAGATGGAGAACGATGCCATCAGACCTCTGGCGTTAGCCACGTTAGCCCTCTGACTGACCGTGTTTGTTTGGTTTCATCCCCAGGTTCAGGAGGAGATGGGTGTGGGAAGATCATCCAGCGCTTCCCCAAGAAGGACTGGGACGGCACGGCATTCCCTCAGGGGGTGGAGATGGTGAGTTACCCTACACCTCCGGACCCACAGCCATGGACAGCACAACATCACATGTCACCTCCTGTATGATGACAGACAATGACAGATCACTCACTCACTGACTCACTGACTCACTCACTCACTCACTCACTCACTCACTCCTGCACCCTGTATGATGATGGTGGTGGTACATCATAGCAGGTTGGAATGTCCCCACATTGTCACCCTGCATGTTGCATACATTTGGAAGATAGATTCTAGAAGTAGAGGCTCAGGGCTCAGGGTTGCAGGTTGTTATTCACTAGTCACTTGGTGAGAAGAACATATGGGATTTTAACCCAAAGTACAGATCCATGTGACGGAGCTGAAATGTACAGATGGTTGCATCATTTCCTGTTGTGACTGACTGTGAGGCCCATTCAGTTGGTCCGCTCGTGTTGTCTGAGATGGGAAATGGGCTTGTTAAACGGCGGTGGTGCATCACGTTGTTAGAGCACGTTCACAACAGGACCCCTGGCATCTCTTCTGGAAAATTCTAGAGTTAATGTGTCCTTTGTACAGGTTGTACAGTATTCCCCTGGTTAGTGAGTGGCTTTGTCTGGTCACAGTAACCCACTTCCTGATCTGCCTCAACCATTTAGAAGGATTAGGAAATCCTCTCCACCGAGGGAGAACATCAAAGTCCTCTGTCGGTAGTCAAGAATGCGCTGTAGAATGTTCCGTTGTCATGTTGTTACAATGACAGATAGAACCTCCAGGAGCGCAGCGTCTTCCCATGTTCCCAGGACGCACGTTCCTCACTGGGAGTGTGTAGAGCACATATCGGCATTTCCTGTGTCAACAAATGCATAATGATTTGTTTATTCAAGAGGTTTGTTTCAACCCCTTCCGCCTCCACTAATTGGGAAATTCGATACCTCCCTCAGAGTCTTCGTCCTTGGCCTGTTATCTGTCTTTTTCTCTGCTGGGTGTCCCTATCTTTCTTTTCAGGGCTGTTGCATCTCTCTGTCTCTGTTCTTGTGGCTCTATCTCTCTAATGCTCCATCCCTGTCCAGAGTTAGTGTCCTCTCCATTGTGGGGTCCTTGACTCTGGTCAGAGGGACTCGCCTGTTGCCAGCATGCACAAATCATGGCACTCATCACAACCAAATATTTGCTTATCTGTCTCTGGGGCGGGGGGGGTGTAAATCCCCAGGGCAACAGTAGCAGTTAACTGGCCTGGCAGACCCGGACCCAGCAGACCCAGACCCAGACCCAGTCAGCCTCCCACAGTTCAACACTGTTCCCTGGTCAGCACAGGCCACCAGGGGCCCGCCTGGGTGTTTGTGTATTTATTTACTTGGACATACTATATGATTTAAAGGAGGAGGCTGTTGGCCTGGAATCAACTGTGTGGAGACAGAGACAGAGACAGAGACAGAGACAGAGACAGAGAGAGAGAGAGAGAGAGGCGCCTTCTGAGCACCACTGACTGTCCTGTGAAGACTCTGGATGTTTTGACAGATTCCAGGCACTACTTGATCTGTTGACGAACAAGCTAAATCAGCACATGATTGCTTTTTTAAAATATGCTTTCACGACAACATTTTCAACACATCCACAGTTTACATTCGCATACGTGCTTTCCGCCTCATGTAGTCTAAACTACTTTTCTGACTTCTAGGGTCAGCTATACAGTACAGTACACATGGAGATTAGTTTTTTTCTCTCTTCTATTATATGTTCTAGCTCTGTCAAATTCCATCGTTTCCTCCCCCTCCTCAACAGCCCACTATGGATTTCATGGTACATTTACAGGGTTCAGGTTTCATAGAAAAACATGTTGCCAGTTTGTGGGTTATATTACATCTACAATATGTCCAAATTGTTGCATAGCCCTGAGATCAGCACACCTGGACCTGCTCAAGAGAATGAGAAATCTACTGTATGGTAGGCTTAACTACCAGCTGCTAGCCTTGAGTTAATGTAGAGTTTGCTTTTTATCAGAAAAACAGAATAAGCATTATTTTGGCTCAGGTTTTTGGGATGTGTGATTTACTCTTGTCCTGAAACTTCTGTGCACAACAAAAGTTACGAAAGTTTTCCTCTATCCTCATCAATCAAAATAAAGTACAAGCTGGTCCATTTCTTATGGAGTCAATCAGGTGAATTCTTGGTGAGCACAGACAGCATCCTGGCTTTGATGAAAGAACACTGGGATGCCCGACCTGATCTGGGGATAGCTTCTGTTCCAGGACGGCCTGTGTCCTGTCTGTAGCACGGCTTTGCGTGTCAGAAGAGCCAGGCGTCTCCCAGCCGGCTGTGTTTGATAGAACGTTCTCATCCAGGACGTTTCTTTAAGCCCGGTGATGCAAAGCAGAGCAGACTAGCAGGTGGAGAGACCAGTGGACAGCCAACCTGTTGTATAATCTGTGTCAAATATGTAAGGATGGATGGATGGCTGTCGATGGGAGAAGGGAGCAGGGAACCGCTAGCAATTCTGTTTATAGCTAGAGGAGGCCTCTTCATGGACAATGTGATTGGGATGATTTACCAATAGATAACCCACACATTCATATTGGTAAACTATGACTCACCCGTGGTGTAGACCGCACATCCATGGTTCCTCATTGACTCCACAGAAGAGGACTTGGATGGTTGAAATTCATTCTGTTTTTGTGGATGTTTTTTTGTTTTCGCTCTCAAGTCATCGAATGACAAACTGCAGCAGTGAATTCCATCAGCTGCAGCTTTGGACAATGTTAAGGAGATCCTACCCCGATCCTACCACAGGCCTTGTTTTTGCATGGGTATTTATGGGGTAATTACGGAGGAGACACAAGTTGTTAGTGAAGCAAAGATAGACTTATTGCTACGGGGGAGGGGGTGACGGGGCATCTTGGGCCTCTTACTGTGTGAGTCACTGTGTCTGCTGGTGGCCATCATGGATGGCTGTGTTCCTCTTGAGTTATGGCACTGGGAGGAGCAGTAATGTGCCACAGAGCCATCTCCATGCCGTGTCTCTGTCTCTGAGGGATGTGATATGCAGCCATGACAGCATCCATTCCACACAGCACCATCCCTCAAACATCCCCCCTACGTGTGCAGGCTGGTTAAATATAGTAACAGCGCCTTGTGTTTAGCCAAACACACACACATTTCTGCAGATGTGTGTGTGTGAGCTCCAGTCATTGTGTCGGATGAAACTGGAGTGTTAGATATACATCCACTGAAATACTGTACACATGTGGCACATTTAGTTTTCATCACAATAAGCAACTCTGCTGAGTAAGCACATAAATTCAGAACAGATAAACCACCCATTTTGCACTGAGATCCAATGTATACTATAATTAAGGTTAAGTGTGTAGTTTCCTCTGAAATTATATTGTCAAGACAATTAAGGGATAGGCCGAGTGGAGGATAGAAATGGCATTCGTACACTCACGAAACACTTTATTAGGAACACTATACTAATACTGGGTAGGGCCTCCCTTTGCTCTCAAAACAGCCTCAGTTCTTCGTGGCATTGATTCCACAAGATGTTGGAAACATTCCGTTGAGATTCTGGTCCATGATGTCATGATTGCATCACGCAATTCCTGCTGATTTTTCAGGTGCACTTTCAAGCTGTGAATCTCCCGTTCTACCAAAGGTGTTCAATTGGATTCAGATCCGGTGACTGGGAAGGCCATTGAAGAACACTGAACTCATTGTCATGTTCATGAAACCAGTTTGAGACGACTTTTACTTTGTGACGTGGTGCATCATTATGCTGGAAGTAGCCATTAGAAGATGGGTAAATTGTGGCCATGAAGGGATGCACATGGTCAGCAACAATACTCAAATAGGCTGTGGCATTCAAGCGATGATTGATTGGTATTAACGGGCCCAAAATGTGCCAAGAAAACATTCCCCACACCATTACACCACCTCCATGAGAAGGTGTACAGGTGCTCCTAATAACGTGCTCAGTGAGTGTATGTTGACATGTTTATTTTTCCAAATAGAAAGAGGACAGGATTTAAGTGATGAAACGATGGAGGGGGTCAGCTCATGAAGGTTGGGGGGGGGGGTCCCCAGTGTGGTGTGACACTCTTTGGTTAGGGGCCAAATGACTGGGATTCCAGCTTTGATCTTTTAATGAAGATATACCATAGTGTTTAACATACCCACCGAGCCATTTGCATTTTGGCTCCATTTCTCACTGGTATGTAAACCGTTATTATTAGCAGATTTTTCTCCACGCCATGAAAAAGCAAATGAGTCATTTACCATCACTAGGGAATACATCTGTAGACACAGAGAGCGGATGGGGCTGAGCAGGAAAAGCATTTTGTGGTCATAACAGGCCCCCAGCAAACTAAATAACCACAGATGAAGAATGTACCCAGAAAAAGCCTTTACAACTGGAGCTAGGAGAAATGTGTTTCTAATCTTAGCATAGGCAAGATTAGAAACATGAGTATGGAAAACCCAGCTCAGCCCTCTCCTCCGCCATATCCAGGCAGCTCTTTATAGATGTTACACTTCCCTGCGTCCCAATTTTCTACCATTTCCCCCTGAAATGTGTGAGCTTCCCACTGCTGTCAGGACTGCAGAGTCACGACTTATCTTCCACTGTAGATTGAAGACCCATCTCTTCAGGCTACATCTTAACTGTCCCTCCTAAAGACCTCTTCATCCCCACTACCCCCCTGCACAGTTTCTCTACTGTAAATAAATTAATAAATAATAAAGGTAATTCTTCCTTCTTCTAGCATTGTGACTGCCAATGGCCCCTGGTCCTAGCATAGATTACTTTTTCTTATGGTGACTGATGGATCGATGATTCACTTACTTAGACAAAGGCGTCTGCTAAATGCCAAAAATGTAAATGTAAACTTGTGTACTCCTCTACATGGATTTAAAAGCATAGGGTTGTGCACCTATGCACACACCTATCCTATGCTTCTATGTCCGTGTGGGTGAGTACATACTGTAGGTGCACACATCAGGCTGGAGAATTTGGAGCATGCCTGTACAACACGTGTGTTTATCGCCAAGTGAAGGCATTTAAGATGGATGGTGGATGGCTAATGCACTGGAGGCCATGGTAATGGACAAGTACGCAGTCAATATTAGTGGAAAACGCACTGAACTGTCACGTAGACAGGAGCTGTGTCCATGTTGTCAGTTGAGGATAAAGATGCCACGGGCATGAGAGGGCAAACTGTATCCCATCAACAGCATTGACATTAGCCCAGGGTCAGGGCCAGTATGTACACACCACCCACATTGACACCTCAGTGACCCCCGCCCGCCCGCCCACCCCCTCCCCACCACCACCACCACCACTACCACTCATGACTTTGTTACCTTCTCAGTGCTCTGAATGCTTTGTTGCTTTGTATGCGATTTACGATTGAAAAATACTTAGTATTCCATAGCCATCGATTGCCTGAAATGGAATCTGTCCTATTCCTGTCAATGTGTGCTTCTATGTGGATGAAGTGTTCTGTATCTTTCACAACACACCATTTCAAGTATAAACTTCAACACAATGTATCAATCCAGAGGTAGCTTTGGCTAGGATGAGAGCTAGGTGGACTTTCTACTGTTTTGTTTTTTCGAACCAGGAGAATATATGGCCGATATAGTTTCGACTCGTTCTTCCAGCGTCCGTAAATCCTGGATAGGAATGGTCCTCTCTGGTGATGCCAGAGGAAAGGATTACGCCTAATCACAACTCGTGACATCCAAGTGTCTGGCTCTGACCCCCTCAGGCCTCTTTATTCCTCTTTTGGGGATTCAGGCGAAAATGGAATCAATGTGCTGAAATAATTTCAATGTGTTGTGATGGTTATGGTGAGTGTGTTTTATGTTTGTATTGGAAACGGACACTTCCACCGCCTCAATCTCTTTCGTTTATTTGAATTTACTACCATAGAGTCCACAGCGAGGAAATGAAACATGTGCCACGCAAATGCCAAAGGAATGATCGGAATGACTTTGATGTTTATTACTAAATTGCTGAGTATGCTAATTTAATTACACGGGCCATTTGATTAAATGTTAAATTGCGTTCCTTCCCATCCATCTTTTAGTATAACCAGTGTTATACAAGAATGTGTGATTGTAGGTATTTAGATTGAGTAACTTGATTGATAAACAACCACCCCACATACATACCCCCCTCGTTCTCTCTCTCCTTCTTTCTCTCCCTCTTCTCTGTTTGTTTCTCTCTCTCACGCACACCCTACTTTGTTTGGCTAACTTGTGTGTGTGGCTGAGCTTGAGGCTCTACACTGACAGAGGTCACACACATTCCACAGAGCATGAAGTTCACCACTCAACGTCAGGGTCAGTCCATTACAAGGAGCCTGCAGACAACATTCTGTCTCCTCTATGGGAACAGTTGACAGGCGGTAAACAAACCGGAATGTAGCACTTTTAATTATTGTTGAATAGAATTTTGGTGGTCATTGCAGACTGATATTTATTCCTCAATAATCGTAACAGGATTCAAAGAACTCCAATGGTCGATGAAGAGGTTAAGGTCATGTGCAAGGAGGATGTGGTGGTGTGTCATGTCTCATTGATTATTAGTAGGTCTGAAGCCTATGTGAAAGGTTATAGATCTCATACAATGTGAACTTCCACCACAGTCTAAGTCATTAGTCATCTTAGGTTCCAATCCCCTTGCAGTGAGACATTGAGGCAGCTAACCAAGACAAAGGGTCAGTAGATCCTCTGGCTGCCCTCAAGGACACTGGTGATGTTGGTTGAGCCCATCTGTGTGTCAAGTGACACACTTTCCAAAATACCAATGACCTTTCTTAGCCCAATAAACGTAGCAGGCAGCGGATCATCAAAGGATCTGCTGATCAGAAGGTCCTCTACCCCCCTCCCACATCCCACATCCTCACAATGTCCTGGCCTTTATCCTTTTGTGACTCTTGTGACTCTCAGATTCTTTATTGTGTTTACATAATTTTAAGATGGTTGTTAGTGACGTTGAGGGGGCGAGGCACTGAGGCAGGTACCTGCAGACTGCTTGTTTGCAGTGACGTCACTGAAAACAAGAGGAAATGTCAGCTTGCAGTTTGGGGCGGAGTTGAGCTGTGGTGTGGTGTCGGTTAAAGCTTTGCCGGTGTGGGCGAGATGCTGCACCAGGAAACAATGGCGGTTCTGTTCTGCCCTATCAGAGGCTATGCTATGTGTTGCTCTTTGCTCCAGTCAGGCAGGGAGGGCTGTTGGTCTGTGGCGGGCGGCGTCTCAGGCATACCGCTCCGGTCATCTGCTTTACTAGGCTGATGTGTTGCGTTGACTGACTCAGATATGTACCCTGGAGGTGTTGTTAGATTTATAGGACCCACTTTGTGCATGTTTAGAGCTCCATTCATTCCTCAGGATTCAGGCTAGTCTCCCGCTGCTGGACTCAAACTCCACAATTTACATCTCTTTGTCGACATACACCTACTTTTAAGGTACACGTTGCGTCTTTGTCAGAATAGAAACTGAGAAAAATTACGTAATCTTCTTCATTGGTACTTTCTCATGGACACTAGACCTCATGAACTTTCAATCCCTGATGAGGTGTTTTTTGTAACAGCTGCCTCTTGATTTATGAAACTTGGACGCCAGTCAAAAATCCAGAGCATGGACATTGGACAACATGGTCATGTTTTTGGCTCCCAATTGTTGTGTGTTTATCGAAAATGATACTTGAGGATAGACTGTGCCTGATATTTGGTCAGGTGTTGCGGGCGTGAATTAGCCTAAGCCTATTTATTGGGTTGGTTTCAGTTTAAGTATAACCTTGCTGCACAGCTGTGCGTGGAGACCTATTGTGAAATATGGAAAAGCACTTTTAGCCTCAATCATCTCGTGCACTTGTTTCTTATCAAGTTAGGAATATTACACGTTATACAACAACCTTGATCTTTTTGATGTATTATTAAGTTCAATTAGCCTTGCAATTTAGGAGCTTGTCAATGCAGGAATGCAAAGTACGAGTAATGGTCCCTTAAACATCAGAACGTTTGATAAATAACACATTTTTCTAATGTTCTTGGATATCTTTCACTTTTGGACCTGATAGATCAGGCTGTGATTTACTTGCTGTTATTTCCGTTGGACCCCTTAACCTCCAGAGCTGAGAGCAGCCGGTCACTGCTAGCTAGCATGTGTTGAAGCATTTTTCACGTTTTTTTTTTCTTTCTCATATGAGATATGTCTGGTTCTTTGCTCTTGAAGAAGTGGTCTAAATTGGTCAGGATTTAGGAAGTAGTTCTACCTCTTTGACAAAGTGGTCCAGGTAACATTTGTGACGTTGGTCATCTCCAAAGTTCTGACCTACAATGATGCATGAAACCGCAACTCACCAAGTGGTCCAGCATTGTCCTCTAGCCCTCTGCCTTCATACCCTCACACACACATACTGTACCGGCGATTATCAGGGTCAGTACAAAGCTTTGCAGTTTTTCTACTCCCTTTTGATGGTTTTAGGGCCTCTTCTAGGACATTTCTCTGCAAATGACACTAGATTGATTTGCCATATTCTGGTGACTTGATGGATATCATTCGATCCTGAGGCCATTTTCCCTATCACTGGCTTTAATGTCAGGCCCACGTTTCTCTCATCATTTCTGCCTCAACGTGCAAGGAATGTAGAACACCCCACTGGCAGTGGCAGCAGAAGTGTGTGTGTATGTCTGTCTGTCTTTTTCCTTCTTTCTTTCTTTTTCTTTCTTTCTTTCTTTCTTTCTTTTTCTTTCTTTCTTTCTCAGTCTTCCTTGACTTTAGGGTCAGATGTCCACTGTACGCCACACACAGTGGATTGCTGTCCCTTGCAAAGTAAAAAGTATGAAATAACCCTGAATGAAAGCATTCTGCTGTGCCAGGACTCTTTTGTGTGATCTTGGACTTTTGCCTATATGTGAGATTTGCCGTTTGGTTTCTGTATCAAGTTGTTGATTTGATTAATGTAACAATGATAACATTGTTGGCTTTAGAGGATACATTTTGGTGGATGATTTGCGTGGGATTAAATTGCTTTTGTAAACTTTGCAAGAGATGTCCTGATGATGGTCACATGATGTGCAAACAAAAGAGAGGATTTCTTCCCCTTGATTTTTCTTCCCCTTCCCCTTTCATGTAACAATGAAATTCTATATAATATTCTTTTCTATTAATTTAACATTTCTGCATTTCAATGTCAGACTTTATGTAGTAAGATGAATCCATAGACAGTGTTTCTTTTCTTTTCCTCTGAGAGGTAGTTTGTTGGGGCTCTTTGCTGCTGATCTGAATCCCTCCCTCACCTGCAGACTGTTTACTGTGCCTAGGGAATGAATGAACTGTGGTTGTATTTACATCTGACTCTCATTACAATTCCTGGGCCTCATAAATATGGAACAACGAGTAGAACTGTTGCCCCGGCAATGATTACTGCAACTCTCACTCAGCAACCTTAAATGTACGGCTTGATAAATCTGTCCCTCGAGCTCAAATCAAAGTCAAATCAAAATTCAGTGACGGCACGAGCAGAATCAATCTTGTTGTCGTGACTAATAAACAGTATAAAACAATAGTTGTGACACATTATTTGAAGTCTCACTGCAGTCACTCAACAGCAAAACAGTTTTCATCTTCCTCTGCTTGTTTTGTTTTGACAGAGCTGTGTACATATGAAACAAAAATTCTTCCTTGGGGCCCAACTTCCTCTGATGATGGAATTTGACCTGACGTGACCAGATTGTCAACGTTTGTGTAATGTTTCTTGTCTGGAATCTTGACATCTTGAACCCCCCCCGCCCCTCCCCTCCCAAATCCCTGTTGTAATGGGGAATGTGGCATGTACTTCCGGGAAGGACACTGGAGTTATTCTGAAAATGTGTAAATAGTGTTGATGGTGGGGGACCTCAGTGGGCAGATGGGACAGAGAAGCTGCTCTTTGCACGGACCTGGATTTGGGAGTTATGGGGGAAAAGGACTGGGTGTTGCTGTTGGGTCTCAGTGCTGGGATGTGAGGAAGGGGTCTGGACCAGAGGGTTTAAACCTGGTTAAGCCTAGCAGGTTTAGGCTAGCAAGTTTAGACTGGCTTTAGACTAGCAGGTTTAGACTAGTGGGTTTAAACTGGCTTTAGACTAGCGTGCTTAGACTGGCTTTAGACTAACAGGTTTAGACTAGCAGGTTTAGACTTGCAGGTTTAGACTAGCAGGCTTAGACCGGGGGCTTCGACCATGGAGCTGGGAGCATGCTGATTGCGTCACCATCCAGGGTGACCACAGTGACCAAGGCTGACATGTCGCATGGCACGTCGTTCCTGTAATGTTTGTAAAACTAGAAAAAAGGAAACAAAACAAAACAGTGCATTCCAGATACCAAGATGCCTTCCAAGTCAGGGGGGAGAATAGAATCATGTGTTTGTCAGGAAGATCTTCACATGAGTAATCAACGCCCTGGCTGCCAGCGAAACAAAAAACCCCAGGAAACAGCAGTGGAACAGCGTGGAGCGTAGGCAAGCAGGCAGGCACGACTGTTCAGAGTGGGAACCACCATGAGCTCATCAGGAAGTGGGAATACTGCGATCTGAGGAACTATTTCAAGAGCGCATAATTTCACTTTACATTAAATTGACCTGTTCAGCAGTGTACGAACATAGTCATAATGACATGGTATGTGGAGTTACTAACTACACAAGTACGGTACACAAGTACGGTACGGGCAAGCAAACTAGTGAAAGTGTATGTTATTTCCTGATTTGGCTGTGTGTTAAAAGCCATGAAATGGAAACCAATTCACAAGGGCGTCATTCCAATGTGACTGAATCAAAACAAGCCAGTTAGCAGCAGAGAGACTGACCACCTCTGTGTCCGGCCTGTAGCTGCTGGACAACAACACAGTGCACAGTGACAGTAGCCAGGAGGGGGGCCAGGGCTTCTGACCCCGGAGCACAGCTCAGTAGTCCCCCAACATCCTGTGGTCTTTCCCTCCATCTCCAGCTCCCTGTGACTGGTCACCGTCTCTGTTTATATTCGTGAAGAATAAAGAGAATGTGCTGACTGGCTGATCCGATGCAGCAACCAATGACTGAGGACATACCTGGGATTCCTCCCGCTCCGTGTTAAAAGATGTCTTCATTCGTTCGTCTGCGGAATGTCTGCTCTCTTTGACACGACCTTGCATGTAAATCACTGTGTCTTGTCCTACACCTCTCCTGTCTGCCTCCACCCTGTCTGAGGGGTGAATGGGTGATGTTCAACACCCATCAATTTCACTCAGAGCAATTTCCCTTGTCACAAGAGATGCTCCATCAAGTCTGTTTGCTGGGTTACTTAACCACTTCTGAAGAGAAGTCAAGTGTTTCCATGCGTTCTTAGCACACGCCATGTCAGTCTGAGTGTATAATGCATAATACACTTTAACACTCATCTTTTACAGCAGGCTATTTCCTAGGGCTCTACCGGTTGAGTCGAAATGGCCAGTTTCAACCCACAAATGTATGATAAGCTATTAATTATTTAAATAAGCTATATTTTTTGGCCATCAGAAAATGCACTGGTTTGACTTTCAGCGCTGATCAAGAATACGTTCACGTTCTACTATACCCCAGACGAATCACAGAATAATTATGAGCATTTAAAATGTCGGCATAGTGGTAGCGGCTTTGTCGGAACAAGCCAGTTCACATTTCACTTCTTTTTTTTTGCCTAGTCTGTGATGTGCTTGAAATGCTGCCACACTACAAAGTCTGAATGCCAGGGCAAAGCGAGGGCAACACGCAAAAGGCATATGCCACAAATTTCGGATATGTACAGTAGGTGTGGCTTGATAGGAAGCCGCTGGTAGATAGGACACTGCCTTTGGTTGGTGTAGACAGCCCTGCTCATCCTGTAGCCTAGTGATGACGTTCTTACTCTAGGCCTACATATTGACAAACAGCCTATTTTCATTCATGATGTGTACCACCGATTAGGCTACCCTGTCTTACATGACAGGTGATCCGTTTTGAAAGAGGTGAAAGGAAAGTAAAAGAAGTCAGTTCTTTTTGTGTTCACACTGCCCTTCTGTTTGAATTGGTTTTGTTGCTGGTCCATTTCAGCAGCGATAAGATCTCCATTGTGCTTTCACAGTAATGTCTTTCATTGGAACTCAAAAGAACCAATTAACTGTTTTGCACCTTGGGTAATTGCACAATGAACAGCACCGCAGATCTAAAGTGATCTAAAGTCATTTACATTTTGACATTTACTTTTTTTTCCCTGAGGACTGAGCTTGGTTCTTTTGAAGAGGACTATATGTGAAAATACGCACAGTGATTGAGGGCGCTGATACATCACATTGTTACTTAGTCTCGTAAAAGTGAAGTAGTGTGAAAGGCACCCGTCGTTAACCCCTGTCTATAACACCCCCTCTCCCCCTCTCCTCTGCTGTGACCGTGGCCCCAGGACCCTAGAGAGACATGCTGTAAAACCAAAGGCCAGCGACCCCCTCCGTGTAATACTCAGCCATTGTGTTTGGATTGTGGGAAGTGCCACTGAAAAAACACAACATCAGAGAGGACAGGACAGGACACACACATATACAGTTCATCACACACACACACACAGTCATTCACTTTCTTCTTCCTGGTCTGGGGGGGTGGTACTGCATCGGAATGTTCTAGTGGCCCCTGGGTTCTCGTGAGGCCCCTGTGCCTACACCACACATGAAGCTGATGGCCTCACTGTTTTCTCAGGTGAAAAACAAAAACAGTGGGATCATAACAGGCAGAAGAAAGGCTGGGGGGGGGTCTGTTCCGGTCAGTGAGTCAGGGAGGAGAGGAGGACTGGTCCCTGGTTGGCCCTCGCTGTCCCCTCCCCTGACAGCCACAGGAAGCACCTGTCCCTGGGCCGTTATCAGCCTCTATCGCTGGCCTCCAGCCTCCTAAGGCAGGGCCTCCGCAGCGTGACTCAGGACGACCATTGTTGCTGATGTACAGACCAGGACAAAGCTGTTTACCCTCTGCTGGCTTCTCCCCTCATCAAAAGCGCAGTGTGCTGTATTCTTGAAACAGACCTGTTGTTGTTGTTGTTCTTGTTGTTGTTGTGTTTATTATGTTGCTTTCTTTAGTAGAGCATTGTAATTGAGTTGTACTGTAGTGCACACTACCGGTAATATTAGCAACCTCCTTATAGGAAAGAGAGGGGTATAGCACTCCACCTGCAGGCCAGCAGGACTGTGTGTCTGTGTGTGTGGTGTGTGTGTGTGTGTGTGTGTGTGTGTCTCTGTCTGTGTCTGTCTGTGTCTGTCTGTCTGTGTGTGTGTGTGTGTGTGTGTCTGTCTGTGTCTGTCTGTGTCTGTCTGTGTCTGTCTGTGTCTGTCTGTGTCTGTGTGTGTCTGTGTGTGTGCGTGTAAAAAAACAGGCTGCATTCATATGTGCTATATCATGTCTATTTGCAGCCCGAGGAAAATCCATGGACTTTCTTTGGACTGTGAAAGGGACTTTCAGAGCATCCCTCCCTTCCTTGATTACATAGTGTTCTCAGAACTCTTCCCCCTTGTAGTCCCATGACAGTTGTGTTCTATTCAAGCCACAACATATGTTTGAAGGACTTGGGGACCTTAGAATGTGTATTTACCTACTTTTGACTAAACTAAACTCAAATAAAGTCCATATCCACCAACGTGGTGCTCCTTAATGTTTGGGAGGCCCTAGAGTACAGTGAACTGCATACAGTATCAGCGCTTCAGGGTCCGTTTGAGAAGCGAGGAGGGGGGGGGGGGGGAGGGATACTCAGCAGAACTGAAACTGACACTTGATTGGTTTAGGAGAAGGAATGTCTAATTCTCCAAAGGATCCTTTTTTATTTGTGTTTTCATGCATTTCAGTTTGAAATAAGTTGCATGTGGTGAAGCGGGCAGATGTTTTTAATTTACGTTCCGTTTTAAAATAAAGGCCAAGTATTCACCCCCAAGTGAAGAAATCTTCCCAGGAGACGTCAAGATGTGAGGCACTCCGCAGAGAGCTGTCTCTCTCTATGAGCTAAACGCTAGACTATGTATGGCTTAAGTAATTGACACATTATGTTAGCACAACAAATGCATTTTGACCCAATTTCTCTCCCCACATTTAGATTTCATATGTACTGTACGTGGCATATCATATGAAATTCTCTACGTCGTTCCATTTAATTTCACTCTCTTCCCCGCTCTCCCCATCTGAGTACGATTGAGTTATTGCGGTCCTTTATGACCAGCTAAAAATAACCATCTAAAATGAACCATATGTGCAGAGTTGCATAACAGATCACACTGGAAACCAGAGAGTATTGGTGACGGGGAGACCGGAGGGATGAGAGTCGAAGAGTTATATAGAGGTTACCAGTAGGTTGGCGCCCCTCACACACCTCGTACACACACACACACACACACACACACACACACACACACACACACACACACATTGCTCACACACACACACACACACACACACACATTGCTCACACACCACACACAACCCTCACACACACACAAACACACACACACACACACACACACACACATACCTCTCACACTCTCCTCACACACCTCACACAGCCCTCACCAGAAGTTTGTAGCAGTACTGTTTTCCAGCCAGGCGAGGTTTTGTTTTCTTGTTTGTGTTGCACTGACCTTGAAGATGTACTCAGAAATTGTGTGTGTGTGTGTGTGTGTGTGTGTGTGTGTGTGTGTCGGTGGGTGTGGGTGTGTGTGTCTCTCTCTCTCTCTCCGTCTGTGTGTCTCTGTGTCTTTACATTACATTTTACACTGTGTCTCTGTGTGTCTCTCTGTCTCTGTGTGTGTGTCTTTCGTGTGTATCCGTGTGTGTGTCTGTGTCTCTGTGTTTGTGTGTGTGTGTGTGTGTATTTGTTACACACGCCTCCTGTTTGCTGGCCTTTCTCCTATGAATAGAGCCCCTCCATCTGAGCCCAGCTGAAGACTTCCTGACCACATGGTTGTTATGTGGTGGCCCTGGCCATGGCCCGGGGGGAACTGAAATAGCCTTTCCTGAACGTTAGAGGAGTTCAGCTGTGTCCACTGCTCAGGCTCCAGACCTGATAACGCACCAGTCAGACCTCTGACCAGGCCATGTAGCCCAGTAATGACCCCCCGCTCTGACACCTCACACACACACACACACACAAACACATACGCTCACACACACACACACACACACACACACTTTCCTTCTTCCTTCTACTCATTGTCATGTCTTCCTGAGGTACAGGCTCTCAGAGGGAAGGAGTTAGATGGAGAGAAGGGAAGAGAGATAAGAAGTCAGAGAGAGGGAGAAAGGGGGGGAGAGAGAGAGAGAGAGAGAGAGAGAGAGATTGATTCAACACAACACAACACATCTGTTGCCGTGGTTTTTTTCTGACCACAGAGTCTGGCCAGTCATGTCTGTCAGCACTTCTGTCACACGGCAGGGATGCCGGTTGTGGAGTGGCCATGTCTGAAAGGGGATGCTGGCCTGTACTGAACTGTTATGAAACACAATCTGGGTGCTACCCTGCAACCCTACCAGTGCATGAAATGAAAAACAAACTAGAGATCACTTTCGAATGGAAATGGGAAATGTATTATTTTTATTTTTTTTGAAGCACTCTGATATAGGCAGTAGTCCCAGAAACATATTGGATCTTGATGATTCAAGTCACATTTTCATGTTGTGTGTTTTGTGCCCATTCAGGTCCCCATAAGACAGGTAAACAGATTAAATCAGCTGTTTAAAAACACAGAGATAACGTCATCCTGGACAGGTTCCGTATCATGGGAATGCTGCACATTCCCGGCAGAGTTGGGAGTTGGGAAAGTGTGTTCTCATCACCTTGTCCCTAGTTGAGAGTTTCTGCCTCTTTTACCCAGTTTCAGTCTTGCATCATATTTGTTGATGCTCAGAAGGGAGGAGACGGCTACATTTTATTACCATGGAGAGACAAGCCAAGAATGCTTTGATGTTTGGGCTTATTTGACGATGTCATTTGAGCCTGGTCAACTTTACCATATTATGAAATCAGTTTCTTCTTGTGGGGATTTGGGTTGTGGGGAGCAGGGTCATAAACTGATGATCAACCTCCACTCCCTATATAGACTCACAGAGAGGGAAAGGTTGCGTCAGATCAGGGTCAGTTCAGATGTCTCTCTGACTTCCCAGGCTCGACGGCCCTGCTCCCAGTGCCCCCAGTTATAGCCCTTTGTCCCCTGTGCGGTTATTATAATGCATAAGTACACTTTGACAGTATCAGAATACAACCCCTGACCTGACATTGGGATTCATGCTCTAATATGGAGCCTCGTGCCTCTCTGTGCGCCGATTCTTAACAGGTCAGCTTGCAGATCTAGTGTCGCTAGCTGACGGGGGGTGGAGGGTGGGGTGGAGTGGGGTGGGAGCACGCCACACACTGCCACATGATGCGGCTCAGTGTGGCGGTGGGGCAACAATGTGCAAAAGGACAAAGGTCCCAGGTTCAATGAGCCAATGACATCAGAGGTGTCGGACTTCTATCGTCACTTGACTGCGGTCTAATGTGTCTTTATTTATTTCTTTTTGTCTACTGTGTACTGGTGGAGGGTGTGTGTTTGGATGTACTCTATGTGCATATGTGTGAACCTGTCCGTCCGTCCGTCCGTGAGTGTGTGTGTGTGTGTGTGTGTGTGTGTGTGTGTGTGTATCATGGTGCATTCTAGTCTTGTCAGACCGTCATAAATACGAGTTTCCCACTCCAAAATAAGCTCTTGAACAAATGGGAACCTCGGGGTAGAAAGATGATACCCGACTTTACAAGTTGCGACGTTTTCCTCACCACCTCCGCGGAGGAATGGCTGCCGAAACACTGATCATGACGTAGAGGGTGAACAATGATCAACAGTTTTCATCATGTCTGTACAGTTTTAACAGGGTTGCCTAAGCAGTTCCCCAGATGTCTCTCTGGAATAAGGAGCACCGAAAAGAAGAAGCTCCAGACGTCCATGTTGTACTTGCGATTGTATTGGTTACGGGAGTTGTATTGGTTACGGGAGTTGTTTTCCTCCGACATCAGAAGAACACGCTCATGTTGTATTTATGACTTCACCATCGGCATCACCCGCTGGGAATCTCCGACTCTTCCGACTTTTTTTTTTCCCGACTGGAGCTAGAACGCACCCTGAACCCCTGCACCTGTTACACTGTTGTGAACATACTTTCCCTGATCGCTCCAGACATTCTGCTGGTCCTGTGTGTGTGTGTGCGTGTGCGTGTGCGTGTGTCAGTCAGTCAGTCACAGCTGGCCATGGATACTGTAGGGGGCTCCCTCCCTCCCCATACCTGGAGTCGTGCCTAGAATCACTGCTCTCTCTCAGTCACTCTGTCTGGCAGACGGGGCCGCGCACAGCAAGATCCCTCTCAGGGCATGCTCGGGTGAAACACCCTGTAAACTATAGAATGATTGACAGAGTCGTCGGAGTTATATGGCTTCAGCTGTTTCGTTTTTTTCCCCCTCGCCGCTTCAGTTTGACAGGCGGGCAGGCAGGCGGGCAGGCAGACAGACAGACAGAGACACACAGACAGACAGATGGACGGATAGACAGACAGACAGAAAGACTGACACACAGACAGACAGACAGGCAGAGCATGGTGCTACTGTCGTCATCTTCTTCCTGGCCCTCTGTCAATCCTCTGTCCCCTCAACCTCCTGTTCTCCTCTTCATCCTCATCAACCCCCCCCCCAGTGTAGCGCCTTAGCCAAAGCTCTCCGGTGTGGTTGACACAAGGCCGTGTGTGTGTCCAGGGAAGTCTTTTCCCCCTGTGCAAATTCCCTCTGAGTCGAGCTACCAAGTCTAAGCTAATATTTGCAGAGTGAGAAAACCCTTCAAAACATGCCTGCTGTTTCACTTCCAGTCAGAGAGCCAGGCACGTGAGGAGGAGGTCTCAAGTGGTGTTAGTGATATGTCTATCTCTCTGTGTCTCTCTAAAAGAGAGTGTGTGTGTCTGTGTGTGAGTGTGTGTGTTGTGTCTGATTAAGGACATCCACGTGGAGGGAGGGATAAACTGTGGACCCAGTGAAGTGTCTTTGAAACGGCTCCAGAACCTCAAGGGCTTCTCCTTGGACCTCCCGGCTAGTGTGAATATAATGTAACAGCCTGCCATTTATATCATTAAAACAAAACAAGCTTCACACACACACACACACACACGCTGATCATATCTCCGCTCATCTTCCTTGGTATGCGCTGGCTGAAAGGTGTTTATCTCCTTTCCAACAGAGATGAATGACATATTTAGAATATTTTGGGGGCTGGTTCACAGTTATCTGCTCTTGTCCTTAGGTCCTGTCTGGCCTGGGCCCAGAGCCTCCAGTCCTGTATGTCACCCCCACCCACCCCCCCACGGTGCAGCTTTTCCAGATTTCCTGCCGTCTATTGTGTCTGCTGGAGGATGGTGGCATCCTGGGTCAAGCACCCTGGTTGATCAATCAAGCCAAGATCCCCTCTCGCCTTTTACTCCTTCCTCATCTTCCTCTATCTAACTTCCTCTCTCTCGCTTGCTTGCTCGCTCCCTCACTCACTCACTCACAAAATCGTTCCATTTTCTCTTTCGTTCTCCCTTCTATCCATCCATCCTTTGTTTCTTCCTGCTCTCGGCTCCCTCCATCAGGTCACTGTAATGGTTGAGGAGCAGTCTAAACACTGACCCTGTGCCAGGCCAGCTCAGTCTCCCTCCATCCTGTCAGTGTAATGGTTGAGGAGCAGTCTAAACACTGACCCTGTGCCAGGCCAGCTCAGTCTCCCTCCATCAGGTCAGTGTACTGGTTGAGGAGCAGTCTAAACACTGACCCTGTGCCAGGCCAGCTCAGTCTCCCTTCATCAGGTCACTGTAATGGTTGAGGAGCGGTCTAAACACTGACCCTGTGCCAGGCCAGCTCAGTCTCCCTCCATCAGGTCACTGTAATGGTTGAGGAGCGGTCTAAACACTGACCCTGTGCCAGGCCAGCTCAGTCTCCCTCCATCAGGTCAGTGTACTGGTTGAGGAGCGGTCTAAACACTGACCCTGTGCCAGGCCAGCTCAGTCTCCCTCCATCAGGTCAGTGTAATGGTTGAGGAGCGGTCTAAACACTGACCCTGTGCCAGGCCAGCTCAGTCTCCCTCCATCAGGTCAGTGTACTGGTTGAGGAGCGGTCTAAACACTGACCCTGTGCTAGGCCAGCTCAGTCTCCCTCCATCCTGTCAGTGTAATGGTTGAGGAGCAGTCTAAACACTGACCCTGTGCCAGGCCAGCTCAGTCTCCCTCCATCCTGTCAGTGTAATGGTTCAGGAGCAGTCTAAACACTGACCCTGTGCCAGGCCAGTTACTCACTACTTGATCGGTCGGTCTCTCTCTCTCTCTCTCTCTCTCTCTCTCTCTCTCTCTCTCTCAGTATACTGATCCTCTATGCCTCATCACCCTCTTTTTCTCATTTTAATCAACATTCATCCTTTCTCCTTTTCTCCTCTTCTTCTATCTTCTCATTCCCTTCTCTCTTCTTGCCTTTTTCTCTCCCCTCCTCTCCCCTGCCATCTCTCATTCCCCAACCCCTCTCCTCCCCCACCCCTCCACTCCCCTCCTCTCTTCTCCTGTCCCCCCCTGTCCCCCCCCAGTGCTTAACGTTAGATTGCGTAATCTGTGTATTTCTGCTGTGTCACTTCTGATGTTATAAATCAAGTTGAGATGCTTCAGGATTGGCTAATGGAGGGTCCAAGTTAAAACAACACTGATAAATTCCATCCCAGACAAAGTAGCTCATTATTCCTCCACGACCAGCCAGTTTATGTTAATCAGTCATTACTATCTTGCTTTCTTCTTTGATAACACTAACATAGGGTTTCCTGCTCCGACGACGAGGGATAGTCTAAATATCAACTGCCAAAAAACGAGGCTACATTCCTCAGGATGATCCTAATATTATCTAACGTAATCCTACTCTCCTCACGTTAATCCTTGTTATCGAGTTTAAATGCCTCACCACCCGTCTCTGAGCACATAATCCCGTGCTATTTTTCACAGTAAAAATACAAAATAACATTCGACCCTGTTAGCGTCACTGTATATTATATCTCCAAACGTTCCCCTGCTGTTCTTTCCCAAATCTAAGACCAGAGATGGGACCAGGCAGACAGGCAGCTTGGTGGGCACCTGTCCTCCCATTAGTTCTGAGGAAAAGTGAATTGTTATCGTTTCCCGCTCTGGTGATCACAGGATGCAGTAGTTGTACTTATGCATTGAAACGGCACATCCTGAGCAATTCCTTCCACAATGGTGGCAATGGACGCACTAAGGAACACCCCCCCCTCCCCAAACTGTCTGATGGGGGTTACCACAAGCACACCTCCTGTGGAGCTAGTGGCTCCCTGGTGCTCAACTCAACAAAAACACTGGCTGGGCCTCACTTCCAGTAAGCACTCAGAAAAGGCTACTGTACAGGCCGTCCTGTCCTGCCCTCTCTCTGGCTGTTTGGGGGAAACAGGGACCCTCTGTCCAACTCTCCTGCTCCCTGTGGGGAGAGCGTGTTTTGTGGTGTTCCAGCTCCCAGGTGCAAATGGTGATAATGATGATGTTTTCTGTGTGTGTCTGTCTCTGTGTCTCTGTGTGTGTGTGTGTGTGTGTCAGTTCTGCCAGCCTGGAGGATGGAGGCTGTCCCGGGAGAGAAAAGTGCCCACCTTCTTCACGGTGGTGCTGACGGACATCGACTCAGACCGACACTACTGCTCCTGTCTGACCTTCTACGAGGCAGAGGTCAACTTACAGGTGAGAGAATTGGACAGAATACACACACACACACACACACACACACACACACACACACACACACACGCACACATAACACACAGTCTAGACCGGTAGGCAGCGTGACAAGCACCAGGTTCTTGATCATTACCAGCTTGTATTTCTCTCTTTCACTAGAAGTTCTCTTGATTCCAAGCAGCCAGTGGGGGCCATTCTTTGGCAATTGTTTGGTTTCTACCTCCTTTTTGTTTTTCATTATGGCTCTAATTGTTTTGTTTTTGTCGTGTTTTCATGTGCGGCACATTTTTGACGATTAGGAGTTTGTGTCACGTGGCTGATATGTTCCAGACCCTCCAGCTAAAACGTGAAAACACAGAGTTTCTTGGATCCATGGAGATTAAGTGAATACTTGACATACTGAAGGATTCTGGTGTGGTGATGGGAGAGACTGGACCAGTCCAACTGGCTGGGATTTAGTCCCCTCCAGCACTGGCCGTTGGATGCACCCAATCTTGCACACAGATGAAAATACGTTTCAAACTGTTTTTCTCACAAAACCACTGAAAAACACTGAGCAGAAGATGTTCAATGTAGCATAATGTAGCATCCTGTCATGATTTCTCCCACTAGTACACAGAGTGCCAGGGTAATCATTTGATGGTATTTTTACTGTATTGTATAGACACAGTAAATACAGTCTCATTACGTATACAATGGCCTCAGGTCACCTGGCAGGTCATATATTATATTTATTTTTTTATTATATCTCGATCCTGGTGTTTAGCCAAGGTAGAGGTCATCTATTATATCATCAGAACTGGACTTCCCAACATGACCCCCGCCTCATTGTGATTCAAGGAAATTGGTCAGGTTAAAAGAGAAATTGTCATATCCTCTTCACTCTTCGGGGGAATAGAAGACAATTAGACAGTCAATGAGGTTGGAATTCTGACCTTCATTACCTGTGCATGATGGTTGTGATGAATCACTTCCAGCCTCAACATTCCAAGAACCCCTCTATTTCTTCTAAACAGAATGTGGATTTGTTTGACATTTCACACTGTATTGTGAATCAGACCAATGAATCAGACCAATTACCACAAATATTCCCTGATGTGCCAGGATGTGCCACCACCGCTGTAGTTTTCCATGGCAGTTCAAAAGAGGCGGCATGGGACGAGGAGTATATCAGTCTGATTGACTGCTGGTTCAGCCTGACTGGGGTCTCTCTGTCTCTCGCTGGGGTCTCTCTCTCTCTCTCTCTCCTGATGTGTGTTGAAGATTACGCAACAGTCCCTGGTGCCGTGTCTGCCTCGCTCCCCTACCGAGCTCTCTTGGGTGACATCCCGCAGCTGTCCGAGTCCGCCTGCCTCCGCAACCCGCCCCCCATCCCACTCCCAGGCCCCTCACAGCGGATCCTCACTGCTGAGATGTCAATCCTTCCTCCCTCCTCCTCCTCCCTCCTCTCCTTACACGCCGGCCCATGGAGGAGAAGGAGAGGGCCACCCAGAACCAGGGCCCTTGCTGTATCATCATCACACACAATAATATATGGGATTAGAAGTCTTGATTAGGGGGCTTTAATGCACCTCCGCACCATGGCAGGTCACCTCACTCCCTCTCCATCATCATGGCACCACCCCTGGGTTGTGTGATTCCTCTCCAACCACGTCCCAGATCAGTCTCTGTGTTGTGCTTGCTGTAAATTAATGGCTCTGATAAGGAGAAAAGTTAGATTTAGGATGGGCCTCCCTGGGGTATGCAGGAGCAATGAGGCATGGACCTCAGGGGTTACGTTTTTCCAACTCCAGCTCAGATAAACAATACACTGGGCATAGTCTGCAAAGAATGGATTGCGAAGGTCAGCACATGTTCTTTGTGGGTCCTTCTAAGCCTTGTAATGTTTTATAGAAACGTGTGGGCATTACAAAAAGCCTGGGTTTTTAATGTTATCTGATTGGAGTCTGAATCTGAAGAAGCCAGTCTGGTGGATGATCGAGGAAGAGGAATGTATTTTCTCTGATAATTTAACGAAATCCTCAGAAATGACGGTGAAATGTGTTTCTCATCTTGACGGTAGTATTTTGATCCTATGTTCGGTCCTCTGAGAGTGCCAGAGCTCTCCTGGCATGTTTTCATTGTCTGAGAGAAATGGAACTGATTCTGATACAAGGTCTAGCCAGGAACGAACGAGCCTTGAGACACTGGTATCTCCCTGTAAGCTGATAGGACTGATGGATCTTGAGATGGGACAATTAGAACCAGATTGAGACTGCTTGGAATGGCATTTGACCTCTGTGGAGGAGTAGGGGTCAAATCTCTCAGCTTCATCACTTGGTTTATATGGTTTAGTCTCAGCTTAATCACTTGGTTTAATGTGGTTTAGTTTTTGCACGATTGTCGTAAGCACTCGATGTCCATTTATGGTATAGAACGGCCTGCCCTTGGGACCAAAGTTGTTATGGTGTGTTCTAGATTTTGAAGAGGTTTTGAATTCTACAGTAGGCCTTTCTCTTGTTTAGGCTTAGGGTGTCAGCATTTGAGAAGTCTCAAACTGTTTGGGTCACTATATTGTTATGGAAAAAGCATCCTTGAATTCTCTGAATTTAGTCCACAGGGGGTTTATAACAACGATGTCTATACTGATTACATCTTTTGACGGTTTTGTCGGAAATTTAATTTTTCAAAGTAAAACCTCTGCCAAATTGAATTTAACATGTTTCAAACCACCGTCTCCAGCTCTGGGTTAGTATTAGGAGCCATGCGAGGTTAAAATAACATCCATAACCCACAGAAGATGAATCCTCCATGACTCAGGGAACCAAAGTAATCAAACTCTAAGCGATGCATGATGCACCAAAGCCACAGTGTCCCCCATGATGGCTAGCCTATACTTAGGCCTGTTACTGCATTATGAGATTCAGCAACACAACAGTACCAAACACTGACAGTACTAATCAGTACATTCAGTTTCACTAAGCAGTTTTGGTACACAAACTATTTACAATATTTACAGTATTCCTTCTAATGTGAGTGTAGGCACCAGGCAAGAATAAAGCCCCTAACGTGTCCTGAGAATTAAACAATATTGGAGTGGCCCTGTTTAACTTGAAAAGAATCATAAATTATTTCTTTCATAATTATTGAAAGATTTGATTACTGCACTTGATGCAATGATTCGCGACACGGCATTATTTCACATTAAAATGTCACTGATGATTTGCTGTTGGCCTTTGTTCGCCATGTGTCAGGGTGGGGAAATGTCAATCCTCTCCAAATCGCATGGCTTCACTTAAACCGTCTCTTCCAAGGAAATTCATTTTTAACTCTTAAATCACCCATGGTGATTTAAGTGAAATATTCTTTGCTCTTTGAACCGCTTCCAGTCTGATGAGCATCTGTTTAGAAGGGACCAGAATGGCTGTTTGGGGGACATTTTATAACCCTAAATAAATCTGTATTCCCTCTGTGAGGAAACAGGGGATTTGAGAGTATTTGGGGGATGAAATGGCCTCTGTAGGATGTCTTTGCCTGAGGGGACATCTCCACATAGGGGTCCTTTAGCAGAGCAGGGATGGAGAGTTCTGGGTCATGTACATGTACAAGCATCTCTGTTCTGTAACTGCCTCAGTCACAATGTATGAGCAACAGGAGTGGCTTCACCATGACTTAGAATGCAGTACAGTACATTACTGTAGAATGCACTCACTGTATTGTGATCTTTTGACCTGGGAGCAGATAAGACTGGAGCCATCTGGGGGGGTTGGTCAGTAGCTAAGGGATCAGGATCTGTCCTCTCCACCACACCACACTGGGCTGAACTCTTTCAATTTTAATAACTCACCCTTTTTATGTTCTAGGGATCAAAGACCATGGAAGCAGATGGGGATGATGACGATGAAGATGAGGAGGAGGATGGACTGATCCAGCCAGCTCAAGTGTTTGCCCCCAAAAGTCTTATTCTGGTCTCCAGGCTGGATTATCCCGAAATATTCCGGGTAACAAGATAACATCTGATTAAATCCTGACTAACATTTTTAGGTCACGAGTCACTCTGCATACAATGAAGTCCAGAGCAGCATGTCCAATTTGTCTGCAATCCATATTTGAGGTTCAAGTCATTTACTGTTTGTTTTCACGTGCTAATTGGAACTGGCATGCCTAAACAGTCATCAATGACATGCCTAAACAGTAATCAATGCACACATTTCCATCCTATCGATTGTTGTCCTGATAGCCATTGAAGCCCTCATGTAAAATCCTGTGTGTCAGGAACCTCCCCTGACACACAGGATTCTACATGAGGGCTTTCATGGTGGAGGTAGAAATGCTGTGTTTGATACCATTCCTCATTCAGTTCCATGCATTACAATGAGCCCGTCCTCCGATTTCTACCTCCATCAGCCTCGCCTGCTGTGTGTGTAGCTCCAGTGGATGATCTGGACTAGCGGAGAGAGAGAGAGAGAGAGGATTCAGGGCCAGGATATCCAGCCAATCCCTCACTTGAGATCAGAGCTGGGCTCAGCTCAGCAGTCCTCTCCTGTCCTGTCTCTAGGCATTCCTACTGGAATACTACACCATTAAACCTTGGCTAAATGTCTCTGGGACGAATTGATCCTTAAATATTCCTGAAGCTTTTCTTTCTAGCTCTGCCCTGGCATTTTGTCATTGGATGACTGGTGGGTCATTGACTAGTGAATTCAGGGACGCGTAAGTCCACACGTGTCCACAGGCCGGAGGCTGGATGTTATATAAACTATCACAATTAGAATGTATCGGGTGCTAACAGGACGTTGTGTCCCTCGGGGGGGTGTTCAAAAATGTGTGTGAAAGGTTGGCTGTTCAAAATGTGTGTGAAAGGTTGTGTGAAAATATGACAGTGTTACAATATGTGTTGTGTGTGTGTGTGTGGCTGTGTATCTAAAGTATTGAATGACCTGCTTGTGTTTGTTGTCTTCTGTGAACATAGACTGTACTTTGTGATACCAGTATGTCTGTACTGTATATATCTGAGTGTGGACTGACCTGTGTGTGTGTGTGTGTGTGTGTTTGTGTGTGTGTGTGTCCTCCCATCTCCAGGGCTGCCTGGGCCTCATCTATACAGTCTACGTGGACAGTTTGAGTTTCCCTCTGGAGGGGCTGGTGGCCAGCCTCTTCACGTGCCTGGTGCCTGTGGCTGGAGGCTCCCAGGTAAGGCATCACTAAAGCAAATCACTCTTCAAATACCCCCGTCTGAGAGGGTCTGTCTGTGTATTACTTAGTGGAGCCAGGGTGCAAAAATACCCGGAAGAAAAGCGGGTGGATGGATGTTGCTATATTTTCACTTGGCTCTGGGTTATTAAAACTTGGTCTAGCGTAGCGGTGAAAACCCACATCTAAAACGGTCCTCCAACCCCAAAGAAACATTTCTGACCTGTACATGATGGTCAAAGTGGGTTGAATGGGCCAACAGTATTTATCTTTGTTAGAAGAACGTATCCCCACCATGATTAAGTCCACATCTTGAACTGTAGAGTAATGAATGTTTTTGATTGAATTCAACAGTACATTAGACTATCCTTCCTGAAGACATCAATCTTCCTCCCAGCAGAGCCAATTGGTGCTTAAGTGCTTCAGGCTAGCGAAACAAAACATGAGTTGAACAGTAGAGTGGAACAAACTCATCTTTCAACGGAACACTCGGTCAAACAGGAAGGAATGTCAAGAATCATGGGATAGGACAGCTTCTCTCTCTCTCTCTCTCTCTCTCTCTCTCTCTCTCAATAGAAGTGCTGTACCTCGGTCATGCTTAGCATTAGCTCCGCGAAATTAGCTGAATTCACCGTTAGCTGTAAGAAGTTCTAGAAACTCACACCCAATTTGTGTGTCACCGCTAGCTCTGGATATAGCCAATGATGACACTGTTTCCCATTGGACTGCTGTTCCGTCATGCTGTGCCAGTGATATTTAGGTGAACATGTAATTGAGGTTTCTTCGTTCGCTGCCGCATTGATTCAGAAGGCTAATTCAGTCCTGCAGCTGTGGTGTGTGTGCGTGTGTGTGTGTAGGGCTCAGCAGCACATGTTTTATTCATTTGGGGGCGAACATGCACACACACACACATACACACACACACACACACACACACACACAGTGGATCCCACAGTGGAACTACTCAACAGCACTGTCATGCCTCTCTCGTTTGCATGCAATTAATGAGCTTTGGTCCTGTACAGTCTTGTTTGGAGGCATGTTTCATTGACCCCAGGTCAACCCTAACCTTCATTGACCCCAGGTTAACCCTAACCATCATTGACCCCAGGATAACCCCGGCCTCTCATCTTTGTGTTCTCTCCCCCACAGAAACTGTTCTCCCTGGGCGCGGGGGACCGCCAGCTCATCCAGACCCCTCTGAATGACAGCCTGCCTGTGACATGCAAGAGTGTGGCCCTGCTCTTCCAGCAGCTTGGTGGGTCTACAGGCCCCTCCCACCCACACACCCCCCTCTGGCCAATCATCACACAGAACACCACTACGCTTTATGACCCCCATCTTTGTTCTGTGTCTCTTTTGGAGTTATGATGCATTCCATTTCTCCACCCTTCACCCGAAGTACAGAATACAATATCCACATGGAGTTAGAGGCAAAATGGATTGGTGTAGGGGCCTGTGCGTTTCAACCAATCCTATGCTTTGAAATCCATGCTGGGAAGTGCACACATGCATACTTCAGGAGGCAGGTGGAGAAATGGGATGCAGCCTCACTGGAGGCCAAGAGTCTGCCCTCGGGCCTGATTGCAGCACTCTCGAGTACAGTAGCCCACACTCTCCTGTGCCAGTTTGTCACGTACGGTGTACTTAAATTCTATTGTAGGTTAGCCTACATTTTTCCTGCAAACACACTTGTGTGGCGGCTCCGTAAATCTGACAGGTTGAACAGGGCAAGATATTACCAATATCCCTCTTAATCACATTTGTTGGCATTGTTTTCTTAAGTTTATTTGAGTAAGTAGCTTTAGTAAGTAAAGTTTTTTCAAGTGTAAACTATTCGTTAAGAGGCTCAGAGCTAACACAGTATGCCAGTCACATGGTCTTACTGTAAGCGATTGTACGATCTGTCTAATTCACAACAGTAATCTTTGTAATTGAATAGTCACTAAGCACTTGGATTAATGCTGTACAGTACATATTACCTCGATTACTGTACTGGCTTTGTCAGTTTTACCTTCTTGTCTTTCTGTGCGGAGAGAGGGAGCACATGATGGAGCTTCCATGCGGCTTCGCGTCGCCTCACTTCTTCATTGTACATGATGTACTTGTCGATTAGTCCTTTTCACCGTCAGACTGCAGCTTTTTAGAGGCCACACTGGACACCGTGTTCAGAATGCCATCAGTGTGACTCATGGTTACTTACACTTGCAGTATGTTAGGCATTTATAAACGGGGAGCTTTGTGCGCCGTCTTGCTGTAGGGACTTTGAAAACGTGCTCCAGTCTGAGTAGTCCACCTCGCAGGGGTGAGGGGGTGGGGGGGGGGTCCAGTCTGAGTAGTCCACCACGCAGGGGTGAGGGGGTGGGGGTGCTCCAGTCTGAGTAGTCCACCACGCAGGGGTGGGGGGGTGGGTGGGGGGGGGGTTGGTGGGGGTCCAGTCTGAGTAGTCCACCACGCAGGGGTGAGGGGGTGGGGGTGCTCCAGTCTGAGTAGTCCACCACGCAGGGGTGAGGGGGTGGGGGTGGGGGGGTTGGTGGGGGTCCAGTCTGAGTAGTCCACCACGCAGGGGTGAGGGGGTGGGGGTGGGCGGGGGGGGGGGTTGGTGGGGGTCCAGGCCAGGGGCTGATGTCCGTGAGTCCAAGTTCACCTGATATCTGATTTGTAATGGAAAATCGGCCCTCATTTAGCGTAATTAGAAGAATGTGTTACAGAACAGAATGGATGATGTTGTCTTGGCCCTGAACCTTCAGGAATTCAGTAATGGTTTGCATGCTCCTCTGTGTTTATTTGGCTAGCAGGCGGGTGGACGTGCTCATGGGGGGTACTTCACACGATACACAAATGAGCAGGGTCGTGTGGGAGTCATGTGTTTGCAGCTAGCCAATCTGAACGCAGACACACGCACAGCAAGACAAATGGCATATGCCTTGACATTATCATCATAAGCCATGGTCTATGTCTGTCCTCACTACAAGCTTTGTTTTGTTAACAACCCGCCTGGCACATGTTATCCAGGAACGGTGCTCAAAACAAATAAGACCGGACCGGATTCGTATGTCTCTCTTTCTCTCATTCCTCTTTCTCTCACAATCGACATTCCGAAGTGTAGGATGTACTTGAAGCGGCCAGCTTGCTCTTGATGCAGGCTGGTTGTCAGGACCAGCTGTCTGCTGCTGCTTGAGTCTCAGAAGGAGATGGGGGTCTTGTGTCTGTGTGTGTGTCTGTGTACTGTCCAGATCTCACTAGGCTGGCTGTGAGGATGGCCTCAGAGAGAAGGTGAGAGGTAGACAGAGAGAGGGCCTGTGTCCTGAATGCTCTTGCATCCTCCTCTCTCTGTCTATCTATCTATCTATCTATCTATCATATGGGAATACAACTGAGAGTGTGTGCTGAGCACTGATAAAGTAGTCCTTCGTGGACACCATTATTTAGGATGTCTCATGTTTTCCATTGTTCTGTTCTGTGAATCATCAACCGGTTTAATCCTAAAGGGGCAAAAAGTGTCCTCTGCCTCAGGTTGAAAGGTCTACTGTGCAAACATGCTAAGTCACTGTGACTTTTCAGTCAGGATGACTAAACACACTTCAACATAAACACAGTATGTACAATATATTTACTCATCAGTCGTTGGCCGGTACGCCTGTCCATCGTTAGTGTGAGGATATTGGCCATTGAGGTTGTTGATTGTTCTCCCGGGCCCACTAGGTCTGGCCTCCCTGTGAGTGATGGACCTTGTCCTCCCCGTCCCCCCCCCAGCCTGTCAGGTATCCACAGAGGTATTCAGTCTATTAGGTCATCCTCACCACCCTATAAGGGCTGAAGAGGGGGGTAGAGGAGCAGAGAGGGGGACGTGTGACATGTCCATGCATCACTCCCTGTCCAGAGGTCGCCCGAGTCATCGCAGAGGAATGTCCCTTAGACATGTCACCCTCTACAGGAAGTCTGTGGCCTCCCCAGGGGGGATAGGAAGGAGAAACAGCTAGCCTGTTTGTTTCTTTGCTGCCTTTTGTCTGCGCCCGGGCCTTCAGTCCCTTGTTATTTAGGGTCGGAAATGTGTCGTTGTTTCCAACAGACATGTAAACACCTCAAGGACACAGACCCAGTGAGTGAAAGGCTAGGCTAGGCTAGGTTAGCGGCGCGCAATGTCATTATGAAACCAAATCAACTGCCAAGCTCAACGAGGCGCCGTTGTTTTGAGGCACAGTTGTTCCGATTTATCTTACTTCTTCTTTTTTGATTTGAAGATCACAATCGCTTCAGACATGGGTTTCCAGGACAGGAAATGGAGTGTGAGATGCTGACTGAAAATGACCCTGCTGACTAGCTGCCCGAGAAGCTTTCGCTGGCCAGCCAGGTATTCTGTCAACAACAGAAGCAGAACCGACAGCGTTTTTCTCATTCCTGTTCCTGTTTATGAGCGATTAAAGAACATGGCCTCTGTAGGCAGGCGACAGACTGAACCAGCGACCTCAGTAGTGCGGATGCAGGAATATGTCTGCCGGTTGCTCTTGACTTTATCTGTCCAGCGTGTGATGAATGGCTGTCAGTAGGTTGATAGGAAGGAAACAATAACAGGAAGTGTAAACTTGGTATTTGTCTGCCCTGTCATATTGGTATTTGACTTATTATTTATACCGTCTCAAAGCGTGTCATTTCCTTTTGCTATTTTGAGAGATTTTTTGTTGAACCTCTTATCATTTATGATATAGAAATGTACAGACTGTATTGTTTGATAGCTGGCGTTGTTTTGTTTTAGCGGTTTGTTATCACTGTGTGGGCAAAGTCGAAAATCTTTCTCAGCCATAAGCTTGTGAGAAAACGGTGCGTTATGGAATATAATCTACTGCTGTTCACAGATTTATTGCACACTGTAGGATAACACACATGTTTTTCAGTTTCTGCGAAACACATGTATGAATATGCTGACCTTCCATCACTCCAGGAAATATTGTTTACTCTCATTTGTATTTGGTTGTCTCAAATCCCCCCCGCCGACAGTATGTTTTTGATAAATTGTTCTGAAATAATAACCGGTCGAGGTCCAAAAAATACCTCATTAATTACACATTCTATCTGGTTTCTCCTTCCAGGAATCCAGAATGTTCTAAGCCTGTTCTGTGCGGTTCTGACGGAACACAAGGTTTTGTTCCACTCCACCAGTTACCAGAGGCTAGGAGAGGCGAGCCGCGCGCTGGAGGCCCTCATGTTCCCCCTCAAATACAGGTGCGGGATTAGCTGGCTAGCTTGGTATGGAGAGGTACCTTACACACAGACGCATTCCCTCATTAGTCCCCATCAGACCTCAGCCGTTGACGTGACTTGTATTACACTGAAGTGTGACCTGAATGATAATGGGTTTTTATTTACTTTTTGAATGAATTCTCTGCAGATCGGTTCCAGTCTGGCTTAAGTTATGAATATGAATCCATTGAAATGTGTATGATTTGCGTGTTGTGTTCAAATTGTCTCCTGAATGAATAACATCCATGTCAACATTTGATTTTTCTGATAATTAACGACAAAATAACTTAAAAAGGGCCGAATTACTCCCTGGGTTTCGGAAACACCACACACTCACGTAGACTCACTTTAGGCTCGGTTCTGAACAGCGTGTATTCACTGTCCTCTCCTGTCCTGAGCCCAGTTACCCCTACATCCCCATCCTGCCCTCCCGCCTGCTGGAGGTCCTCAGCTCCCCCACCCCCTTCATCATCGGGGTCCACTCCATGTTCCAGAGCGAGATCCAGGAGCTGGTGAGTTGAGCCCTGCGTCCTCACGAGGACTAGCCCTGCTGGTGACCCTCATACACCAACACATACTGTACCCCCAGCGAAGAAATACCTCTGTCCTAAACAGATACCTTAAATACTTCCCACTCACCAATGCAACCAATCCCTACGAATGATTATTAACACAAACTCTTAGAACATTGTGCTGTACTGTATTGTACGGTACTGTAGTGAAAGTCCAGACACTGAGTAAGACATGCCTGATATGGGCCCGGTGCAGGATTGATGCGCTGTCTGGTCCCACAGTTTCAGGGAGTTTTCACCTCGGGGGGGGGGGGGGGGGGGGGAGGGAGGGAATGTTCTCCTCCTGTTAGCCAAGACCTTGATGTGGCTGGTTTCGGCCTTGGCTTCTGCCCTCTGCTGTGTCATAACATAAAAGCTTCATGTCATGTAATAATGTTTGATTGGACAGCGGTGTGTTCTGTCTGTTCTGCAGCTGGACGTCATCATCGCTGACCTGGACGGGGGAACCATCAAGATCCCAGAGTGTATCCACCTGTCGCAGCTCCCCGAGCCCCTGTTGCATCACACCCAGACCGCCCTCTCCTTGGTACGTACACAACCCAGCATGCACCGCGCCTCAGACACCGCAGTACTGTACGTACTGTCTGGTACCTCTCAGCCCCCCTATTACACCACACACAGACCGCCCGCCTGGTACGGTGGCAACCCAGAATGCACTGCAGGGAGCAACTCTCCCCCGTCACATCCCTGTGGAACCCAGCATGGCTTGTTATTCCATAGCTGTACCACTTTTACTCCTTACGTAAGACGTTATTGTAACAGGACAGGATTTGTTTGACTGAGCCGGGTAATAAAAGCTATTTTTACACAGGAACAGTAAATACAGAGGTATAACTCAACAGTGTGAGGATTTGTTTGACTGTGTTTCTGCTAGGTTTTGCACCCAGACCTAGAGATAGCGGATAATGCCTTCCCTCCCCCGCGCACGGCGCCCTCCAACCTCAAGCTGTTGGTAAGTCATCATCACCTTGGTAAACGCGCGCTGCCTTGACCTTTGACCCCCAGCATGTGTCATTGTAATAAATGGAGCAGCTTCCCAGAATATCTGTTTTTGATACGAGGACTCCAACGCCCCCGAGATATATCATATATCTCCTATATCATAGATAGGTCTGTTATCAGGCGTATGAATAGCATAGAAATGTTTCACCTAGTCAGGGTTGTGTCAATCCTAACGACAGAAACTCATTAACCAGATGGTACAATAAACATGTTGTCTGTGACTCATGCTAACCGGACTGAGTTATCACAGCTGGTATGTGTGGTATGTCTTTAAGATGATTCTCCTCTCCTTTCCTCCTCTCTGTGTGTGTGTGTGTGTGTGTGTGTGTTTCTGTGTGTGTGTGTGTGTGTCTGTTTCTGTTTCTGTGTCTGTGTGTGTGTGTGTGTGTGTGTGTGTGTTTCTGTGTCTGTTTCTGTGTCTGTGTCTGTGGGTGTCCCAGGACAAGGAGGTGAGAGCTGTGTTCCTCAGGCTGTTTGCACAGCTCTTCCAAGGCTACAGGTCCTGCCTGCAGCTCATCCGCATCCACTCCGAACCTGTGATTCACTTTCACAAGGTAGGACATCAACATCATGTCCTCTACTGCCAACACCTGGGGTTAAAAACACTCTCTTGGCCAATGCAGGGATCCTGCTGTATAGGCTGGTACCACCACACACTCACAGGGTGTCTCAATGAAGAGAACGGATCACTTGATGCGCACACACACACACACACACACACACACACACACATCTGTGTTGTCCCTGTTGCCCATAGTTTCTTTATTCAGACGATCTTCTTTATTTCACTGTGGTAGATGGTAGAAGGCTATCGATTACTCTGTCGCGCAGTAACAAACACCGTTATGCCTTCTTGGGTTCACATTATATTAATCTGCAAAAGAATGTTTGGACCCAGGCCAAGAACAAGAGGGATTATCCTTTAAGAACTGTCAGATGAATCTTTTGGAGGTGTTTTGTTTGAGTGTGTGTGTTTCTTTTTTGCTTTAGTGAGAGCCAGGGCCAGAATGATGCTTATCTGTGTGTTTGTGTTATATCTGTGTGAGTGCCTGAGTGAGCCATGAGCCATATGAAATGTATCAAGTTTACTTCTTTTTATTTTTTGCGGCAGAGGGGGGGGGGGGGCGCGTTGTATTTGTTTGTGTCTGTGGCGTCGCCTTGGCAACCTCTCGGCACGTCCTTGTGTCAGAGTACCCCACATGGATCAGATTATGGGTCAGGAATCCAGCCACCCATCGACACGATAGAATCCCTCTGCATGTTTCACTCAGAGGCAAAGAACAAAACAAGTCCCCCCAATTTTATCTGATTTCACTAATGAGTACAGGAGATGAATATGACGTGATTTTGCATGTTGTCATTTTCAGTCGAATTTGTCTCCCTTCTGCGGTTTTGGTATGAGCCTGGGTTCCTCATTGTGATGAGGAAAGAGCAATTCGTAAATTCTGTTGCGGAAGTCATATAGATTTTATCCAGTATCTTAATGCTTTTTATTTGTCTGTTCTTCCACCCTGTACCCCCCCCCCCTCCCCCGCACGCTGCAGGCTGCCTTCCTGGGCCAGCGAGGCCTGATCGAGAACGACTTCCTGACCAAGGTTCTAGATGGCATGGCCTTCGCTGGCTTCGTGTCCGAGAGAGGGCCGCCTTACAGAGCCTGTGATCTCTTTGATGAGGTATTGGACAAGACAGCTACTCTGTGTGTTCTGAACATTTGGGAACTCCGTGTTAACTGAATGTGCACCGTCAACCAACCTGTCAAATTCATTTCCGCCCCAATTTATTTTCTTTATTTTTTATGTGGAGATTGATTTGATCGCTGTTCTGAATTTTGACTTGTGTTTATTCCCTGTTGCTCTAGCTGGTGGCCTTTGACGTGGAGCGTTTTAAGGAGGAGGAGGCCAGCCCTGCCAAGCTACAAAAGCACATGAGGGAGCTCTCTGAGCAGCTCTACAAGAACGTGAGTGTCCCGCAGCCTCTGGGTCTGGTCCCTATCCTGGACTAGCCTCTGGGTCTGGTCCCCAGGGTAGTAGACTAGCCTCTGGATCTGGTCCCTAGGGTAGGAGACTATCCTCTGGGTCTGGTCCCCAGGATGGTAGACTAGCCTCTGGGTCTGGTCCCCAGGATGGTAGACTAGCCTTTAGGTCTGGTCCCCAGGATGGTAAACTAGCCTCTGGGTCTGGTCCTTAGGATGGTATAGACTCGCCTCTGGGTCTGGTCCCTATCGTAGACTAGCCTCTGGGTCTGGTCCCCAGGGTGGTAGACTAGCCTCTGGGTTTGGTCCCCAGGGTTGTAGACTAGCCTCTGGGTTTGGTCCCCAGGGTTGTAGACTCGCCTCTGGGTCTGGTCCCTATCGTAGACTAGCCTCTGGGTCTGGTCCCCAGGGTGGTAGACTAGCCTCTGGGTTTGGTCCCCAGGGTTGTAGACTAGCCTCTGGGTTTGGTCCCCAGGGTTGTAGACTAGCCTCTGGGTCTGGTCCCCAGGGTGGTAGACTAGCCTCTGGGTCTGGTCCCCAGGATGGTAGACTAGCCTCTGGGTCTGGTTCCTATCGTAGACTAGCCTCTGGGTCTGGTCCCCAGGGTGGTAGACTAGCCTCTGGGTCTGGTCCCCAGGGTGGTAGACTAGCCTCTGGGTCTGGTCCCTATCATAGACTAGCCTCTGGGTCTGGTCCCCAGGGTTGTAGACTATCCTCTGGGTCTGGTCCCTATCATAGACTAGCCTCTGGGTCTGGTCCCCAGGGTTGTAGACTATCCTCTGGGTCTGGTCCTTAGGATGGTATAGACTAGCCTCTGGGTCTGGTCCCCAGGGTGGTAGACTAGCCTCTGGGTCTGGTCCCTATCGTAGACTAGCCTCTGGGTCTGGTCCCCAGGGTGGTAGACTAGCCTCTGGGTCTGGTCCCCAGGGTGGTAGACTAGCCTCTGGGTCTGGTCCCCAGGGTGGTAGACTATCCTCTGGGTCTGGTCCTTAGGATGGTATAGACTAGCCTCTGGGTCTGGTCCCCAGGGTGGTAGACTAGCCTCTGGGTCTGGTCCCTATCGTAGACTAGCCTCCGGGTCTGGTCCCCAGGGTGGTAGACTAGCCTCTTGGTCTGGTCCCCAGGGTGGTAGACTAGCCTCTGGGTTTGGTCCCCAGGGTGGTAGACTAGCCTCTAGGTCTGGTCCCCACGGTGGTATAGACTAGCCTCTGGGTCTGGTCCCCAGGGTAGTAGACTAGCCTCTGGGTCTGTCCCCAAGGTGGTAAACTAGCCTCTGGGTCTGGTCCCTAGGGTGGTATAGACTAGCGTGTGTGTGTGTGTGTGCAGGTGTGTGTGTGTGTGTGTGTGCGCGCGCGTTTCTGTCTCTCTGTGTGCATCTTATGTTTTGTTTGGCTGGTCCACCGCAGGAGAACCCCAACCCCCACATGGCATTCCAGAAGGTTCCGCGGCCGTCTGAGGGCTCCCACCTGCGGGTGCACCAGGTGCCCTTCCCCCTGCTGGACGAGGAGAGGGTGGAGGGGCTGCTCCAGGAGGGGCTGGCCAAGCACCCCACCCCCCCCACCAGGGCCAACCCCCGGCCCGAGAGGAAGTGTGTGGTGCCCGCCGGACCACCCGTAGGTGCGTGGAACATACACATCACTATACCCCCCCCCCACACACACACACACACACACACACACACACACACCTGTGATACTATCATGGTTCGGTAAGAAAATAACAGAGTGGAATACAGCTGGATGCCACTTGAGGCAATTTTCACTCACTTATAGTTCAGAGTTGCTGAGTATTGAATAGTCGATTTGAACTCGAGGTTTACATAGCTTCTCCACCATGGTCCGTTCTTCTCCCCCCCCCCCCCCCCATCCCCCTGTTCCAGAGTCCATCATGGGGAAGACGGGCTCGGTGTTCAACAGCGCCCGGAGGCTGGAGGTGGTCCGCGCCTGCATCTCCGTCATCTTCGACAACAAGATCATGGAGACGGAGAAGGTGGGTGACGCACTCGTCCTGCTCATCCCTCGGTCATCCCTCGTTCATCAGCACAGAGCCATTAGAGGAGGGAGGGATAACCCAGCCAGGGACATATAGGGGGAGAGGGAGAAAGGGAGAGACACACCCACAGTCGGGTTCTCTCTCAACACCTTCTTCATCCTAATAGCTCCCAGCTTGGAGCCATAAAACACACACACACACACACACACACACATACACACACACACCCACACACCCAGAGTAGAGACCACCGGTAATCAAACACTCACCCTGACCAGCCCCCAGCCCCATAATCTCCTCGTTATCATCAGAAAAAAGGCCATATTGTTTTAACATTGAGGTTAATAGCAGAGCTGTTGCTTGCATTTTTCTCCCCTGGGGTTTTCCCTTTCAGCATCCATAAATTACACCTAAATTACCCCTCTTGTGCAGATTCATTACCGCTGCGTTCAGTGCAGGGCCCATACGAACACTGTGTGCGTGTGTGTGAGCACGTGCGTGTATGCTGTCTACGCGTCCATGCCATGCGTGTGTGCGTGCCGTGTGCCATGTTTCTGTAATGGGACGGTAGCCCCCCCACTGTCTTTAACACACTGGTTGTATAACGGCCCTATTCCCCTGTGTGGCTGACAGCACGCCACTCTGTGGTCCCTCTGGGTCTATAAATCCTCCACCTCCGTACAACCCACATGAAACCCGTTACCCAGAGGGACCAGACCCAGACACACAACGTTCTACAGCTAGTCTAGTTTGTCATTAGTATGAAATATGCTGTGTTTTGTTCCCTGTGGTCTCAGCAGTTCACTGGCTGGTCTGGTAATGACTGATACTGTACCTGTTCCTGAGCCCCCAGAGAGCGGCATGCTTTGGTTACGTGGCTGCGGGGGGACGGGACGTGGGGGGGGGGGTTAGTCTGGACACGTGGGATTTTTTTGGACATGTTGTTCAGGAAAGCTGGTGTCAGATGAGACTCTAGGGTCACAGGTTTTTTTCTCATAAATGTGTTTTTGTGGGTCAGTGTCTTTGTGTGCTTTGCGGCTCATATGATTGCTAGTATTTGAATATTTCTCTTTCTCTCTCTCTCTCCCTCTCTATCTCTATCTCTCTCTCTCTCTCTCCCTCTCCATTCCTCTCTCTCCCCCTATCTCTCTCTCTCCCTCTCCATTCCTCTCTCTCTCCCCCTCTCTCTCTCTCTCCCTCCATTCCTCTCTCTCCCCCTCTCTCTCTCTCTCTCCATTCCCCCCCCCCCTCTCTCTCTCTCTCTGCCTCTCCCGCAGTCTCTGCCGGCTGCGCTGCGGGCTCTGAAGGGCAAGGCGGCCCGCCAGTGTCTGACCGAGGAGCTGAGCCTCCACGTCCAGCAGAACCGGGCCATCCTGGACCACCAGCAGTTTGACTACGTCATCCGCATGATGAACTGCGCCCTCCAGGTGGGTGACAACGCACCGACCCCCCTCTTCTTCTGTTACATTTACATTTACATTTATGGCATTTAGCAGATGCCTTTATCCAAAGGGACTTGCAACAAATACATTTGTTTAAGTAAGTGAATCTTCTATCCATCAGTCACCAGAAGATAAAGTAATCAATGCTCAGACCAAGGACCACAGGCAGTCACAATGCTAGAAGGGTCTATCTCCTCGTCACATGACCCTTTTCATCCCCAGCGCCACCGTCTTCTCCGTCCTAAAGTGTCCATCCTCACTGAATGTCACCTGACTCCTTGTAGGATGCGTATAGATATATAAATAGATATATAAATATAGATCTAGTGAGCAAGTAGGTTTCCAAAATACACACAGGACAAACATTTAGAAACACATAAAAATGTTTTAGTTTTTTTTGTTAACTCACTGTGTTTTCCCCTACTTCTTGGTAAAATGGGATCTGCCGTTGATGTATGGTACCTGGTGCTGTCAGGCCTAGGGTTGCACCAGCGCTTTGGTTATTAGTCAGAAGCAATTAGTGATTTATTTCCTGCCGTCGCTCTGTTACATGTAGCCTATGAAGTGTCACCGTGCCATAAATCAAGCAGCATGGCGGAGTGGAGCAGAGGGGGGGTCTCAGAGTGGAGCAGAGGGGGGGTCTCAGAGTGGAGCAGGGCTGGGGTTTCAGAGTGGAGCAGAGCTGGGGTCTCAGAGTGGAGCAGAGGGGGGGTCTCAGAGTGGAGCAGAGTGGGGGTCTCAGAGCTGGGGTGCCAGAGTGGAGGAGCCTCCCGCCCCCCGCTGCCGGGGGCGGTTTAATGATTCTGAGCCGCGTTCACAGAGAATGAGTTTTATGGAGTTACTCAGGATTCCGCACATTCTTCTGGCCAAACGATGGAGGCCAGTGACCCAATTAATCCCACCATCTGTTGAGTGTAGCGTAGCGTAGCCTAGCGTGGCGGGGGGGGGGGCGGGGGGGGCGCTATGGGATACGTGGAGGTCACTCCTCTCCATGCACGTATTCTTCGTCTCTGCCTCACTCTCCGCCGACTAACTAGGTCAGGAACAAACCCCCAGCTGGAGCAGAGGAAGACTGGGTAAATATATACATACCTGTATATATACCTGTTCTCCTGTCTGGGACATAGTTCCCCACCGTACACACACCGCACACACACACTTACCTTCTCTATCTGACTACAGGAGTCCTCTGTGTGTAGAGCAGACGACTGGGACTTTCTTTCCTAAGGTAGTCCAGGACTTCCGCTTCCAGAGCCGGTGCTGATCCGACAGTAGTCTCCCTGCGGAGGACAGTGGGTTGAAAGTGACACTGGCTGTACCTGGGTGTCAGAACCGCAGATTAACTGCAGCTTTGTTGCCGGAGTCTCTCCTGTGAATATAGGACCGTTCTGGAATGCAACAGAACCATGTAGAAACGCGGGTCTGTTAGATTGCTAAACGCAGCGGCGTTATCTGATCTCTCAGACTGCAAGCATGTCTGTCACGTATTGTTTTTCTCGGATGAAAATGGGATCCTGATGTGGTGCGTCTATGTGTGTGTGTGCGTGCGTGTGCGTGTGAGCGTTTTTCTAGGAACAGACACGCGTGGTATTTGCAGATAAAGTATTTCTTCCACGCGAGCATTTTTCGCAATGACGTTGATCTGGGAATACCGAATCCCCCTTTGCTATAAGGGCAAATAGGTGATGCATGCAAGATCTCTACAATATGGCCCCATCACAGTTGATTATCCTGGATGACAAACAGACACGGGTGAGTGCAGCGGCAGAGCAGCCAGAGGCAGAGGTGTGTTTTACAGGGAGTGGAGGGACTTCGTCCAGGCATCTGTCTCTTTCCCCTGGGAGGTTAAGGGTCACTTGGCAGGATCTTCTACGGTACAGCATGGAATGTGTCAGGAGGAGAGGAGAGGAGGTGGATGGAGGGGTGGGGCTGTTCTCTGTACAGGTTGGAGGAAGTGGAGAAAGATGTGGTTCCTCTCATCTTTCTACAGGTATATCACCTGACCTCTCCTACAGGTGCATCACCTGACCTCTCCTACAGGTGTATCAGCCTCTTCAACACCTACTTCTCAGACTAGAACAGATACAGTCCACCATTAGAGATGTCACTCTACAACATGCTCTTCACTGTACATACAACATGCTCTTCACTCTCTACAACATGCTCTTCACTCTCTACAACATGCTCTTCACTCTCTACAACATGCTCTTCACTGTACATACAACATGCTCTTCACTCTACAACATGCTCTTCACTCTCTACAAAATGCTCTTCACTCTCTACAACATGCTCTTCACTCTCTACAACATGCTCTTCACTCTCTACAACATGCTCTTCACTCTCTACAACATGCTCTTCACTCTCTACAACATGCTCTTCTCTCTACAACATGCTCTTCACTCTACAACATGCTCTTCACTCTACAACATGCTCTTCACTCTCTACAACATGCTCTTCACTCTCTACAACATGCTCTTCACTGTACATACAACATGCTCTTCACTCTACAACATGCTCTTCACTCTCTACAAAATGCTCTTCACTCTCTACAACATGCTCTTCACTCTCTACAACATGCTCTTCACTCTCTACAACATGCTCTTCACTCTCTACAACATGCTCTTCACTCTCTACAACATGCTCTTCACTCTACAACATGCTCTTCACTCTACAACATGCTCTTCACTCTCTACAACATGCTCTTCACTCTACAACATGCTCTTCACTCTACAACATGCTCTTCACTCTCTACAACATGCTCTTCACTCTACAACATGCTCTTCACTCTACAACATGCTCTCCTCTCTCTTCTCATGCTCTAGTCTGGTTCAGTCATCTCTCTCTATTATCCTTTAACAGCGTGCAGGTACACACTCCTCCTAAACTCCTCCAAACCTCCAGGGTGCTCATTTCACCAGACATTCCTGCCTTATTTTCCTAGAATCTCTTTTGCCTCTCTTTGCCGTAACAAAATAAGCAACAGTTTTACACAGGGAGCCGGCCGGTGTTTGCAATTCGCCAAAAAGATGAGATAAAACATAGCATGCATAACTTGATAATTTCATTTAGCTTGACTGCGTTACATGCTGTTATTTCTTCCCTTGTGTTTTCACTAAGACAACAGGCCTCTCGAAAGGTCTCTCCATGTTCTGGGTATTTGGTCCGGGTTTCATATCCTGGTATGGGGCCGAGCTCCATGGATTTGTCTCGGCTGACCTGTAAAAAGGAATAAAAATAGCAGATTGCCGCTGCAGTAATAACTCTCATATTCCTCGTTTACCCTTCTCTTTCAACGCCATGCCCTGTCAGAAACCCCTCTGAGATATTAGACATCACACCACTGCCAGGAAGTGTGTGTGTGGGTGTGTAGTGTGTGTGAGTGCATGTATGACTTATGCTGTTTGCAATGCAACAGGCTCCTAGCTGCACTATGACAGCATGACGCCTCATTAGACAGCCAGGCATGCCTGTCCATCTTATATTCCTAATGATGTCACCATCATGAGACCAATCATAAGTTAATGGTCCACATGTAAAACTAAACTGTCAGTTGTTGGGCTGGAGGGGTGTGTTTTAGTGTGGTTCTGCTGTGTGTTAGCACGCTGGCGTAAGCACTTGAGATGTTTGCAGGGGAGCACCGGCGCAGGGAGTAATACGGTATAAAAAATGGGGCCGCCTGTCCTGTACATTAGGGCAGAGGTGAGGGGATTTGAAGCACATGGTAGAAAATGTATTTTTTTCTGCTTTGGTTTTCTCGGTACAGTATGAATCACAGTACTGTGTAGCTACTTTGTGTAGAAATCCACTTTCGGTGTTATAGATTTGAAAAAATGTTCGGTAAAGAAATCGGGGGGAATGTCATCCCCTTGGCACATCCTGTTGTGACATTCTTCGGTGATGGGCTGGTCCGTGAGGTCCTTTCCCGCTCCCTTTTAATCACTTCGCCGATTGTTTACGTTTTCTTTATTTATTGGAAGAATTTGAAGTATTCAAAGCAAACATTTACATCTCTCATTTTTAGTCAGTTGGGTTGTTGTTTCAGTGACACGTGCTGAAGGCCCGTGGGTTTGCGGAGGGTGTGAGGAATGGACGTGATTGGCTAAGCCAAGTAGCGGATAAAAAAAAAAACATGCAGTCATCATGACTTCCTGTCATCTTCTGCCTCAACCCCGAGGTGCGCGCGCACACGCACACACACACACACACACACCCACCCACACACACACACACACACACACACACACACACACACACACACACACTTACACAACATCTTGGAGTGGTTGCCGTTACTATAGCAGTCCTGGCTCACAATTATCTGTTTAACATTTTTCAACAAGTTTAGAAGTCTTATCTCTTCCCGGTTTGCCCTGTGATTCACGCCTTCGTTAGAACATTTGCCTAATGGGGGTTACGATGTGTTGTTGGCGTGCGTGTTTTGTCCGCCTCGCCAGCTGTTGCAGGTTTGGAAGGTGGACGTTGCGCAACGTGGACTGAGCCCTGCTGGGGGGGGGGGGGGGGGTGGTATGGTATGTAACCTTGGCATCCCAACCATTTCCTGTCAGAGAGGATTATGGGCCCTCGCCGTTCTGCTCTCTTACGACGGCCGTGGGCCCCTTTGACGGTGCTCAGAATGTCGGCCGTTGTCCACGTGCGCTGCTGGGGGGGTGAAGGGCTGTGAGATCCATGCGTTAAAATTCAATGCAAAAAACGTTATTATCTATCACATAATAATGACAGAAGCTCAAGAACAACATAAAAAAAAACACATACATGAAAGACTCACATAAAATGACATTAAAACACAAATAATTCCATAAATAAATAAGAGCAGGTGTGCAGAGCTGCATTAAAAAGTAGCGACAGTGTATTTGACCTTATTTAAAATAGACATTGCAGTCGGAATGAAAGAGTTTTTGTCTGTCGTTTTTTTGACCAGAGGTGCTCTAAATCGGCTGCCTGGTGGGAGTAGCTGAAAGGAGTGGTGAAGGGGGTGTGAAGGGTCCTTAATGATGGGAGTAGCTGAAAGGAGTGGTGAAGGGTCCTTAATGATGGAGTCTGCCTTTCTTTTTACTACGTGACTGTAAAGAGAGGGTGTTAGGTGCCCGGGGCCCCCCACAACACAGCTCTTTAGTTTCACTAATGTTCAGTTCCAAGGAGCTTTCCTGGAACCAGAGGACCATGGAATCCACATACTGCCTGTATGGTGACAGGGAGCGCTCGTCTGTCATGCGGGCCACCAAGGCCATGTCATCAGCATACTTACAAAGTGACAGTCCGTTGCTGTTGCAGGTGATTTCGTTTGTGTATATGGAGAAGAGGATGGGTGACAAGACACAGCCCTGTGGGACCCCAGTATATAAAACAATGTTGTTGGATTTAAGACAATTCACTCTGTTGGGGTGTGTCCTTTAAAAAATCCATAATCCATAAAACTAGTGTTGTGTTGACCTGTAGTCCTTGGAGGCGGTGCAGAAGTGTGTTTGTGTTTACTGTATTACAAGCAGATGAAGTCCATAAATAAAATCCTGACATATGATTTTGGTGAGTCAAGTTCTAGATAGGTGATGCCGATGCCTAGTGATACTGCACTGGCCAATAGACTGCTTTTGAACGGTGGACACACACCCCCATTCAGACCGTTGGTAGGTTGGTTCTCTCCAAGTGGTTTTAGCAGGGCCAAAGGGTATCAGTGTACCCACATATCTACACACACACACACACACACACACACACATGAAGTACTGTTACTGGACCCTTTGCCCTACTGCACTCTCTAGGATGTTCTGTTTGACACACACTACACACACAAACACAGACACACACACACAATCCATCTCTGTCTCTGTAGCCTAGCTAGGACAACAGCCTTACTTAACACAGACCACTGGGATGGGATCATTGTGGTGCATCATTCCCATGTTCCAGATAACACCGCTTCCCTAGGAGGTCAACCATTTTGACCAGGTAAACATCGCAAGGAGAGAAACAGAGAGAGAGAGAACATTCCAGAAAACAAACGCCAATTCGATGTCGTTTTCATCCACGTGTTAGTGTGTGTGATGACTAAAACAGTGTGTATGTCTTCACAGTCCTGCCTCTGTGTGTGTGTGTGTGTGTGTGTGTGTGTGTGTGTGTGTGTGTGTGTGTGTGTGTGCGTGTGCACGTAGTCCTGTGTGTATGACTCAGGGTGACTTAGGGCCTGTGCTCAGTTCATTCAGTTCCTATTGCACTGTGGTTCCTGTCCTGGGACCACTGTATCCTATCCACGAATACCACAGTAAATACCACAGTAAATACCACAGCAGCCTCATAAAAAGCCCCCTCCTTTACCTTCTCCAGTCCCCTCCCCCCTCCCTCTGCTGTACATGTCTGTCACAGTGAGACCTTTCCTGAAAAGCAGCATTCCACAAGGAGAGTCTGGAAGTGTCTGGAATTGGCAGGAAGCTGCTCTCCACTTATTTCCTGGGGAAGGGAGGGGGGGGGGGGGGGGGTCTGGTGAAATATGCAGGGTCTTTGTTTGGTGTGTATACGTGTCCATCAGGGGGAATAACTCCATGAGTCACTAAAGACTCACAACCTCGAGAAAGAGAGAGAGAGGAGGAGAGATGGAGGACAGGAGAAAGGGATGAGGTGGCTCCCACTCTCCCTGTCTACTCCAAGCGACGTCCACCCCCCACACACTCCAGCCAGATATACACTCACTCCCCCTCCCCCAGCATGCACTCTTTCACGGTCACGTATGCGCCAGGGGCTCCAAGGCGACTGTTGTGTCCTGAGGCTTAAGCATTTCCTCTGTCGCTAGGTCAACTAGCATACGTGCTGCTGATAAACCAGGAAGCAGTATGCCCTCCTATTGGCTCCTCTACACACACACACACACACGCTCTTCTTTCAATCATTTATCTTCATCGTCGTTTAGATTCTTCAATAAATGTTAGTCTTTTGCCCTATTGGCCTCGTTGAGGAGTGAAGAAGCACCATAAATCATTCTCTAACCTGAGCAGCTGTCATTAGAAGATACCATGCCTCCTAGGAGCCTGGTAATGAGAGAACAGCACTTAGTTTCTCTTGTCAGATTACGGCTTTCGGTTCTGTTTGGGGACGATACCGAGGTCAGCTAAAGTAAACCTGACTGTGAGAGTGAAATATGTCTGTAGTGAGATATGTCTGTAGTGAGATATGACTGTAGTGAGATATGACTGTAGTGAGATATGACTTTACAGCAGGGTTGTTTTCTAGATAGTAGAACCCTCGCCTGGTCTCTACGACGGTGTTTTCATCCCCTGAATCAAAGCTTCTGCCGTTTGATCTCAACAGGCATGGCTCAAGGCATTCAACGTTTTTGTGAAATGATGACTTAGGAGAGGGCCCCGGGGGGGGGGGGGGGGTGCCGGGGCCTATATTAAATGTTTCTCCAGACTTTGCTGGCACTGACCTTGTGGTCTCTTTTTGTCTGAAAAATGGATGGCTCTGTAAAAAAACATTCTCGTTTTTCCGCCTGGCCGCTTCCACCATTCCGTGTCACTGTTTTTCAGCGTGTTTCAGGGTTCTGTGAACCCTCGTGATCCGCGGCGTCGTAAGGATGCTGGTAAACAAAAGCTCTAAGCTGGAACATCGGACTGCAACCCAAATAACGGGTTTACTGTATTACAAGCAGATGAAGTCCATAAATAAAATCCTGACATATGATTTTGGTGAGTCAAGTTCTAGATAGGTGATGCTGATGCCTAGTGATACTGCACTGGCCAATAGACTGCTTTTGAACGGTGGACACACACCCCCATTCAGACCGTTGGTAGGTTGGTTCTCTCCAAGTGGTTTTAGCAGGGCCAAAGGGTATCAGTGTACCCACATATCTACACACACACACATGAAGTACTGTTACTGGACCCTTTGCCCTACTGCACTCTCTAGGATGTCCTGTTTGACACACACTACACACACACACACACACAGACACACACACACAATCCATCTCTGTCTCTGTAGCCTAGCTGGGACAACAGCCTTACTTAACACAGACCACTGGGATGGGAGGTTGCATGGTGCATCATTCCCATGTTCCAGATAACACCGCTTCCCTAGGAGGTCAACCATTTTGACCAGGTAAACATCGCAAGGAGAGAGACAGAGAGAGAGAGAACATTCCAGAAAACAAACGCCAATTCGTGTGTGCGCGCGTGTGTGTGCGCACGTAGTCCTGTGTGTATGGCTCAGGGTGACTTAGGGCCTGTGCTCAGTTCATTCAGTTCCTATTGCACTGCAAATAACGGAAAAAGAGCTGCGAGAAAGAGAGGAGGAGGAAAAAAACAGAAAGCATGCCTCGTCGGTCCATTGGGGGTCCTAGGCTTTCATGTTTGGTTTGAACAACGTGTGTTTTGCATTTGCTCCTCTCCGTGCATTCTTGCACTTTTTTTTGCGAGGGATGAGGGAGCAGGGGAGTGAGCCATGAAAGAGACCCCCAGCCTCCACCGTTGGCAAGTACAGCATTCCTGTCACAATCCCTGATTCCCCCCCCCCTCCCGCCAAACTGCAGGCTCGCATTGCGTGTGTGTGAGTGGGTGAGTTGGTGTGCGTGTTTATGAACATGTTGAGTATGTCTTATGCGTGATTATGAAGTGATTGTTTGTGTGTGTGAGAGGAGTGTGTGTACGTGTGTGCGTGTACGTACAAGAAAGAGAGATTGTGTGTGTGTGTGTGTGTGTGTGTGTGCCGTGCGTGCGTGCGTGTTTGTGTCTGCGTAAATGAGAGCGAGTGTGTGTGTGTGTGTGTGTGTGTGTGTGTGTGTGTGTGTGTGTGTGTGTGCGCCATGCGTGTGTGTGTCCGCGCAAATGAGAGGAATTGTGTGTGCACGAAAGATGGTGTGTGTGTGTGCATGAGAGATGGTGTGTGTGTGTGTGCATGAGAGATGGTGTGTGTGTGTGTGAGAGAGATGGTGTGAGTGAATGAGAGAGATGGTGTGTGTGTGTTTGTGTGTGTGTGTGTGTGTGTGTGTGTGTGTGTGTGAGAGACATGGTGTGAGTGTGTGGTATGCGTGTGTTTGATTTACGTTCCCTGGCCCTGGGGACCCTGTGAGGGTTATGAGACACGGCTCCAGATCAGGATCAGCTCTGTTGTTTTGACATGGAGTTAAATCAAGTTTCCGGCGGCCATTCTCATTCTCCCAGTTCAACAAATAAATCCCAACAAAGCTCATGGAGATAAGTACCAATTTCCTGTGTGTCGAGCACTCTTCAGTCCGACTACAGTCTTTTTTTTCCCATCTTTCTCTCTCTCCTTTTCTCATTCTTTCCTTTTATCATACGCTTTTATGTTTTCAGTAAGAGCTGGTATTGTGGCCGGGTCCACTGGTTCTGCTATCTACCGGAACACCATACTTCTCTCTAATGCTCCATTGAGTACCACGTCTTTGATTTCAAAACGGACCCAAACTCAAAGACATTCTGTTGTGCGAATATTATTGAGGGAAAATTGTCAGCTGCCCTCTGCCTTCAAAAAACCTAATATACTTGACTAATACTCGACTATGCCTGACTAATGGGCATTGCATTTTATTGCCAAGACAATTTGTGATTTTATGCAGCATCGTTTGAATTTATTGAATCATTTTTGTAGATGTTGGTCCCAGATACTTCACGTAATCTGGTTTCAAGAATTCAAAATATGAAATTACCATTAAATAGAAAATTGGACCCCTCAGACAAAATGTGTCAGAGCTGGTATTATATAAGGCTATTGAAAGCATATGTATGTACCCGGCAGGCTGCGGTACCATTGGCTTGACAGTGAATGGACCTGGCAAAACCGCTATGGAGAGCAGCATGGACACTAAACAGAACTAATTGGCCCTTATGTAACAGGAAGTGTATGTTTACCAGATATGGATTGAATATCCAATATCTGTTTGACCTTCTCTTTAGGACTGTTGGTTTGATCATACAGTGAGTCATCTAAAACTATAGTTGGAAATGGTAATAGGACTTATTATTATTAGAAACAATATCCCCAATAGTGCTGGTACCATCATAGAGGATTTGATTGCTCCAATTTCTTTCTCAGTGAAGGATTGAGTTATGTCTGTCTGCCCATTACATCTTGTGCAGAGCTATGGCAGGTGTACATAAAGACCCTGTCTGTTTCTATAACATGTGCCCTTCCCTCTCCTCTCCTCTCCTCTCCCCTCCTCTCCTCTCCTACAGGACTGCTCAAGCTCAGAAGAGTACACAGTGGCCGCCGCCCTGCTGCCCTTGACAACAGCCTTCTACCGGGTGAGTAATGAGAGAGAGAGGGAAGGAGAGAGAGTGTGTGAGAGAGAGAGAGCGAGTGAGGGAGTGAGTGAGAAAATAGGAGAGAGATTCCACAGCGGTCCCCCTCTCACACGGAATGGAGAGAGAGAGAGAGAGAGAGAGAGAGGCGTGACTTCCCAGCTGTCCTGGCGCTGGTCCCTCTGTTGAAGGTTGCCCACTCCTGAAGCATGCTCTAACCTCATGGCTCTAAGCTCATAGCAGTCACACATTGTGTTCCAGCCTGCCAGCCAGGACACCACCCAGTCCCTGCCCTCCAGCCATGATGCCATTGCAGAGTAGGGTGCAATCACTCCTAGATGCTGATCTAGGGTCAGTTACTGACTTCAGTTACTGACCCCAGTCTACTGACTTATTTTCATTTTGGAAAATTGGAGAGAGATTCCATTGTGGAAATAAGTGTGTATAGGTCAGGACATTGATCCGTTTAGCCCTAGACTAGCCTCGTTAGGGTAAAAGGAGGGTAGGACCGCGGGCCACTGTGGTCTCCAACCCCTGTAGTCAAGACGCCCTACAGCCATTATGCCATTGCAGAGTAGGGTGCGATCACTCCTAGATGCTGATCTGGGGTCAGTTACATTTACCCCCCCCCCCCCCCCCCTCCCAAGGTTAGGATTTAGGGGAGCGGTAAGCTGATCTTAAATCTGAAGAACTTCACCCCAAAGCTGTTGCTGCAGGAGGCCACAGAGAGGAGACAGACAGAGGAAGTGTGGATGGATGGATGGATGGATGGATGGATGGATGGATTACTTTATTTGTCACATTTAAAATATACATAGAGTTTCCTCAGCCGTTTGAGTCCAACAATACACAAATTCAAAATAAAGTCGACTGACTTATTTCCATTGGGGTCTCTTAGACCAGAGGAAATAAGTGTGTATAGGTCAGGACATTGACCCGTTTAGCCCTAGACTAGCCTCGTTAGGGTAAAAGGAGGGTAGGGATGTGGGCCGCTGTGGTCTCCAACTCCTGTGGTCAAGAAGGGGTTGCTGTGGTCAGGTCGGGGTTGCTGTGGTCAGGGTTGCGGTGGCGTGAACCACAAATATGTCCCCGCTGCTCTAGTCTGTTGTTGTTGCCATGGGGACAGACACAACTGTGGTTCTGTTGCGCTTGAGTTGGGCAGATTTGGACCTCACCACCCCCCTCGTCTCCCTTTCTCTCTCTCCCTCTCTCTCACTCTGTGCCACTTTATGACTCATGCTGTTCTCACGGGACAGACAGGCAGACTGATGTAACTCTCTCAGATAAGCCCTGTTCCCCCCCCCCCCTCTTTCTCTCTCTCTTTCTCTTTTTATTTCCCATCCCACGATAACCACTTCATCAGTGTCCTCTGTCGTTCCACACTGCCACTGGCATTGTGCACATGTAGAGAAGAATGTAAACACTTTGAGGTGAATTGGTTCATTAGTTGATTAAGGTCAAGAAGAGAGGAGCAAATTCAATGTAACCTGCGGTGGTCCGCTTCCTCTACTACCAGCAGGCACACTATCCTTCATCCCTCTGCTGTTTTGTCTGGGAAGCTAAGCGGGGTATCCCTTGGTCAATTCTTGGATGGGGGTAAAAAAACAGGCTGCTGGAAGTGGTGTTGGAGGACCAGTAGGTGGCACTCCCTCTGGTCTAAGAGACCCCAGCGCCCCAGGGCAGTGAATGGGGCATTGCCTTTCAGAGGATGCCGTTCTTCGGATGAGACGTTTAAAACAAGGTCCCGACTCCCGAGTTGTTAAAAATCCCATGGCACTCCCATGGCGTGTTAATGCCGGTGTCCTGGCTAAGCTCCCAATCTGGCCCTCATATGATCATGGCAACCTCATCATCCCCTGCTTACTATTGGCTCATTCATCCCCACTCCGTTCCCCTGCAACTCTTCCCCAGGTCGTTGCTGGAAAAGAGAACATGTTCTCAGTCAACTTACCTGGTAAAATAAGGGATAAATAAACATTTTTTTTAAAACTAGCTCGTCTGAACACAGTGAAAGGCCACTCAAGTGATTTCAGGAATGATTGGAGACGTGTAACTATCGGAGATGTTTAATGATGTTTAGATGTTGATCTGTTAGATGTCTAGATGTGCTCGGTTGGGGTTGTTTGTTTAGTTGTGCTCTAGTCTATACAGTGTCTCTCACTCCCCTAACTCTCTGTCACGGTCGACACTTGAGACCCAGAGCCAAGGGATTCATCCAGATGTGTGCCTGTATTATCATCGTTAAAACATCTGAAAGCCATTGCCCCCTCAGTATTTCTCAACTGTTTTTGTTCCTCCATCTTACGTAACCACAAAACCTGATTAAGGGCTTACATAAAAGAGACCTCTATCGCCAGGTTTGCAGAGTGAGAGACACGAACCTTGAGAGAGAGGAAAGAGGCATTGCTGAGTAGAATGATATTGTGAGTTCCAGAAGCCTACAGATTTCTCACAGGTTTGCAGAGGAATGGCAACGTTCAAGTCCAGTCTCTGGTCACGCAAATCGAGGAAGAAAGAATCAGCCAAAAGTCCTATTTTCTTCGGAATTCATCTTGGACGACGCAGACATCACGGCATTAACAAAAGGTGGGGAAACTTATTCCAAAGAAACAGATCACCTTGAGACGGTTTGCAGCATTCCGTGCCACGCTACCACCAAGGTTGTTGGCACATTCGCCAATGGCATCTTGGTTCCAAATGTCTGTGGGCCTGTTTCCCCCCCCCGTCATCTCCTCCCACCTCCCCTGCCACTGCTCCCAGCAGTCTCTTTACTTGACCACACTGAGTGTTTTGGGGTTGTTCAAAGCATGCCTGGTACCCGATGAAAGCAGCAGTTGCTGGTTTGTGCCCACGCAAAAATGGAGGACCGGGACACAGTCACCGTACAGGTCAGGACATCGCTGAGGGGACAGTTTGTAGTGCCTCTGGGAGGGCCAGAGGGGACTGGAGAGACTGTGTTTTCCAGGATTAATCCAGCTGGCAATGGATGTTCTAGAATGTCTCCATGACTGGCATTGAAGCTTGATATATAATGATTTATTAAATTAAATGTAGCAGAGTGGAGCATGCATGCACTTTATTTGCGAGAAATGTTGAGGGTTGGAGAATTGAAAACAGAAAATGTTCTTTTCAAGGGCGTGATTTTGGGTCTTGTCTTGTAAACTGTAGAGCCAGCCAAACAGCGTTACACTAAACCACAACAACACAACACCACGCCACATCATGTTGATACCACGGTTTTGGTCCAGTCTGGGCCAGAGGTGTCTGGGCCAGAGAAAGCACTTGGGCAGAACGATGAGAAGCACACATACACACACACACGTACACACACACACCACACACACACACACACACACACACACACACAAAACCTGTCTGCAGTAATCTCCACAGAGAGCCTTCGTTAATCAGTGCTCAAGTGGATTGGAGTGATTATTTACTCCTACACCGTGGTTGTAATTGGGACTTTTACATAACCAGACAGCGTGATCCTGGCTTGCCTCATGAATTGACTTGTTTTGTACGAAATAGACTACACTGCATTGATCTAGAGTATGTGTTTAGAATAGCTTGATTAGTTAGTTGTATACAGTGTATTGTATGTATATAGCGAGCTAAATACAGTACATTCCATCACCTTAAAGATGTAGTGTTCCATTGGCCAGGGAGGTTGAATAGTGTAATATGGCAGGTGTCATGGACTACATCCAACATGGCCGACAGCTACAGTTTGTTGTGTTTGTATTCCAGTCCTCTCTCTGGTCATACTTAATGGCCTCCAGCCATACAGTATCACCCCTCCAAAAGAGGTCCGTTGGCTTAAGGCTGCTCTGCTCTCCTATTAAAACTGCTGTGTCACCTGCACCTGTCATCACTCCCCTGTCTGTCTGTCTGTCTGTCTCTCTGTCTCTCTGTCTCTCTGTTTGTCTGCCTCACTCTGTCTGCCTGTCTATCTGTCTCTCTGTCTGCCTCTCTATCTGTCTGTCTGCCCGCCTGTCTGTCTGTCTGCCTCCTTCTGTCTGTCTCCCTCACTGTCTGTTTGTCTGCCTCTCTATCTGTCTGCTTGCCTGCCTGCCTGACTGTCTGTTTGTTTGCCTGTCTCTCTATCTATCTGTCATTCTGTCTCTCTCTTTGCCTGTCTGTCTGTCTGCCCTTCTGTGTGTTTGTTTGTCTGTCTGTCTGCCTCTCTCTCTCTCTGTCTGTCTGCCTCTCTCTGTCTGTCTGCCTCCCTCTGTCTGTCTGCCTCCTTCTGTCTGTCTGCCTCACTGTCTGTTTGTCTGGCCTCCTTCTGTCTGTCTGCCTGCCTGTCTGTCTGTCTGACTCTCTATCTATCTGCCTGTCAGCAGCTACAACAATAGCAGCAATGGGAAAGATGGATCAGATCAGGTCTGGAAGAAATTAGGTCAGTGCTTCACACACACTGGCTTTTACCACCATATCCGTCCATAACATCTGCCACCTGCCCACTCAATGACTGAGAACTGAGGTGGCAGTTTTATTACTCAATAGTAAAACACTTATGTATATTGAATCCACATAAAGCCCAACGAAAATGGTGGCTTTCTCCTCAACTGTCTTTATGCATGGGCTAGACAGTGCCAGTCCTGGGTTAGGGTTAGGGTTAGGGTTAGGGTTAAGGGTCCCTTTGGGCTGTTTTTCTCTCAGCTTGTGCCTGGTAAGCCCAGCCCCAGAGGACGCTCATTTTTCCCACAGAGAGAAAGAGCTGCTCTCCTCTCCTCCACCACGGCTCTGCCGCTGCTCTCCCTCCAGAACGTGGGAACAACGTCCCCTGCCATGGGCCTGCCTGCTCCCAGAGTCTGTCTGTCGGTAGCGCTGGGAGACTGATTGAGTGTGTTTGGTTAGTTTGTTTCGGGGGGGGGGTAAATATTCAAACTGAAGAGCATTCTGTCATTGACCTAAATCCCATGTCACTGATGCCCTCGGATCCCTGTTGTCCCTGTTTACCTCAGCGTTGCCTGGCGACTGAGTGTTCTCTGGTGTATACGTGTATACGTGTACTAAGTGTATTTAGGAGTAGCAAACATACTGTGCACCTGAGACACACGTACTTTACATACCTCACAGACGTGTAGCCGGTGAAGTCATCGTGATACGCTTGATGGGAGGTTTTGGGTTAAATGCGGTTGACCTCCAGAGGTAACGTTTACCTAAACCTCATGCGACCTTTGTACTTCCTGATCCCCTGTCAGTAAGCAAGGCCCTCTGACGTTCCTGTGAAGGAAGGACGTGTTTATCACACAGTACAGGTGTCAGTCCCGCCTGACTCAGTGTTATTTTACCCTTTTAAAGTCACGTCTGACATTGTATTGTTCCAGTTGAATGCGTCAGCAGAGGGACCCAGGGCCTAGGCCCGTCTGGCTCTTGGCTCGGCTCCGGGAGGTAACAGTGAATTGGATGTGGCAGGCTGCAGTCCAAACAAAAAGCCCAAACATCGTTCTGGACTCTCGCAGGCACAAAACGCTGGACTGTTTGCATTTTTGCGCGGTCACAGTTTATGCGTAGCAGGATCTTTCAAGGTTTGCCCTGTCAAGCTGTTTGAGTCTGCGAGAGTTATTTACCGAGTGACCCTTTGGACCTCGGGGAGAAGTCCTCGACTTTCTTTCTTGTTTACTTTGTGGAACACTTATGTTCTGCGCATGTCCTACTTTTTTTACGTCCTGTATGTGTGCCATCGTGGCGTTGTTTGTACCGCGGTTCCAGAGACATCGTCTCTGGTGTGTCTGTTCCACTTCTGCATGTGTTTGTTTGACTGGAGTCGTTAGTGTAAATACATTGTTTAGATGAAGACATTTTCAGCCATTCGGAACACAAATAGCTCTCTGCACAAAGCGCTGACTCATCCTTAAAAATGCATGATGTCACTGTAGGAGACTGATTGTGTACAGGTTGAGGGTGTTTTGTTCCCCCAGAGTGCCTGTCGCTAAGGTTTTCCAAAGGAATGTCTATTTTTGTAAACGGCAAATAATCGTCTCCAAAACACTCATAAATAGTTTTTTTTATTGTCTCAGGCTTGTAACAGATCAAACAGTGCTCGTTTTCTCTGGGGTCTCTCCAGATACAGGTCAACCAGCAGAACTCCACATACACACACACACACACACACACACACACCCTGAGCTCTCTGAGTCCCTCTCCCTCTCTCTCTTTCTCTCTCCCTCCCTCCCTCTCTCTCTCTGTGTTCTCTTCTCTCTGCTTGTTTTCCTCTCTTTCAGCCATGCGTTCTTTCTCTTCTGCATTTGGCAAGTTGAAGCATTGATATGCGTCTCTGATGGATCATTCATATGGTCTCCATCTCTCTTTCTGTCCCTCCCTCCCTCCCTCCGTCCCTCCATCCATCTTCCCTTGTCGTTGTGGAGTGACCTCCAACAGCCATGCGCTGGCTCCTCTCTGCTATCAGAGGAGGGAGAGTCCACCATGGTCATCCTGACCTCCACACATACAAGCAGGGTCAGCCAGGCGGTGTTCTCACACACACACACACACACACACACATACTGAACACATAAACACACCCTGAACACACACACACACACACACCGAACACACACACACACACACACACACACACACTGAACACATAAACACACCCCTGAACACACACACACACACACACACACACACCGAACACACACACACACACACACACACACACACGCCACAAAGGCATGCACTCTGTGAGAGTTATATAACGAACATAGAATATCAACAGTAGGCCGATCCACTAGCGTCTCGTTCTGTTCCTGTTTCCGAGCGGCCGCATTTCATTCATCTCCGTCCGTTAACGTTGACCTCGTTTAGTCTAGACCCGCTAATCCACTCTGGCTAATCTGCAAGTCTATTAGCTTGACCGTAGCCAGCTTTAGCTACACCGAGGGGTCACTTGGCTAGCTCCTCCCGTCGGGTCTCTGTGTGTGTGTGTGTGTGTCAGTGAGTGAGCGCTCCTCTGGGGGCCAGAGGACACAGCGTTCCTGTGACGCTAACCAGGCTAATGTATATAAAGTGTTCCTGTCTGCGGAGGGAAGAGAGGGAACTATCCAAACAAGCGTTCGCATTAGTGTCAGCGTCCGTAGCGTCCCGATGATAGAACGCCGCGCTCCTTCCCCAGAGGACGGCGTTCAGGGGTGAAATATGTCTCTGTGGCCGCGGCCTAGATAAGAGGCTTACCGGAGGATTTAGGGTTTTACGCCAGAGGTGGGAGAGGGATACAGGGGCTCAAGGTGCACGGCTGGAAGCTTGGAGGACCCCGGGAGAGACCAGGCCGGCCCACTGCTGCCTTCCGACAGGCGAAAGGGGGGCGAGCGGCTGTGGAGGGGGGGGAGGGGGGGCCTCCTTCTGCAGGGTGGAGAGAGAGAGAGAGAGAGAGGACCAGACACTGTACACAAACAAACCAGCATGTCGCTGGAACTACCACCACTTCTAACCCTAGTGTCTCCCTCCTTCCCTCCCTCTCTCCCTCACTCACTCACTCACTCCCCCACGCTGCCCCCCCCCCCCCCCATTATCTCCCCCACACTCCCCCACATTGCTATTTCTTCCCCCCCATACTGATATCTCCCCCCTACTCCCCCACATTGCTGTCTCTTCCTCCCTCCCTCCTTCTCCCACGCTACTTTCTCTCTCTCTCTCTCTCTATCTCTCTTCCCCCAAGGCTCCTCTGCTCATTCCCCTGCCCTCGGTCATGCCTCTGCGGGGCGCTGGCCTCGCTGTCTGCCCGGTCCTTACCCCCCTGGAGGTGGTTCTGGTTCTGCTTCTGTTCTCCATTCCTGCCGGGTAGTATTGCCGCAGTAGGTGGCCTGCTGCTGTACTGTACTCATCCAGGCAGGAATGGAGAACACTGAGGGCTTCTCAGGCCTGCCTCAGTGTTGTCTTAGCATTGTGTCCAGGCTCAGAGGGAGAGAAATCAGAAGCTAATCTAATAAGAGGCCCGGGGCGTCCCTAAAGAAAGGCACATGGCCTGCAGACAGTGGCTGGGATGACGGGAGGGAGGGTGAGAGGGGGCAAGAGTGGAATAAGTGAGCGTAGTAGGGCTAGGGGGGGGGGGGGGGGGGGGGGGCGTGAGGAAGGTAGTGGTGTTAGGAGGGTTCGTTTAGAGGGGGTTCGGGGTGAGGAAGGGAGTGTGTGAGTAGGGTAGGTTGACGGGGGTGGGGGTGAGGAAGGGAGTGTGTTTGTGAGGAGGGTAGGTTGAGAGGGGGGTAGGGGTGAGGAAGGGAATGTGTGTGTGAGGAGGGTAGGTTGACGGGGTGGGGGTGAGGAAGGGAATGTGTGTGTGAGGAGGGTAGGTTGAGAGGGGGGTAGGGGTGAGGAAGGGAATGTGTGTGTGAGGGTAGGTTGAGAGGGGGTTGGGGGTGGGGGTGAGGAAGGGAGTGTGTGTGTGAGGACGGTAGGTTGAGAGGGGGGGTGGGGGTTAGGACGGGAGTGTGTGAGGAGGGTAGGTTGACGGGGGGGGTAGGGGTGAGGAAGGGAGTGTGTGTGTGTGTGAGGAGGGGGGGGTGGGGGTGAAGAAGGGTGTGTGTGTGTGTGTGTGTGTGTGTGTGTGTGTGTGAGAGTGTGAGGAGGTTGAGAGGGGGTTGGGAGTGGGGGTGAGGACGGGAGTGTGTGAGGAGTGTGTGTATAAGCAGTTTGGCGCAGTGTCTGAGCGTAGGGAACAGCCTTCATGGCTTTACCAGAGCACTGCACGTTTTCCTCCAGGCGACTGTACGCAAACAGCAGATGACCTGAGAGACGCTCCACAACTCTGCTACTGGAAAAACACCAGGCCCCCTGTTCTCCAAACTGAGAGAGAGGGGGAGGGAGGGAGTAATGGAGGGAGAGAGAGAGAGATGTAGAGAGAAAGAGGGTAACAGAGAGGTAGAGAGAGAGAGATGGAAGTAGAGCAAGAGAGAAAGAAAGAGGGTAAGAGAGAGAGATGGAGGTAGAGAGAGAGAGAGATGGAGGTAGATGGAGAGAGAGAGAGAGAGAGAGAGAGACATTTTTGGTGTGGGGTCTTTATGTGTTGAAAAACCTGAGGAGTGATTGATGGCGGTTGAAACCCCTGGCAGACTGAGCGTTATTTTCCTATTTTCACCGGGAGTTTTAACGGTTCTTTTACAAGCGGCGCTGACTGCAGCCCAGTGGGTTTGATGAGCGTCCGCACGCTGCTACCCAAACTACTGTCTGTCTTACAGCAACACAACAGCAGCAGATACTCAGCAGAATCTGGCCCTCTTGGCTGCTTCACAACCTGAGTCAGCTACTGGACCGTTCTGCCTAACGGCCGTTGACTGTGAAATCTCTCCCGTCTGTGTGTGTGTGTGTGTCTGTGTGTGTGTGTCTGTGTGTGTGTGTGTCTGTGTGTGTGTGTGTAGAAGCTAGCGGCCGGAGTGAACCAGTTTGCCTACACCTGTATCCAAGACCACCCCATCTGGACCAACCAGCAGTTCTGGGAGGCCACGTTCTACAGCGAGGTCCAGAACCAGATCCGGGCCCTCTACCTCACCGCCCCCGAGGAGAAGCTAGGCATCACCGCCAGGCTAAAGGTGAGAGAGAGAGAGGGAGGGAGAGAGGGAGGGAGAGAGACTGACTAAGTTGTTTAAGAGGTGTATGGGGTTATTGATTGGTGTTAAAGCATTGTAGTGTTCTATCAGACCCTTACCCAACACATGTTAACTATAACAACTCAACCATAGTCAACAATTCAGCCATGATAAGGCCTGTTAACAGAATGATATTATACCCTTTCTCTCTCTCTAAATATATATATATATATATAGTATATACCTGTCTTTCTTTCTCGTTCTCTCTCTCTCTCTTGGTCTTTCTCTATTTCTCACTCTCTCTCTCCCTCCTCCCCTCTCCTCCCACCTCCTCCCCTCTCCATCCCCCCCCCACCCTCCTCTCTCCCTCCCCCCCCCTTTCCCCCAGGACCAGGCCTCCCCCTCCTCCGCGGCCCCAGACGGCGATGCAGAGCGTACAGCCATGGCCCTGGCGGCAGGGCAGCTGCGGGCGTGGCCCGGCCTGGGGAAGGAGAAGCAGCTGGAGCTGGTGAAGAACGAGGAGAGCACGGTGTTCAGCCAGGCCATCCACTACGCCAGCCTCATGGTCTACCTGCTGGTCCCCCTGGACACCAGCAAGAACAAGCTCCTCCGGACCACCCCCACCGCAGACTGGGAGAGCGGCAGTAACAGCATTGTCACCAACAGGCAAGGAGGACGGGGGGGGGACAGGGACAGGGACACACACACACACACACGGTCCAGCAGCAGATTGATGTTCATGTTGGTGTATGTACCCCAGGCATGAGATCAGGGGGAAAAACATCCTCCGGTGAGGAAGTGTTTCCTAGGGCGAGGGTTCTTGGTTCTGGAGTGTGTCGTGGTCCGTCTAACAAGGTGATGATATGTGGTGGGAGGACATGGCGTTACTCGACTTACATGATACACTCCCTTCTCCGGCCAAATGGAGCACAGCACAGCAGACGTATCCTGCCTCACGTCCGCCCTGTCAGCTGTTCCATCGCTTTCTGCCTGGAGAAACGACCCGACTCTGCTCAGCTCTCCCCAAATCTCCCCAACTCTCTCCAGATCTCTCCAAATCTCCCCAAATCTCCCCGACTCTCTCCAACTCTCTCCAACTCTCCCCAACTTTCCCCAACTGTCTCCAAATCTCCACAACTCTCCCCAACTGTCTCCAAATCTCCACAACTCTCCCCAACTGTCTCCAAATCTCCACAACTGTCTCCAAATCTCCCCAACTCTCCCCAACTCTCTCCAGGTCTCTCCAGCGTTGATTGATTGGCGTGTGATTAGGGGGTGGTAGTGTGTTTAAAACACTCTGCAGGGGTGCACAACGAACTTTGACCTCCTCCACATAACCGAAAGAAACAAGACAGAAGTGAAAGAGACTCCCAGTGCTCTGCAGTCACGTAGTACCACGTTTTGGAAGCTCCCCTCATGCGGGGGGCTTTTCTCCAAAATGGAGGTGGGTCTGCCAGTCCGGTTTTCCGGAGATTCTCACTTTCTGTCTCAACTGTTGATGCACAGCAGCCCCACTCCTCTGCTGATTACATGCCTGTGGCTTTTACTGCCACAACAAGACCTGTCCTGGCTTGAGTAGTTGTTGTTTTTTAAACGATATGCCAGAAGAATTCAATGTTTCTTTATGAAACATTCTTGTTTTTCGCCCGTGTTTCGTGTTTCTGATGAAGAGGGGGCGGGGGGCAATGTCCACAGTCTGTTTATTTGGTTGTTATTTTCTCTGGTTCTTTTTTTGGTTATTGCCCCAGACTTGTTTTGTTTCTCACAGAAGACTTCTGGATCTGATCCGGTGTGTGTAAACCCGTAGGGAGGCTTACATCACTATCTTGTGTACTGCGGCCAAGAGACTGCGTGAATTAAGAGGGTCCTGGCATCGGTCCTGACCTCTCACCGGACCAGAACGCGGGTGTACCGTTCTCATCGACCGCAGACACACACTCCATATCGCCACGTCATCTCTGCTGTCTGCTCTCATGCCATGAATTAAGCCTAAAGTTTAACTCCTGTGTGTGTGTGTGTGTGTGTGTTGTTATGTTTTTGCTTTGGCAGTATCGCGGGCAGTGTGGCGGAGAGCTTTGACACAGAGAGCGGCTTCGAGGAGTCTGAGACCAGCGACGTGGCCAACTCCGTGACGCGCTTCATCGCGCGCTTCATCGACAAGGTGTGCACAGAGAGCGGAGTGACACAGGACCACATCAAGAGCCTCCACAGCATGATCCCAGGTAGGCCTTACCGGAAGCCTGCCTCCCTGGTGTAGGCGTAGGCTTTAGTGATTCTCCACCGTCTCTATGCTTTTATATCCATGTGGATATATGTATATCCAAGTCCACACTTCAGTGAAAAGATGATTGGGACAAAGGAGTTAGGACCTCAAGTCAACCTCATACAACCCCATGTGTCCTCATTCTGTCAGCTTTGTGAGGTAACTCTTAGCCAGCGTCCCCTTTTGGGAGCTGAAGGACGATTGGATGCGTATTCTGAGCCTACAGCACTGAGGCCTCTGAGAAGATTACCTCTTGACATGAGGAGCTGCCCTTTAAATCTGTTTACAATCTGTTTACATTTGCAGCTTGTGGGTTAGTTGTAAGTAGATGTGTGTGTGAGTGAGAGAGTGAGAGAATGCGTGCGTACGTGCGTGCGTGCGACACGGTGCTAATCCGCCGTGCCCTTTGACCCCCAGGCATTGTGGCCATGCAGATGGAGACTCTGGAGGCGGTCCACAGGGAGAGCAGGAGGTTGCCTCCCATCCAGAAGGTGAGTGCTGCCCTGCTCTGGCCCTGCTCTGGCCCTGCTCTGGCCCTTCCCTGGCCCTGCCCTGGCCCTGACTCTGCCCTGGCCCTGCCCTGGCCCTGCTCTGGCCCTGCCCTAGCCGTCTGAGGCTGCAGGCCCATTCACCAGCTCTACAACAACATGAAATGTCAACTGTTCAATCACTAACATCAGTATATCAGGCTATAACTGGCCCAGTAGTGTAATGTGTGTGTGTTTGTGTGTGTACACTGTGATGTGTGTGTGTGTACAACGTGATGTGCATGGGGCAGGGCCAGGCCTTGTGTCTGACATTCCTAGCTGAGAGAGCCACGTTAGACAGGTCCGCTGTGCTCGGTGCGTAAACAACAGGAGGAATGAATGACCCTGGTGAGACATCAGCCTCAGATTTACGACTAGTGGAGCTGGAGCTGTCCTCGTCTGGGGAACCTGCTACTGCTACTGCTTTGGCCGCTGCTTCGGGAGAGGGGGAGGGGGTGAGGGTGGGGGTGGGGGTGGGGGTGGGGGGAAAGGTAGCTAGCATTGCTTTGTCTGGACCTAGACTAGGAGGTAGTGTAGCGGTGTGCCTCGGTCCCTCAAACGCACCAGATGGCGTTGTTATGGAGACGCTCTAGGGAGTCTCCCTCTGGGCTGAGGCCCATCCAGCCTCACCCCAACCAGGACAACCCTCCTCCTCTGATCTCCTGGCCAGGCCCAAAGCACCCTTGGAGCAGGCAGGCCCGACCACACCTCGACCTCTGGTGATCCAGAGTTCCAGGCTGTTAGGCCCATCTGCTGCTCTTTAGGACTAGGACTAAGGGCTAGGCTAGGGCTAAGGCTCAGCAGTGGAGTTCAGATGTACAGGCCTCAGGCCAGCCTCAGAAAACGCCTCGAAACATGACTTAATGCTCAGCTGTTGCCGGCGCACGTTATTACTTTGGATCGTCTTGAGTCTCCTAAAGAATAGGAATCACTATGTCATCGTATCATGTCATCCATATGTTTCACATTGAATCATGCGAAAAGTGAATCAAAATGAAATTCAATTGCTGTAGCGCTGAGGGGAGAACCAGGCACAATGAAGACCTAAACAAATACTTGGACTATGACTCTTCACAGAGGACAAGAGCTTGTTGTTTTTGGCAAGGCAACAGTGGATGTCACGGGCGTTGGTAGATGTTGTATGAGGCTGAGTGTACGTGATGTGTGGAGGATGTGTGTTTGCGTTTTTGACGTGATGATGTGTGTGTAACGCGCTAATGTTGTTGAGGTGTTACATGATATCTGTGTGACTCGTTCAGGTCGGGATGTTGTTCTCTAATCTAATAATGATGTGAGTTAGTGTTAGACTGTGTCTGCGTCTGTGTGTGTGTGTGTGTGTGTGTGTGTGTGTGTGTGTGTGTGTGTGTGTGTGTGTGTGTGTGTGTGTGTGTGTGTGTGTGTGTGTGTGTGTGTGCGTGCGTTGTGCTCTTCTGTTGTGTTTGCTGCGTTCTGTCTGTGTAATGTCCACCCTCTTCCTCCCCTAGCCTAAGATCCTGCGGCCAGTCTTGCTCCCAGGGGAGGAGTTTGTGTCTGAGGGGCTGAGGGTGGTCCTGGACCCCGACGGCAGAGACGAGGCTACGGGGGGGCTGCTGGGGGGGCCGCACATCCTGCCAGCAGAGGGCGCTCTCTTCCTCACCAGCTACCGCATCATCTTCAAGGGCACCCCACACGACCCGCTAGGTAGGCCTACCTATCCCACAGCCAGGCACAATACTACACTAGCCTCTTAGCCTTTAGCATCGTAGCCTTTAGCCTCTTAGCCTTTAGCATCATAGCCTTTAGCGCCTTAGCCTTTAACATTGTAGCCTTTAGCGTCTTAGCCTTTAGCATCGTAGCGATTAGCGTCATAGTCTTTAGCATCTTAACGTTTAGCATCTTAGCGTTTCGCGTCTTAGTCTTTAGCGTCATAGCCTTTAGCATCTTAACGTTTAGCATCTTAACGTTTAGCATCTTAGCGTTTCGCGTCTTAGCCTTTAGCATCTTAGCCTTTCTCTATTGAGTAGACTTGTTAAGCAGCTTCTATATGAATACACCATGATTTTATGAGTATTATTTACTGTGTGAGCAGTAGGGGAGCAGGCGGTGATCCGGAGCTTCCCGGTCTCCACCCTGACCAAGGAGAAGAAGATCAGCATCCAGAACCAGCTGCAGCAGAACATGCAGGAGGGCCTGCAGCTACGGTCGTCTTCATTCCAGGTTACTACTATACACCACTTTACTCTGACTCTCACACACACGCACACACACACACACACACACACACACACACACACACACACACCAGAACCAGCTAAAGCAGATGATGCAGAAGGGCCTACACTATGCTTCCTTCCATGTAACAATACACCACTACTACACTACACTACATCGCCATGAGGATGTTTGTGATGAAGATGATGATGATGATGATAGTGATGGTCGTGATCCCACAGGGTTTCCCATTATTTCTCATTGACGTCCCTGAGTACACAACGTCCTCGTTTCTCAGATAATAAATACAAAGTGAGTCCAAGTGATTCCTCCTCTTCACTCTGAGCCAAATGGTCACCCTGCCAGGAAATGTACTACACAGCCGATTCAGAGAGAGAGAGCCCATAAACAAATGTACCAGTTGTGACATTTGGAGGGAAAAAGAGGAATGTATATGTTCCAGACTTCTTCCCTACATCCGGTGCGTGATATGAATTCTTTTTTTTGGGACGTTAAACATGTAACCGTGTATAATGTTATGCTGAACTGCATTCGAAGAAGAAGAAGAAGAAAAAAAAATGCAAGCGAGCACATGTTTTTGGTCTTTCACAATTCATGTCATGCTGTAAAGTTTTTATGGTTCATTCCTATCTTTTTAGTAACACGGATAATAAAACCGGGCCTGTTGGTAGGGAGGGGATCCTTTGGCCTGCTGGTGCCTATGTGGATGGGGGGCCGGGTGGAACTTGCTGTGCTAAGCCTGGCTCTGGCCGGGGTCTGGGCAGGATTAGAAGGCCTTCATTAAGAGCTGCAGACAGCAGGGGGGGTGGGGGTGGGGGGAAGAGCGATGGGGAAAGGTGGAGGGATACCGGGTCAGGGCCATCACTCAGAGGACCGAGCCTTGCTTCAGAAAGACCGCGAACGTGAGAAATATGCATTCTGAACGTTCCCATTCAGTACATTCTGTTTTCGGATTCTATCTCTATCCACTTCTCTAGGGAAAATATGGAAAAGATGTTTTTAAGATGGTTTTAAGATAGTATTGGGGCTTTCAGCGCAAGACGTTTAATTCAGGGGGTTCAGCCGTTTGGAAAAGCAGGCCTGTCGTGTATTTTCACGGGTCTGGTCACCTGACATCCTCTCACTCCTCCCCAGCTGATCAAGGTGGCATTCGATGAGGAGGTGAGCTCGGAGATGGTGGAGATCTTCCGGAAGCACCTCCAGAGGATCCGCTACCCGCAGTCCATCTTCAGCACGTTCGCCTTCGCGGCGGGGCAGACGGCGCCTCAGCTCATCCTCCCCAAGCAGAAGGAGAGGAACACGGGTTTCAGGTCAGTACCTCCATCCCACCTCTGGTGAAGATGGAATAGGTATTGTGCAGAAAACTATTTCAGTTGGACATTCTGGTGCCGCTTGGGCAATTTAGGGTGTTAATTGAGGAACTTCTTGGTGAAAGATGTGATTGTTTCTCATATTGTGGTTCTATATGACGTATTGATTTCTGTACTGAACTGTGTTGTATTTTTGTATGTATTGTTTTGTTATTGTGTAAATATTCTGGGTACTCCTGCAAAAGAGGCCTTGGTCTCAGTGTGTTTCCCCTGTATAAGTAAAGGTTAAATACATTCCCCACAAAAAATTGTATTGTATTGTGGTTTTCGTAGCGAAGTCGCAGAGCCGTTGTGTCACGGTCATTGTTGAGACTAGCCCCAGCGCAGCCTCTGGCGGTGCACCAGGTCACATGGGGGTGACGATGCCCCGCCTCTCCAGTCTGAGACTGTATAACAGCCCCGGTGCCTCAGTGTTCTGTTCGTGCGGTTTCAGCTGCGGGTTGTTTTGGGTTATGGTAGAGATCACACTGTGTCCCGGGTAGAGGCTGTGCTCTGGCTGTTATGATAGCGCTCACAGCGTGTTCCAGGTATGAATCACAGCGACGTGTTGTCTGAAAGGTGTACAACAAAGGTGTTGTCTTCTTCTTCTCCACCTCCCCCCCCTCCACCTCCACCACCCCCTCCTCCTCCTCCTCCACCTGCTCCTCCTCCTCCACCTCCTGTTCCTGCTCCTCCTCCACTTCCCCCTCCTGCTCCTCCTTCTCCTCCTCCCCTCCTCCTTCTCCACCTCCTCCTCCTCCACCTCCACCACCCCCTCCTCCTCCTCCACCTCCTGCTCCTCCTCCTCCTCCTCCACTTCCCCCTCCTCCTTCTCCACCTCCACCTCCCCCTCCTCCTTCTCCTCCTCCTCCCCCTCCTCCACCTCTTGCTCCTCACCCTCCTCCTCCCCACAGAACGCTTTCCAAGACCCTGGTGAAAGGAGCTAAGAAGGCAGGGAAGATCACCATGGGCCGCGGGGGTCAGACCACGCTGAAGAAGAGTGACAGGGGGAGCCGGACCTGGCACGAGGACGATGACATCTCAGGTGTGACCAGAGAGAGAGAGGGGGATGAGGTTCACGCCAGAGAGAGAGGGGGATGAGGTTCACACCAGAGAGAGAGAGAGGGATGAGGTTCACACCAGAGAGAGGGATGAGGTTCACACCAGAGAGAGAGGGAGAGGGATGAGGTTCACACCAGAGAGAGAGGGGGATGAGGTTCACACCAGAGAGAGAGGGGGATGAGGTTCACAACAGAGAGGGGGGGGGATGAGGTTCACGCCAGAGAGAGAGGGATGAGGTTCACACCAGAGAGAGAGGGGGATGAGGTTCACGCCAGAGAGAGAGAGAGAGGGATGAGGTTCACACCAGAGAGAGGGGGGGATGAGGTTCACGCCAGAGAGAGAGAGGGATGAGGTTCACAACAGAGAGAGGGGTGAGGTTCACACCAGAGAGAGAGAGAGAGAGGGATGAGGTTCACACCAGAGAGAGAGAGGGATGAGGTTTACACCAGAGAGAGAGAGAGAGGGATGAGGTTCACACCAGAGAGAGGGATGAGGTTCACACCAGAGAGAGGGGTGAGGTTCACACCAGAGAGAGGGATGAGGTTCACACCAGAGAGAGGGATGAGGTTTACACCAAAGAGAGAGAGAGAGAGGGATTACTTTCACACCAGAGAGAGAGAGGGATGAGGTTTACGCCAGAGAGAGGGGAGAGCTGGACTGACTTTCACCTTACGCGTGTGTGTTTGTATGTGTGTGTCAGTGTCAGACGATGGCGAGCCCCCCCCCAGCAGCACCTTGAGAGCCTCGGAGAAGTCCACCATGGAGCAGCTGGTGGAGCGCGCCTGTTTCCGTGACTACCAGCGCCTGGGCCTGGGCACCATCACCGCCAGCTCGTCACGCTCCAAGACGGGCGAGCAGTTCAGGGTCACCGCCGTCAACAGACTCTACTCTCTCTGCCGCAGGTCAGACCACACACACACACACACACAGGAGACACAAACACACACACACACTTCTTCAGGTGCAATTGTCACTTGGCCCACTGAAAGCACACCATTTAACACACATCAAATGTAACCAGCCTACCGCCAGTGCTTTGGTATTTAGGCTGTATGTGTTTAAAGATGGTCGCATGAACTCATCCAGTCACTCAACATACCGGTTTACTGTCACGGTGGCTCTCCATGCTCTCCATGCTCGTGTGTGTGTGTGTGTGTGTGTGTGTGTGTGTGTGTGTGTGCGCGTGTGCGCGTGCGTGCGTGCGTGCGTGTGTGTGTGTGTGTGTGTGGTTGTCCCCTCCAGTTACCCGGGCCTCCTGGTGGTCCCCCAGTCCGTACAGGACAGCAGCCTTCACAAGGTGGCGCGGTGCTACCGCCACAACCGTCTGCCGGTGGTCTGCTGGAAGCACCCCCGCACCAAGGCTGTGCTGCTGCGCTCCGGGGGCTTCCACGGCAAGAGCGTGGTCGGGATGTTCAAGTCCCAGAACCCCTCCTCCACAGGTACACACACACAGACACACACGGACGCACACACGGACGCACACTTACACACGGACGCACACTTACACACGCATATACAGTGGGGGAAATAATTATTTGATCCCCTGCTGATTTTGTTAGTTTGCCCGATTACAAAGAAATGAGCGGTCTATCATTTTTATGGTACTTTTATTTTAACAAATAGAGACAGAATATCAACAAAGAAGTCCAGAAAAAACACATTATATAAAGTTATAAATTCATTTGCATTTGATCGAAGGAAATAAGTATTTGATCCCCTACAAACCAGCAAGAATTCTGGCTCATACAGGCCGGTTATATGCCCATGAGGCACACAGATTAGTCCTGTCACTTTATATTAGTATAGTGTTCCTAATAAAGTGCTCAGTGAGTGTACGTACAACACACACACACACACACATACATACACACACACACACACACATAAACCCATTGATATTTACCTTGTAACTGACCAACTGTGACCAGCCATGTCATTGAAGCTGAAGACAGTTGGTGTTGAGTGTGTGTGTGCGTGCATGTGTGCGCATGGGTGCGTGTCTGTGTGCGTGTCTGTGTGTGCATGCCGTGACCGTGTGGCGTTGCTCTCCCGCCAGCCCCGGCCTCGTCCTCTGAGTCCTCCAGCAGTCTGGAGCAGGAGAAGTACCTGCAGGCCATCCTCAGCTCCATCCCCGTCTACTTCAACCTGAACGGCAGTAACACCCTCTCCAACCGCTCCCTCATCGGCCTGTCACCAGGTAACGTGACACCCTCACTCTCTTTGTTTCCCTCTCTCTCTCTCTCTCTCTCTCTCTCACACTCTGTTGTCACTCACTATTGTTTTGCGTCTTTTGTTTTGCGCTGGTTCGGTGGTGTTTTTCTGTTGCTTATCTCTAGGTTTCCTCCGCGGCCGCTCCGTGTGTGTTATTTATGTTGCGTCCGCGGTGTTTGGAAGGAACTCGCTGTACAATGTTTGGTTATATAAGAGGAACAAGGGGACAGGAGAGGGTCAACCTCCATCCATCTCCACAGACTTCACCGTGTGTGCCAATCTACTGAAATAGCACGTACTGTACACACACACGCGCGCACACACACATTCACACACACTCACAGACACACACACACACACACACTCGTCAGCAAGATTCTGTTTTCCATTTAGATACAATAGGTCTTTTGTCTATGGGAACTGGGTCACAAGTGCTGCACATTACCGTAAACGGCGAACATCTCTGAGCTTTGATGAGATGTAAGTCTGCAGGGTTCAGTTGGAGGGAATCTTAACTCAGATACAGGATCCCTGGTCTCCGTAGCCTGGGAACAAGTTCAGATCAAGTTAACGAGGACTTTCAGAGTTTTTGCAACGGGATACGGTTCCCTGGTCCTAGCCAAAGGCTTCATTTACTGTAAATGTAGGTAATGTAACTCCCTGGTCATTTAACGCCGTAATCCCTGTTTATGTCATCTGAGGGAATGTTGCCTAATCTGCTAGGTTAGGCCCGTTCTCTCCCTTGTCAGACAAGTAGTCGTGTCTGTCCTCAGAGATGCTGTCATCTCTCCCCCTTCTCATTGGGTGGGTGTGCTACACTATCACTCTGTTTGTCACGGTTGCAGTTGCATGAATGGTTGTTGTGTGTTGTCATGGTTTCATGTGTGTGTGTGTGTGTGTGTGTGTGTGTGTGTGTGTGTCCCACTCCCGTCCCCAGGCAGTGAAAGGAGGACGTCCAGAATGCCAAAGATGGCCCCCGTCCATTTGGACATGCCTTTCTCCAATAGCTTCGCCAGAGGAGGTGAGTGCGGTGGTCGCCGGTCAGGTCCTCCCCTTCCTGCCGAGCCGACATGTCACTTCCTCAACGGCCCACTCGTCACACCGGCACCACCATTTTGAGAATGAATCGGTTGGCGCCATCTTTGTTTTTTAGCCATTGAGGGAGAGAGAGATGTATTTGTCACGTAAAGGATGCATTCACGCACACGGTGGTAGGTTTGCCTGAGTCACGGGCTCTCTCTGGTGGTGATGGGGAAGGCACCAGATCTCACGTTTGTGTTCAATTGAGTAGAAACCGGTTGAGAGATATCAGCCCTGCAAGAAACAGCACTGATGGATATTTGAATCATATTAACATCCTCAAGGGTTAGGCTTAGGGTTACTCATAATGCTTTCCATGGAGTTAGTATAGACAGACAGACAGACAGACAGACAGACAGACAGACAGACAGACAGGAGTGTGTCATTGGAAAGAGCACTTCCTAAGCAATTCCTGAGAGCACTTTTTCTAGGAATTATTCTTCTTCCCGGCAAGAATGATTTAATATGAAATATTTGCGTCAGGTGTCACAGCTGTAGTCTGTCCAAACGGTTTCTCATCTCTTCATCCAATAGTGTGGTGGTGGATTCACTCATTTCACAACCAAAAGTGAGTAAACGGCAGGAATTCACTCCCCTCTCAACCGCAACAGGGTTGCTGAAGGATTGTTTATAGTTAAAGAGTTTGATACTGAATTCAACATCAGCACCATCAGCGTTTTCCTATCACTATCACAAGGGCTCTGGCGATCCTGGGTTCGATGGTTTACCTCTTCTCTTTCTGTTTCACACATCACCCCATCCATGAACAGCTATGTTCATCTCATGGCATGCACGATAACCCTCATACTGTTATTTCCAAACATGAAAAAAAATGTTGTCAGTCCACATACGCCTATCTGATTGGTCTCAAACATCTCGAGACCAATCACAGGGCCCCTTACTGCAACCCCCCCAGGTGACCGTATGACCATGTGTGTGTTGTCTCATTGTCTTACGGTCCGAGGGGGGGGGGGGGGGGGGGGGGGTGAATGTGTGTGTCGGTGTGTTCTGTCCATCTGATGTTGTGATCTCTCTGTGCCCCCTCCTCCCCCCCTCCCCCTCTCCCTCTCCCTACGTCCGTAACCTTCCAGTACTTGGGTACAGGGATAAACTATTCACTCACTCAAACCAAAAGCCAGCCGCTAAGGGGAGAGTCCACAATCAAGGTATGGTGATACTGTCTCTGTTTTCAGATCTTTCCCCACCCCCTCTACCTCTCCACCAACATCATTCATCGTAAACCCTCTTTGTTAACAACCAGCATCTCTATCTGTTTCTGCCTCTTTAACCCACACTCACTCTTCTGTAGACCAGCACTAGTCCTGCACCTGGCTCAGACAGGGCCCCACTCCAAGCCCTCCCGTAGTTTCACTCTCTCCTTCTTTTCAAGTCACACGAGCGTAGGAAGCGTCTCTGTGGTGGAGCGTCTCTGTGGTGGAGTTTCTGTGGTGAAGACAGTGAATGCAGTACTAGTATCATGAGAGATTTCTTCATGTGGTCCACTCAAGGCTGCGGTCTTCTCTGATGCGGTCCGCCTCAGGCTTCAGCGCTGGCTCAGCAGATGAACATGTGGTTAGTCAGCGGTCGTGGTCCTGTAGGGGGAGGCCTCTGTAGCCTTTGACTGCACCGTGGTCGATCATGGTTCAAGAACTTTAGGAAACGGGGATGAAATGTACTTGCCTAGGGGTTGGTTGAATGCTCATTCGAAATTGAGGTAGTAGGCCAATGGTTTGGTCATGACATTTAATTGAGGTTTGTGAGCATCCGGTGCTCCAGTTGCCGTCAGAGTGAAGGTAGTGGTTTGTCAGTGAGACTCACTCACTCTCTTTCTAATCCCTCCTCTGTAAGACTGAATAAATGTTCAGCCTTGTCTTGCGTCAATGTCTCCTAGTCTTCATGTTGTTGTGTGTCATTCCTTTTTTATGATCATTGTTGTGTGTGTGTTTTTACCTGTTTGCCTCCAGCCCTCTGGCCTGGTCAATGAAATTCAATCCCAGAGGGACAATCAGTGTGTGCGTGTGTGTCTGAGTGTGTCTGAGTGTGTCTGTGTGTGCGTGTGCGTGTGCGTGTGCGTGTGTGTGTGTGTGTGTGTTTTTGTGTTTGTCTGAGTGTGAGTGATGCTAATGGGTGTGTGGGTGTGTGTGTGTGTGTGTGTGCGTGTGCGTGTGCGTGCTGCATGCGTGCGTGATGGTTGTGTGTGTGTGTGTGTGTGTGTGTGTGTGTGTGTGTGTGCGTGTGCGTGCGTGTGCGTGCGTGGGTGTGTGCGTGTGTGTGAGTGATGCTAACGTCTGTGTGTGTTGTTCCAGGTGTGTGGGCCAGCCTGCGCTCCAGCAGCAGGTTCAGCCAGCACCCGACAGCAGCGGAGGTAGGCGCCCGCCTGGCAGGGAAGGATCTGGCGCCCCCTGCAGGTAGTGACAGCCTGCAGGCACAGCTCCTCAAGCAGCAGGCAGCTCTCTATATCTTTGGAGAGAAGTCTCACCTCAGGGTAAGAGAGGGGATCTGGGTACAAAGTCACATTTAGGAGGTGTATTGATCTGGTTTATGTTCAGATTAAAGTTGTATGTTTGTTTTGTAATGTGAACAGTAGGCTTGTCCTAGACTTTGTGTGCCTCTGAGTCGTAGAATATTTGTTTATGGACATTCTGGTTCGTTAAAGAATCCTCCGGCGAAGAATCAGGTCATTGAGGTCTAAAATGCGTAACCTATTGTCCGTTCCAGCAAACAGTAACATTTCTAACTAATATTAAGGGGGACGCTTCATTGCAGTTTATCAAAATGCAAGATTTATTATTACAATCCCACATCTCTGATAATATTACATTTGGACTATTGTTGGAACTTTCTGCTCCCTTCACAAGTCTGGTCAAGTGTGGAGCAGTGCGTCTGTGCGTGTTGAATATGAAATTGATATTATTTTCCTTGGCTTAAAGAGGTTATAAATAAACCTTAGTGTTCGCTGTTTGCCAGCTGTACGGGCGGCCTGTGATTGGCCAGCGGCCACATGTACGGAGACAGTCTTTTCTTACATGAGCTTTCCCTCATATCCCGACTCAGGACTATTTTTAACTCACAGTCTGAGTGATCATATTCACATGATTACGACAAAGAACAAATAATGAAAGGTGAAGAATGTAGAAGGATTTATTTTAGTATTTTTGACATAGCGCCTCACTCAGTCTACCTTATGTCCGTTAACCTGCTAAAACTGTGACGTTGAGATGATTTGCTTTTAAAAACTGGGCCTAAAGTGTGATGTTTGTTGATTCTAGTGGCTGGTTCGTTTTAGTTGACAATTTCCTGTTGTGACAGGGCTTCAAACTGGACTCTTCTCTGAACTGTGAGCTGGTGCCGGTGGACTTTGCGGACACACGGCAGGTCAAAGCGGCCTTTAAGAAGCTGCTGAGGGCGTGTGCTCCCAGCGCCACCTCCTCAGACGCAGAGGACTCCTTCCTCAAAGTCCTGGAGGACTCAGAGTGGATCCATCAGGTCAGTTCCCATCCCTGCACACACCACACACAGGTATGCACACAGATGCACACACATACACACACACACACACACACACACACACACACACCAAAACGGACACACACACACACACACACACACCAAAACGGACACACACTCACACACACACACACACACACACACACACACACACCAAAACGGACTCACACACACACACACACACACACACACACACACCAAAACGGACACACACTCACACTCACACACACCCACACACACACACACACACACACACACACACACACACACTCTGTCAGTGAGAGCTGTGTGAGAAAGCTCCAGCGATGTGCTCTCTGTGCTCTTCCTGTCTGTGGCTTTGACCTCATCCTATATTGTTTCTTAAGCTGCTTTTCCCAAGAGAAATGATCCACACAAACATGGGAGCGTTGCTTATTGTTGTTGTTATCATATTGACCCCCAGAGCCCCTATGTCCCTGCAGTAAATGTATCATAAACTATAAAACAATATTATCTGGGGAAACCCTGTTAAGGCACCAAACAGTCTTCTGTCAGCACTTAGGAGGCTGCTGCCAGCAGACCAAAAATAACACTGAATCCACAGGAACAGCATGAACTGAAAGTGTGTGTGTGTGTGTGTGTGTGTCTGTGTGGTGTGTGTGTGTCTGTGTCTGTGTCTATATGGTGTGTATGTCTATGTGGTGTGTGTATGTGTGTGTGTCTATGTGGTGTGTGTCTGTCTATGTGGTGTGTGTGCGTGTGCGTGTGCGCGTGTGTGTCTCTCCCGCAGCTTCACAAGGTCCTGCAGCTGGCTCTGATTCTGGTGGAGCTGCTAGACAGCGGCTCGTCTATCCTGCTGAGTCTGGAGGAAGGCTGGGACGTCACCACACAGGTAGGAACACACACTGGGGGAGGGAGGGAGGGAGGGAGGGCGGGAGGAAGGGAGGGAGGAAGGCTGGGACGTCACCACACAAGTAGGAACACACACTGGGGGAGGGAGGGAGGGAGGGCGGGAGGGAGGGCGGGAGGAAGGGAGGGAGGGAGGCTGGGACGTCACCACACAGGTAGGAACACACACTGGGGGAGGGAGGGAGGGCGGGAGGGAGGGAGGGAGGAAGGCTGGGACGTCACCACACAGGTAGGAACACACACTGGGGGGGGGGAGGGAGGGAGGGAGGGAGGGCGGGCGGGCGGGCGGGAGGGAGGGCGGGAGGGAGGGAGGGAGGGCGGGCAACGGTAGAGGAGGACGACCATCCTCATCAAATCACAGGTCATGAAATGAGTCGTCCAATGACCAGGGTCCAGTCCACACCGTATGCGGACCACTTTGTCGCCGCAGTAAATAACTTTATGAGTACACCGCGCTTACATGTGGTGAGGCGTGGAATCGTATGTCTTTGATTTGGAACGGTTTCAATCGCCAAAAAGCGCATGGTTCTGATTTAAAGGAGCATAAACACACACACACACACACACACACACACACACACACACACACAAACTTGTTTTTATCCCATCATCAATGTTTTGTTTGCCCCCCCCCCCACTCTTTGCCGCATCATTTTGTCGCATTTTTGCAGCGTGAGCTCACATTTTCCACGTCGACCTGTTGACTCAGTGTTATTAGGGAAGGCATTGTGTGAGCTGAGCGTGTGTCCTCCAAATGTGTTTACTGGGCCCTGTAGAGCCCTGGGCTGCCGTGTAAAAGCCCCAGCTCCGGCTCCAGGCTCCCCCCCCGTGCCAGGCACGTGTCAGGCCCAGAGCGTCTCCCTCTCCCTGGGCTGCCCAGCTCATCACACTGGGGCATGATCAGCCTTGCTCCGGGAAATGGCCTCCATATGCTTTGGCTCCTCGTAGACACCCAGCAGAGAGGAAACAAGAGGCCTGTACACGCACCGTGCTCCTCTCTCTCTCTCTCTCTCTCCCGCTCTCTCTCTCTCTCTCTCCCTCTCTCTCTCTCCCCCTCCCTCCCTTTCCTCTCCTCCATACTCTCTCCAGTCTGGAGCAGTCAGTCCGGAGGTAATTTAGGAGCGGAGGTCTGGACTAGGGTACATAGAGGGAGCAGAGACTTCTGTGATGAACAGGACGTTTCTCCAGCTCTACAGCCTGCTCTCTGGTCCGTTGTAGAGGCCCCCCGGGGAGGCAGTGTACTCTGTCTTCCACCCGCACCCCCCCTCCTCTGTCTCCCCCCCCCCCCCTTCCTCTGTCCCGTCCCCCCTTCTCATTCCTCATGTGTCAAGGTCCATCGGTTAGCTGAAGGAGACACAGAGAGGGTTCTTGGCCAAGAGAGGGGTGTGTGTGTGTGTGTGTGTGTGTGTGTGTGTGTGTGTGTGTGTGTGTGTGTGTGTGTGAGAGAACCGCATCACGCTCATAAAGCTGTAGCAGGCCCAGTGTGTAGTGAGTGAGAGAGAGGACCGCAAACCGTAGGGCAGAAATACCAGACATAGAGAGGAAGTGTCCTGTGGTCCCTGGTCAGGAGGGGGGGGGGGGGTCAGTGGAGCCCCCTACTGGTCACTCAGCCTGTCCTGTGGTCCCTGGTCAGGAGGAGGGGGGGGGGCGGCAGTGGAGCCCCCTACTGGTCACTCAGCCTGTCCTGTGGTTCCTGCTCAGGACAATCTGTACAATCTAAGAATATGTAATAACCTGCGAGACCTGTCACTCACCAATTTTGTTTCTCTCTCTTTCCCCCCTTGCTTTTCCTCTCTTTCTTCATCTTTCTCTCCCTCCTCTCTCTTTCTCTCCCCCTCTCTCTCCCTCCTCTCTCTTTCTCTCCTCTCTCTTTCTCCCCCCCCCGCCCCCCCCCCTCTCTCTCTCTCTCTCTCTCTCTCTCTCTCTCTCCCCCCCCTGCCCCCCCCCCAGGTGGTGTCTCTGGTGCAGGTGGTCAGTGATCCGTTCTACAGGACCCTGGAGGGTTTCCAGGTGCTGGTGGAGAAGGAGTGGCTGTCCTTCGGCCACAAGTTCAGCCAGCGAGGCTCCCTGACCCCCAGCAGCCAGGGCAGCGGCTTCACCCCCATCTTCCTCCAGTTCCTCGACTGCGTGCACCAGGCAAGCCCCCTGCCTAACCCTCCCTCCTCTACCCCCCCCCCCCCACACACACACTTCTGCCTCCCCCATCTTGCACACACATCTCACCTCATCACCCCCCAGTCCCCCCAAAAAAATGTCATTCCTCCCGCATGAGATCATCAAATTCCTCCAGCGAGGAGAAGAAGAGGAGGAGGAGGAGGAGGAGCAGGAGAGAGAGACTCAGCTGTACTCGTCTATACAGTGGGTTCAGTTGTTCACGCTGCGATCCCCACGTGGGATAAGTCATTCAGACAGAGCTGCACGCTGGGGACCGTCTCTCTCTCTCCACAGAGCTGCTGCCCAGATGGTCCCTGACCCCCCCCCCCCCCCCCCTGCGGCCAGACCCCTCCCCCTGTACTCCCTGCTAGCCTGTTTCACCATCCCTCCATCCCTCCATAGTTCCCTGCATGTTCAGGGCCGGGAGTGGAAAAATTGCAGTTGTGGGGATTAAGGCGGGTCGCCGGTGGGGGTGGATGGGGAGGGGTTGTAGTGTAGCTGAGTCCAGGCTCCAAGTCTAACTTTAGAGAAGGCTGTGTTCCGTGTGTCCCAGGAGAGGGGTTCAGACCCGGCCCGTACACTGACATCAACACACTTTCTGTCTTCTTCCTCTTTTGAAAGTGGAGGTTCGGCTGCCAAGACGGCCCAGCGGGACCCTCGCTCCTCAGTCCCGAGGTGCCGTAAACTGGAGGGGGGGGGGGGGGTCGGGGGTGTTGGAGAACACGAGCTCTGAAAATAGAAGTGCCTCATCTCAGAAGCAGCTGTTGTTTTCGCCAGGACGTCCAGGTGGCTGGAGAAGGCAGAGAGCGAGGTCCTCCTCTTGGCCTGGCCTGGCCTGGCTTGGCTTGGCTTGGCTGGACCAGGGAAACGCGCTCTCTCTACCCTGCTGGCTCGCCCCAGCGTTTGTCTGAGAATGATGATGTCTCTGCCCTTTGACCCGACCCCCCTCCACCCGGTCTCCATGTATGTGACTGGGACAGGAATAGTCATAACCACACACACAGGCTTCAGGGTCCAGACATTTCCACAGGCAGAGATCACTGTGCCACCTCCTCTCTCTCTCTCTCTCTCTCTGTCTCTCTCTCTCCCTCTCCCTCTCTGTCTCTCTCTCTCTCTGTCTCTCTCTCTCCCTCTCTCTCTCCCCTCTCTCTCTCTCTTTCTCTCTCTGTCTCTCTTCCTCTCCGTCTCTCTCTCTCTCTCTCCCTCTCTCTCTCCCCTCTCTCTCTCTCACCCTCTCTCTCTCTCCCTCGTTACAGATTCAGGACCAATACCCATTGGAGTTTGAGTTTAATCAACACTATCTCAAGTTCCTGGCCTATCACTACATCTCCAACCGCTACAAGAACTTCCTACTGGACTCGGACTACGAGCGTCTGGAGCACGGTCAGTACCAGTACAGCCTGGGGGGGACACGTAGGACCGTTGGGCCATCAAGGTGTGAAGTATTGGCTCTGTGTGGCTCAGTTGGTAGGTTGTGAAAACGTATGCACTCAAATCCAAATCAAATCAAATGTTATTGGTCAGGTACATCGCTTACAGCCGTAAGTGATATAATGAATTGCTTTTTGAATCTACAGTACCAACACAAAGGTGGCTACTTTGAAGAATCTAAAATATAAAACATATTCTGGTTTGTCTAACACTTTTTTGTTTACTACGTAATTCCATATGCGTTCCTTCATAGTTTTGATGTCTTCAATATTAATCTACAATGTAGAAAATAATAAAAAATAAAGAAAAACCATTGAATGAGAAGGTGTGTCCAAACTTTTGACAGGTACTGTAGCTCCTCCTTCAACAACAATCCATAAAAATACAACATAATAAAGTAATAATAAAGCAATGAATAGCAGCAACGTGCTGCACACAAAAAGTCAATAATAAGTAGAATAAATAAACAAAATAGCGAAAAGCTAGTTGATAATAATAACTCTCACTGTACTGTCAGTCACTTTGTATAAAAGCGTCTGAAAATGAGACGACGAGTGGACTTTAGGCAGACTATTCAACACAGAGACAGAGCTCTCACAACTACAAGTATCCTATTAAACTGACATCATTTTTCAATTTGTATTCCTTGTCCCAAAGACAACAGGGGCTCTTGTCCACGCCGTCGTTTCAGCACAGAGCCTTCTTCTGTGTACAGAGTATCACAGGACAAATACATGTTAGGCACCGACCCAACAAAACCAGTGTTATTTTTTAATGATAGTGTAACAGCTCAGGTATTTCATGGTACACAGCTTGTTGCAGTGAAGCGGTTGAACATGACCTAATCCCTCCCTCGTTTCTCTTATCTCTGATCAGGGACTTCTCATCTAATCGTGGTTGGCAGTGTGTTCAACAGCCTCTCCTTTGTCTCTCCCTCTGAAGGTACATTGTTCGAGGACAAGGGAGACAAGCAGGCCAGGAAGGGCATCTGCATCTGGGAGTGTATCAGCAGAATGCACAGGAGGAGCCCTCTGTTCTTCAACTACCTGTACAGCCCCACCGAGGCGGAGGTGTGTGTGTGTGTGTGTGTGTGTGTGTGTGTGTGTGTGTGTGTGTGTGTGTGTGTGTGTGTGTGTGTGTGTGTGTGTGTGTGTGTGTGTGTGTGTGTGTGTGTGTGTGTGTGTGTGTGTGTGTGCGCGCGTGTGTGTGTGTATGCGTGTGTGTGTGTGTGCGCGTGTGTGTGTGTGTGTGTGTGTGTATGCATGTGTGTGTAGGCCAGAAGTCCCCTAACCCCACGGCCGCTT
>NC_139673.1:7768434-7777558 GCF_951799395.1 Argentina silus | reverse complement strand
TCTCAGTCAACTTACCTGGTAAAATAAGGGATAAATAAATAAAAAATACGAATAAAAACTGGCCAACGCTACTGCTGCGTGGCTCGTCCGATTATGTTGCAAAACGTAGAGAGAGAGCGGCCTTTTCTCGATCGTTAGAAACGTGATTGCTTGCATCCTCTCCTCCCTGCTCAAAACACATCGGAGGAGAGGATCTAGGTTCCTCCCCGTAGATATTCTCCTGGAGGACGGAGGAGAGGACGCGAGGAATCGAGTTTCTTACAATTGAGAAATGGCCATTGTCTTCTTTTCCCCCCCTCCAAAAAAAATATTTGTGTTCTAAATGACACATGTTGTTTTTCAGATCATACGAGGGTATTCTCTATAAACGAGGAGCGCTGCTGAAAGGATGGAAGCCTCGCTGGTTTGTTCTGGACATCACTAAGCACCAGGTTAGGAGGGCAACATTACATTACCACAGGCTGGCCAGTCTTATACTAATACTATACTATACTATAGTAAGTCATGTCATTCCTCCTATGGCAGCTGTCATGTAAATCCTCCTGATAAGGCTTGTGTGTGGTGTGTCATGTGTCGTCCCAGATGAGGTACTATGACACGGGCGAGGACACTAACTGCCGTGGCCACATCGACCTGGCGGAGGTGGAGTCTGTCCTGATGGCCTCCCCCACCATAGGAGCCCCAAAACACATCAGCGAGAAGGCCTTCTTTGACGTAAGTGTTTCACTGGCTGTGTTCCAAAATGCGTTCTTGCGCTCTATCTAGAGCGTCTACCAAGTACGGATATGCCCTAGATAGAGTGCAAGAATGCATTTTGGAACACAGCCTCTGTTTCTCCGCTGTATAGGGTACCATTGAAGACGCAGTCTCTGTACCCTGTCCCCCCCAGCCCCCTGTGTCCTGCCCCCCCCCCCCCCCCGGCCCTTGTCTAACCACCGTGTTGGTTTGTGTCATTCCAGCTGAAGACCACCAAGCGAGTGTACAACTTCTGCGCCTCAGACGCTCAGAGCGCTCAGTTATGGATGGACAAGATCCAGAGCTGCATCTCCGACGCGTGACCTCCGAACCCTGACCCCTGCAGCCAGGACGCGAGCCAGACTAGGCCTCAGCATCGACATTGACTGTAGCGACGGCCAGGTGTCTGAGAGCAGAGACAACCATGCTCATCTCTATCGTCACCATAGGAGTGGTGTTATTCCAATGAGGACCATAGAGAACTAAGTGCCTGTTAGTAGAGGATAGCGTATGTACGTGTCGGTCTGTCTGTCCACCCGTCCTGCTGTTACTATGCAGGACGTCAGTCAGGCAGTCTTCACTCTGTCGGTCTGCTGTAGTCGGAGGTGATGAGTATCTTCCATTGTCTCTGCTGTCAGCTCCCTCTGGGTCCTAGTCCGAGTACCTTGCCACTGCTACAGGAATAAACACCTAGATAGAGAGAATACGTGGCGTAAGCTGACGTCTGAGTGGATGCATTACAAAGGCAAGTTTATCCCATTTGAGTTGTAAATAGATCAAAGCAATAGCACTGGCCATTTAAAACTGTGGGTTCAATATAAGAATTGCGAAATATAGAGCATACAAGAGAATTTATATCAGATATTTTACTATGAGGAAAAGGTATTGCTGCTTAATAACGAAAAGTATGAACCACCAAAAACTCAGAGGTTAAAAATGCACAATATGACGAGGCAATTTGTTTGCACTTAGCTCTATAATATGCACTCGATACAGAACTATAGATTTTCTAACAGACAAACGGCAAAGCAAAAGGCATTACTTTATAATTATGACCTTTTCTTTATTAAGGCGAATTAGAAAAAAAAATACTTTGCACACTAAAGCTCAAAACATTTTCCTGACATTTTCTATTTAAGTAAGTGATGGTTCCTTCTCTATTTTGTTGAAACATATGAATGTTTTTGACTGTTGGATAAAATGTTTGTTTTGTTCCTGTGATGTAAATTATTTTTTTATTAAAAGAGTAACTCCTTTTGTTCAAGTGTGGTGGCTTAATGTTTTATGTAAATACTCATGTGATATTTCATACTTTTTATATGTATTGAAAACATGTGTATGCTTTTCTAACCTTTAACTGTAACCAGACCAACTTTACAATTCTGCATTTTTTGTATGTATTGTCTTGTGCAAGTATAGTAATCTGTTTCTTGTCTTTGGTGTGACTGACTATGAGCCATCATGTTGAGAATGAAGGGGGACTAGACTATATTTCTCAGATTATTCTGAAAGGTTATGTGTCTTTTTAAGGGCTTTTATTAAGTGAATAAGTCGGACAGTGTGTTTTGTTTTAAAGATTTTTTGTCTCATCTGTTCCCTGTGCATCATGCAGTTTGAGAAAAAGCAAAACAAAAAAAGACCAACAAAGTCATTTCAGAAGCTATCTGTTACTGTATCTTTGTACCATGTTTTGTGGTGATACTAATGTTTTTGGAAATAAATCAAAAGTACTTGAATAAAGCCTGATTACTATTTTGTGATGATTTGACCGAACATTTGAGAGCTACATTTCATAGGCAGAACCTACTAATTACAGATCATTTTTGTTTTATTTTGCCATAATACACTTTTAGAGACCACTTACAACCCCTCTCAGTGAACCAGGACCTACATTTCATACCTTAACTCTTGACCTGGTTTCACTTCACGTAGATCTAGCATGCTTTCATCACAATGCATGGATGACTGGGATGATAGCATAGTAATGAGCCATTGGCGCCATACACAAGCAGGACTTAACAACACACTCCATTGTGTTCCTGTGGTGTTGCCAGTTCACCACAAATCACTTCCTGGATTTACTTTCATACAAAAGGTTACAAGATACAGAGAATAAACCTGAGCCCAGCCTAGACCACTTATTAGATGCTTTTGGCCTCTGATGAACACCTGTCTTCATTTCTGAAGTGGTGGCTCTCTTTTCTCAATGAAAGGTAAGCAGACACCAGAGCAGCAGAGTTGCTCATATGGTCAGAGCCAAAGCCAGGCTTGGCGCGGATGTTTCACTTGAACAACAATGAGTAACAAATTGGGCAAGAAACCCAACACAGCCAGTGGCGCCTGGTTGGCGGGACGGGGAGGCACTGCTGTGGTTCTGGAGACAGGAGAGACCCCCTCACGTCCCAGCAGAGGAAGGCGGGAAAAGCCCTGAGTTGAAGAGATGAAGACTCGGGGGATGTGTTCTTCTGCACACACTGACTCTCCCAGCTGGCTTGTACAGAGAGCAGGTGCGGAGCTGCTAACATCTGGACATACGCTTCTCTGGCACTCCTCTCCGTATTTAGCCGCCCCCCCCTGGGGGGGGTCGGGATTAGGACCCCCGCCCATGAGGAGTGGGATGCGGCGGAAGTGAGGATCTAACTGGATTCTCAGGAATGAGGCAGTTGGGACATGTTGCTCCCCTAAGGAGAGTTAGTTGTTCAATATTCACTCAACAGACGGCTGATGACATTACAATTTACAAGACTCACCATGATTGTAATACATGGACTGTGTTACGACCACATTCATAAGTGGAGTAGCTAGTAATGGATGATGTTCTGAGTGTGATATTAGGCCTGTTAATACTGTGATTCTTCAGGTCTGATACAAGACACCAGAGAGCATGCACAACTTTCCCCTCCTGCTTGAGCCAAATAGATCTTATTGAACAATGATAGGAAAAAGCTTCTTGCTGCTTACTTCCCAATATGTCATTCTAGAGTATACAACACAGGATGATAGAATGATGGTTTTGTATGACCATGCTGAATGTTTTCCACATTAGCTCACTATAATTAGCACTGGATGTTTAGGAGAGTAATGCCTCTAATCAAAGAGGAAATCAAGACCTTTCCACAAGCTTAACGCTCAAAGTATCTCATGAACTCGGATCATCATGTAATCTATTGCCACGCTTCCGGGGCTTGCTTCAATCTCAAGACATTCATTTCTAAATATAAAGTTCTAATTGTGTGTCTAAACGACCTAAAAATACTCCCTATTCAATGTGCAGGCGTTAAATGCGTTTTTATGGGTCTCCCAAGTCCCAGGGTCCCTGTGGCTATTTTCATTTCCAGGGTACATTGGCGATGTGAGAAATGTCAGCGTGACTCAGGCATGCAGCAGTAATTGACGGCTCCCTGAGCCCCTCTGATTCAGGGGGCTTTGGCCCTTGGCACACACCTGCTCCAACACTCTCACTGCGGACACTCAGCATTCATCTCACTCCAGTCTCCACACCATCTATTTCCTCCCTGGACGTGAGGATGAGGAGATGTGTTGTGCAAGTATGCAGCTCAGACAGTCCGTGACTTGTCAGTTCGGGTTTGTGGGAGTCATGTTTGCAGGGTTAAAGAATCAATGGAACATTGAGAGTGAGCTTAACCAGACCCCCACAATACCTCACCCCCTCAATGTTGGAGCACTGAGCACGATTCCAAGGGTCATTATGGTCTTAAGGGGCAGTCAAATTCTGTGTGGTATTGGACGGGAGGGGTGTAGGACAAGAAGTTTGCAGTGTTGGCTTTTCCTCGGCCCACTTGGTTCCATTTGTCTGTGGCCATCCATGTACTGATGTCATTCTGCCTGTATAGCTAGTGACCCTAGTCATGTATCTCCTACCAACCCAGCACCCAGCTCTGGGTCCAGTCCAGTCCAGTCCAGTCCAGTCCAGTCCACCAAGGCTCAGAGTTGTGAGGTCACTCTGGGAAGATATCTCAACCAGAAAGCAAGGCATCTGCTGGAGATTTATTCATTACCAACCCATCCAGAAGAATGTTCCCAGTTCAGATCTATTTAGATGAGAATCTGTTGGACATTTTTGGAATGTAGAGGCTTGTACAATTAAGTCACAGAGATAAAGCATCCCCCCCCGCACTCCCCCCATTCCCTAAACTCTGAGTACTGAGAACAGCCTGAATTACATCTCAGGAACACGTGCCCACATTTTTCACAGATCCTAGGATATATTATATACCTCTCGTAAAGCTTGTAACTGGTGAAATGTGAGCAGCAAATCTATTTATATTCAAAAGCAATTAAACATCAGGTCAACATACTAAAACTGTTGTTGTTGTTAAGCATTCTTAAAGGACGATGTTTGCACACTTATTGGTGTTTGTCCATTTTGAATCATACTGCTGGATCAGTCATCATTTGTTATGGGGGAAAAAAGAGGATAGTTTATGGAAACTGTTGAGCTCAACAGGGACATAGCAATCAGATTCAAACTCTATCATTGTGTAAGGCAATGCCTTGAGGTATATCATTTGAATGATGGCCAATCACACAAACAAACAATGCCTTAAAAGGAGCTGGTGTGATTTGTTGGGTTATCTTTTTGATGCGCCACATTCCAGATTGATGTGTCAATGAAAATTCAAGTTTTGAGTTTCACAATGAGAGTTGGATTATATGTGCCTTCCCATCAGTCTCTTTCTATCTGCCTGTCTTTCCGCCCACGCGTGTGTATCATCGAGGTCTCTATCCATTTTGATGTCCTTGACTGGCATGTGGCAGGAGTTGGCAGGCTGGTAGGTGGATGCCAGCCTGCCTTCCTGTTGTTATCTCTAGCCCCTGACCCTTTGGCCTTGGGATGAACCTGCCGTTCCAGTCCAATGCCTCTCTCCTAAAATGGCAGAAACCACAACACTGTTTGCCCAATGATGTCAAAGCCCTCATTGGTGCATGCTGGCTGGCTGGCAGTGGTGAATGCCCAAAGATGATAGTTTGAGATAGTTTAACAGTCCCCCTCTGTTACCGCTGCCTCCAGACACGAAGGAAGAGACGCTCCGGTGGGCAGAGGAGGGGAGGGGGGCGGTGGGGGGGGGGGGGTATGCCAGGAACATACAGCACAGTGATGTTATTGTCACGTCATCCTGTTTGTTTTGACACTCGGCACGGTAAGAGAGAGTCCTGGCTCTGGCATGCCATGGCTGCAGCATAAACACTGCATCATCATAACTTTACTGTTTCAAGTCCATGTATCCTTGGTTTATGGATGCTGGCGACACTGAAATCATGCATTTGAGCTGCTGGGATCACTTGGTGGAGCTACCATGCAGTAAATCTCTTCAGTTTGAAGCCGAAAACAATAAGCCCAGCCTCTAAAGTTTGAATGATAACACTTGGGTCCTCACTTGGGTTTCAGAGGGTCGTGAGAGAGTGTACGGACAGGTCCTAGTTTTGACTTGTTTGGACATGAAAGCAAGAGGCTTATTTTCCTATTGTTATTCATATGCAAGTGTCATTTTCGGGAGAGTCATTCCATTCATTACAAACTGTCACAAAGAGACAGAGCGGCAGTACGGGGCGCCACAGTAGCCGTCAGCAGCCCAAAACATAGACTTCTGAATTCATCTGATCTCATCCATCAGCCCAGCCTCAGCCTGTTCATATAGTAATGGTCTCATCACTGCTCCACAGGCCACGCACACACAACACAGGGACCGCCAAACAACATTCTCATTACCAGTGAGCCTGTTTAAATATAACTCAAGCAGATAAAGGACCGATACTGAAGGATGCAGACATGAATAGGGAACCACGGTAAAAACCAAGCAGCATCTGGAGGTCCTTCTCACATCCCAGCTGTGTCCAGGCCCAGCGCCTGGCTGTCTCCGACTCCCAGTGTCCCCCTTTACAGGGTGTGGGGGAGGACACATGGAGCCCTGGGAGATCCCAAAGAGTTCTCCCCCAAAATCATGCATTTTTCCCTGCCGGAGTCACCCCCACCATGGCCCAGGGGTTCCAGTTCATGGCGGAGCCCCATCACAGAGCCCCTGCCAGGGCTAAGACAAAGACAATCGCTGGCAGAGAAGACCCAGAGCTGGCTGAGCCACAGTCAGAGGGAGGGAAGGGACTGGGAGGGTGTCTGTGTACTCCTCTCGGCTCATCCCTCAATGAATATTGGTTTCCAAGAGGCAATAAAAGGACATTGTTCAATCCAGGCTAGATATTTATGACTTGAATGATAACAAGGACATTAATTTGGTATCAGCCAGATTCTTCTGCAGCCCATAGAGATAAAACGAACCTTGCATCAAACTATTGCATCAACTATGTAATGTTATTAATATGGAGACAAATGTACCCATCTTTTTGATATTAAAATAATATCATAAACATATACATTTAGCCTACTGGATCAACTTTAATGACATAGGGAAGTTCAACTTGTCTCTCTTCCACCGACCAATTCACAAGAAGATAGATAGATAGATACTTTATTGATCCCCGAGGGGAAATTAAGGCGTTACAGCAGCTCACATGACAATATAAAGTGCAACAACAAAATAAAGTGACAATAGCATAATAGAATAAAATAGACATCTGAAACATTATATACAGTAGGAACAGTCTAGTATGATTTAACATCCTCCAGCCTGACTCTGATCACCCCAATCAAGCCAGCCGAAGGAGGAGTTGTTAAGTCTTATTGCGGCAGGCAGAAAAGATCTCCTATAGCGCTCCGTAGTGCAACGTGGTTGTAGTAATCTGTTGCTAAAGGAGCTTCTCTGCTCTGTCACAGTGACATGTAGGGGATGGGAGGGATTGTCCATGATGGCCAGGAGTTTGGTCCTCATCCTTCTATTGGCCACCTCCACAGTGTCCAGGGTGACACCGAGGACAGAACCAGCTTTCCTAATAAGCTTGTTCAGTCTCTTGGTGTCACCTTCCTCGATGCTGCCTCTCCAGCATACCACCACGTACAGCTGGAATGCTTCCAACTTCCATTGAACAAACACAAACCAGTCTTTCTGTGCAGTCGCTACAGTGAGGGGACAGCTGGGCTCCTTTAGAAGTTTGGTGTTGTCCAGAGTTGTTGAGTCTAACTCTGCAGACTGCTTATCCATGCCAATGTTGACACCTAGTGGACACTAATATATTCACCACACACTCACACTCAAGGAGGAAGAACCAATCATGGGAAGGGAGACAGACTTGAATTGAGCAAATTAATTAAATAAATGTGGGGGGACATGCAGCGTTCGGCCTGTAGAGGGAGCTACAGGACCGTGGCCAGGGTTGTGTCGGCGAGGCTTCGTTGCACACCTGTTGCAAATAAAGCCTCGTTGACTAGTGCTTAACATGTGTGTGCCTCTGCTCTTTCAGTAGGTGGGCTGGGAACGGCGAAGGAGTGAGAGAGAACGACGACTGGAAAGTCGGCGAAACACTGCGAACCGAGACTGAAAAGTCTAGATAGATATTGCAATAATAAACGGGACCAACATTCCCTTACCGACATACTGCGTCTGCCTCTGTGTACGAGCGAACATTGTTACAATAAAGTAAAAGCAACAATTGATCACAAAAGTCTTTATTGTTATCTCTCAGAAATGCCTCTAAGAAGTAGAGCGAGTTAATGACACAAGTTAATCATGGTCCCAGAACACATTAAAATCCTCAGTTATCAAAGAATGTCTGCAGCCAAATGCACGAGAGCAAAACTTTCACTCTCAAACAATAACAATTGTGTAGGGGAATATGCCACAGGAACATTTTACAGATGCCAAACAAGCTCTTCACCAAAGGAACCAAAGACATCAATAATACAGTGATGCAGCATAAATTGTAACACAGTCTCTAATTTGCATTTTTAAATAAAAAAAATCAAGGCAGAATTCTAATCTTGTGGAGCCATGTGGAGAATCACATGAGAACACAAACTTGACTCGACAAAATGTTTAACATGTTACTCATCCACTCAATGTCTACAGGTCTCACCTGGTTAAGAACTTCTGTCATCAAAACAAAGAATACACTCGGAATGTCAAAGCGTTGTCTTGTGTTAATTCATAACGTTTCAACAACTTTCCAGTAAGACAGTACAGTATATTGACGCTACAAGGTCCCACATGTCCACATCCACACATCCAGATGAGAAGTGTGAGTCTACTGAGCCTCTTGGTTCTTCCTGTCCTGCCACTCCTTCTTCCTCAGGTCCAGCTCAGTGTCTGTGAACGAGGCTGGACCCCAATTAGTCATCCTCTGTGGTCCCTTACTGCCTGCACAACCCAGAGAGAGACAGAGAATGAGAGAGATATTTCATATTTAAATGAGTTCTCGTGTAAGGAGAGAGCACTGTACTGTATATAGTGATCTGGGGAGGCCCGTGGAGGTAGAAAAT
>NC_139673.1:7715934-7765934 GCF_951799395.1 Argentina silus | reverse complement strand
GTGTTCTTTGAATACTTTGGTCTTTTTTTAATCAAATGTTTTACAAGAATAATAACTGACATCAGTAAGTCATGTTTTCTCCCTTACTTTATATTTGTGACAACAGAGCACAGAAACTATACAAGCATTAACCCATCCCTCAAAGATAAGGGCAATGGCAGCTGATCTGATTAGAATAGATACAGAAAACTAGATTTTCGAGGTAAACAAGGCTGTTCTGGCAAAAAAAAAAAAAAAAGAAACCTCCAGATGCTTGAGAAGGGGAACTGGCTATTCCGAGACTCATCTGAATAACCACAAGAGACCTAGTCCACAGTTGTCTTCACACTCCCCCAATCTCTCACAGGTGTCCTGGAGCCACTCACATTTACATGCTGTGTGGTTCTCCATTTCATAAGCAAACGCTGTGTCTTACTGCACACCACACACAATATGTCAAAAACACAAGTATTCAAATGCGCCGACCCTGGTATCTTTAAACCTACACTATCACTAAAGAATATGCAACCAAAAGACCACTGAATAGTAAACTTCATATTTCTATTCATATGAATGAGAAAGAGAAAGCAAATAGGAGAGTCAGTTCTAGGTCTAGGAGAGAGTGCAAGGCGGGAGGGAGAAAGAGAGAGAGAAAGAAGGTGTTTTCCAGAGGCCAGGAAAAGGAGGGTAGGTAAGCTCTGACCTTTTAGTTTGTCCACTATAATTGTATACACGTATAAAGAACCCCACCACACACACACACACACACACACACACACACACACACACACACACACACACACACACACACACACACAAACACTTCACACGTGCACTGGACATTTCCAGCATGAGCTTTCACAAACATGAGAGTTGAGTGGAGAATTTGACTAACACTATAACAGACACAGAGGAAGGCCATCTTCGAGAGCAGGCTGCCTGTACAGGGATAGCATCATTTAGCGCCAATTTCAATCTATAACAACTAGTAGCATAGCAACTAACCCTAACCCAAAAAGATATCACCCCTAGTCCACAAGGAGTGTATGGTTTAATCAGAGCCCAGGCTGAGAGGGGGGCAGGAGTGTATGTGGCAGGTCTGTGTGAAATGCTTGGGGACACAAGTGTCCCGGGTCTTTTAACGGTTAGAATGTGGATCATCTGGGATTGCAATGAGAAACAGGAGGAACAGGCTAGGGGGGCTTATGAGTTCGAGGAAATGGCCCCCACCCAATACACACATACACACACACACACACACACACACACACACACACACACACACACACACACACACACACACACACACACACACACACACACACCACACACACACCTTCCAGAATACAATCAACATTCCTAGGGTTCATTCTAAAGGGACCACACATCTCTAAGGAGGTGACGTTAACTCAATGTGTGTCCCTAAGTGTAAATGGATTCTCATTCACAGCCGACAAACAGGGGACAATAAAGCTGAGTGAATTGTTCGAGGGAAAGGTGTGAGAATTCGTATTAGACGACAGTGGTTTAAAACCACGGATAAAGCTTTTATGACACGTACTGTTAAGGTTCGTTAAGGTTTGCGGTAGCACCTATGTGTGAGTGAAATGCAGCGAGAAGCAGGAACCCGGTGGTACCTTCCTCATGGACTCCAGCTGACTCTGCTTGCTCTCGTTGGCGGTTTGGAGGTGCCTCATCCTTTGCTCCAGCTCCTCCTGCTCCTGCTGCTGCTTCTGCCTGAGCTCCCTGCGCCGCAGACGGGCCTCACGATGAGGAGCGGGCAGCCCTAACCTCAGCAGCTGGATGCATGTCTGGATGGCTGGGAGGGTGAGGGTGAGGGCAGGAGAGGGAGGGGAAGGGAGCGGAGGGGAGGGGAGTGGAGGGAAAGGGAGCGGAGGAGAAAACAGGGGAAGGGAGGATAGGAGAGTGGAGCGAAAGGGAGGGGAGGGGAGGGAGGGGAGTAGAGGAGAGGAGAGGAGTGGAGGGAAAGGAAGGAAAGGGGAGGGGGGAGGGGAGGAGGAGAGTGGAGGGAAAGGGAGGCGAGTGGAGGGAAAGGGAGGAGAGGAGAGTGGAGGGAAAGGGAGGAGGGGGGGGGGAGTCAAAGGTCTGATTAAGGCCTGGTTGCTTTATCTGCTGCTGCCTACCCCCACCACACCCTGATAAAGACCCAGCTGTGACGGAGAGATGTCTGAGAGTGAGTAAGAGATTTAAATAGAACTCATGTTGTGGTTACAGCAGAATGTGTGGGGTTGGTTTAAAGGTGACTGGTCTCTACCTTGGATCCATTCCTGTTTCCTCTTCTTGTCCGATACACTGATCTCATAGCTTTTGTCGGTGCACTTGACTATGAAGAGGCATTTCTTTCCCTCCTTGTCAGGTAGAGACTGTGGAGAGAGTATAAAGTTGTATAATGTCACACACCTACACACATACACACACACACACGCACATGCGCACACGCACACACACACACCCACTTCCTTGGGTCGACCCCGTTAACAATGCCAAAGGAAGCTGGTGAACAAAGGTGAGCTTCACGAACATTCCACTACACACACTCCTCAGTTTGTATACAGGGTACATTATATCTGAGAAGAGTGGCGAGGGGAACGGGCCCAGGGGAACGTACTGTTGTGTCACTCATTCTCAAATGACAACGGAGTTTACAGTTCAGATGACAATTCATTAGTCTATAGTGACTCTTACATTCATACATAACACATTGGAAGAAAGAAATCATTAACTTGCCCCAAAACATCTGGATTCATGAAAACAGCTTTTAATACAGAAGTACATGTACAATGACAGTACAGTACATGATGTATGGTGATATGTGGCCACTGATATGGTATTACCTCGACACAACAGCTGCGATCCAGTGCAATGTCTCCCTTCTTGTCAGCGAGGTCCTCGCTCACATAATACGACATCGAGTTTGGCCGAAGCACAAACCAGCGCTCTTGCCAATTCTTCCTTTTGTGGCCCTTCTTCATCATGTAGCCCTTGAGGAAAACAGAACGACAGTCTTTTCAAAAGAAATATTTGTAGTATCCCAATCTGCATTCATTTGATTTGATCTGTTCTTGGTATCGACATAACAGGGAATAACCCCAAAATAAACCTGTCTCGTATGTTGTGTTCTATCACTGAGCAAAGGTCGCTGACCCCGGGTTGACCCCGGTTTGACCCCAGTTTGATCCCTGTCTGACCTGGTTGAGCACATCCAGTATGAGCTCCTGGAACACCTCGTTGATGGCCATGGACAGCGTCTGTCGGTTCATGCCCTTGCTGAAGTGACCCATTCCCACCAGCTCCACCAGCTCCCAGGCCGTCAGACAGCTCTTCTTCCTGCTCAGCTGAACCTTGTAGTCCTCAAACTTCTCGACGTTCCAACTGCCCCCCATGGCTTCCATCAGCTTCCGCAGGAAGTACTCGATCTGAGGAGAGGGAGGAGAGTCACTGCATCAATTGATTTTCTTTTTTAATATCATTCTCTGTTAAATCCTTTATCTCTTATTTTGTAAACTCCTGTATTTAATGATCTTTTTAATTGTTTTGAATGTCACATCCTTATTGTTGTATCATGTGCGATTGTATCTGTTGTACAGTCTATTAAGGCCATGTGTAAAATGCACTTTAAATATTCTACATTTTAACATTAATAGCATGCAGAAGACTATATCACTACATAACATTCTGTGGTCTCCTACCACACCTACGCAGATGACACTCAACTTTTTCTCTCTTTCCCCCCTAATGACTCACAGGTGGCAACACGTGTCTCGGCATGTCTTGCAGACATTTCTGGTTGGATGTTAGCCCACCACCTAAAGCTCAACCTTGACAAGACTGAGCTGCTCTTCCTCCCAGGGAAAGCCTGCCCTCTCCAAGACTTCTCCATCACAGTAGAAAACTCTACTGTGACCTCCTCCCATACAGCCAAGAACCTTGGGGTGATCCTTGACAATCACTTATCCTGTGTGGTGAACATCACAGCGACAGCACGCCCCTGTCGATTCTGCCTCTACAACATCAGAAGGATACGTCCATTCCTCACCAGAGAAGCAGCACAACTTTTGGTCCAAACACTTGTAATCTCTCGCCTTGACTACTGCAATGCACTCTTGGCCGGACTCCCCGCCTCCTTCATCAGGCCTCTGCAGCTCATCCAGAACACTGCCGCTCGTCTGGTGTTCAACCTCCCCAAATTCTCCCATGTCACGCAACCTCCACTGGCTCCCGGTAGCAGCTCGCATCAAATTCATTGCTTGCCTACCGGGCGGCAAAGGGAACAGCCCCTCCCTACTTGCAAGCAATGGTTAGCCCCCAAACCCCTGCAAGATCACTCCGCTCATCCACCTCGGCTGCCCGCCTGGCACCGCCGCCTCTACGTGGATGCAGTGGCCGCGCTACTCGGTCACGGCTTTTCACTGTCCTGGCGCCCCGCTGGTGGAATGAGCTTCCCACAACGGTCAGGACTGCAGAGTCACTTCTGATCTTCCGCCGTAGATTGAAAACCCATCTCTTCACGCTACATCTTAACAGTCCCTCCTAAAGACCGCTTCACCCTCACTACCCCCCCTATACTAACCCTAACCCCAACCCTAGAGACCTCTTCACCCTCACTACCCGCCCTATACTAACCCTAACCCCAACCCTAGAGACCTCTTCACCCTCACTACCCCCCCTATACTAACCCTAACCCCAACCCTAGAGACCTCTGCACCCCGCTACCCCCCCGTACAAGTTCTCTCCTGCTAATAAAATAAATAAAAATAAATAAATAAAAAATAGCCTACTGGCATTACGACTGCCTATGGCCCCTGGTGTGAGCATTGATTACTTTGTCTTATAATGTTGGATAGATGATTCACTTACTTAAACAAATGTATTTTTGTTCGTCACTTTGGATAAAGGCGTCTGCTAAATACCATAAATGTCAAATCTAAATGTAAACTCCTACACACTCAAAAGCCATGCATCTGTCTGTGTTCACGGTGGTCCTCTGTGGCTCAGTTGGTAGAGCATAGCGCTAACAACGCTAAGGTTGTGGGTTTGATTCCCGCTGGGACCATATATACACTGAAATGTATGCACTCACTACAATGTAAGTTGCTTTGGATAAAAGCGTCAGCTAAATGGCATTTATTATTATATATTAATAAGGTGGATGATGTCACTCACCTCCTCTGTGATGATGACTAGCGGGTACCTGTCCTCAGACAGGAAGTTGAAGATGCACCAGACTTTGAAGGCGTCGTCGTTGGAGATGAGGAGATGCTTCATGCTGATGTTCTTCCTATAACACAGGGTCCAGCACAGGTTGTTGAACTCCAGAAGGTCAAAGTTATCCCGAACCTGCAATCACAGTAACATCAACATATTTAGACATACTTAGTTAGTTATAGTTAGTTAGTTAGTTATAACTGTATTTTCGCAGGGGGAACTTCTTGTGTGGAGTGGTAGGCTTCAAATAAGTGTAGCACTGATCCACACCACCTGTCATCATTACAATGCAGAGAAAACAATAATAAACAAATACAACAAGACCGTAGACTACAATTGGCTTTGATTGGGCGTTGAGGTTCAGGAGTTGTGGGATGGTGGATCTTTTGTGGGACTTGTTCAGTTCACTCTGACACAGGCCTGTGTGTCCTCCTAAATCTCCATATCCAGGCTTTCCTAGACAACACTGTGATATGCAGGTATGGCTAAGCGAGATACGAAGCAGAATAACTTAACAGCAGTCGTTGAAAAGAATCCTTTGCAATCTCTAAGGGCAACTTGTTTACAAATGGTAAGTAGGAGGATAACGTTTGTCTGCTTTCTCATGCCTCAGCCCACAGGATGTGAAGTACAAACATAATGTTCCTCGTCTCTTCATTCCAATTCAAGTCAGATTCCGGGAGAGAAAGGCAGGGAAAATAGCCTCCAAGTACAAAAAGTGCTGAACTCAAGCCGTTTACTAATTGACATCAGTGTTAGTTTTATTGCCATGGAAACTGTTGGCAAGTGTGTACTGTACAATAGTACAGATGTGGGCTATAGCTGATGGTCTGCCAACTAGGGAACCCAGGACAACAATCCTATTGAAGTCAGAGAGGTGCCCTGGGGAGAGAGACCACACTGCCACTGCACTTGTTGCTTAATCACTAGTGTTTACCAAGTCACAGCACCCATTACCAATGACCACTGATTTGACTCTTAATAAGGACATGTGCAATTAATTATACACAAATTATACACAAATTGTATATATTACAAATCATTTAGATAAATATATGTTGATGTGTATACAGGAAGGCCTTCTTAGTTGTTCATAGTGTACTGTTTGTTTTTCTGTTTATTTATTTTTGGAAATGCACAATGCATTTTGCCTAACTTCTATGCACTTTGAGATTCATCAAATGAAAAGTGCTTTACAAATTATTACTTTATTTTTATTTTTTATTATTAGTATGAAGTTCTTGAGAACAAACTCAGAGAACACCATAGATTGCGTGTCACACAATACTCATGGCACATAATCTATGACAGAGGCAGGATATGGGAGTAGCTGATGTAAGCTGAATGGACGTTTGTTTTGAAACGAAGGCTTTTTTTTCTTGCACTCTAGTCATTTTTGGCCCACATGTTTTTCTGTTCCCGTATGCCAGACTGGCAGACTACAGCTCCTTGAAAGCAACATTCTCCCACTCCCACAAAACCTCATCAACGACAGCCTTGTTCAAGACCAAACAGATCCTGCTCGTTCTACTAAATATTCATTTGTACTGTATTTACCAGAGTCATGAAAAATGTTTCACAGAAAAAGCAGTTTTTTTGTGTGGTGGGGTGGGGGGGTTCAGTGACAGTTGCTTTGATACATAGCTTTGACGCTGAGATGAAAGAGGTGGGGCAGGTGTTCAACTCACCTTGTCCAGTATGAATCTGTTCAGGTAGGGCATGTATCCCTGGTTGGACACTGGCCCATCATCATCATCCTTGAAGTGCTCCTCCAAGGCCACAGGGTCGTGGGGGATCTTCATCACCGTACACAGACTGTGAGACAGCACCTGGAGGGTCACAGTCAGGTCCAGCTGAATGACTGTGTTCACATCTCTGTGAAGTTCAACCCAAGCCCATGTGCTCAGATCACACTGACATGCACAAGAGACTGTGTTTCCGTTCAAGCATAACCGCCCGGTAGTTACTTTACTTCAGTTCCTGTTTTTTAGTAATGCTTGGGCAGTAATGCTTGAACAGTAATGCTTGAACTATATATATATATATATATACACCAGTCCTACCCTATATATTATATTCACTCACTGAAGTGTTGAGAAAACGTCTCTCTGCTGCTCATAGAAAATAAGATGTGTTGTTGGGATGATGAGTTGAGAGTTTCAAATATATTTCCAATTTCTTATGAACATCAACATATCTAATCTAGACAACAAAGGACTGTCTGGACTGCCTGAGACGATTACATACAACAGCTACCACAATGGAGGGTTTACAACATTATCCAGGCTGTCAAACTAAGTGCTGAGATACTGTAGTGTTGTGATAGTGGTGTGATAGTGTGTGTGTGTGTGTGTGTGTGTGTGTGTGTGTGTGTGGGTGTGTAATGCCATTAACTCTGCCTACAGCTTGGAGGGAGACCACATGTTTATCGGGGCCTGGCATACAGACCAGGCAGACAGCCCATAGTAGACCCAGACAGGGGCCAGCCAGACAGGAACCCCAGCCCTACCCTCCCTCACGGCTGCCCCTTTTACAAGCTACAAGCCACTGTTATCATCAAGCAACATTGTAAGAATATTCATCTCAGAATGTTTGTGAATCAGGAAAAATCGATTTGAAATAAATGAAGCAAAACTGAAACAAATAAATGACCTTTTCCCCTGTTTCTATGGTCATATTTTTAGACACACATGAGTAAGGGAAAATACCTCTAAGTCTAAGTCTGTCTGTATATTTAGCTGTGGTGCTGACTTGTCATGAACTTTTCCACAAACTTCCTCAAAGCAAGAAGGAATCAATGTCAGAGATCAGAGATCAAAGATTGTTCAACTCGAAATTAATGTCTCAAAAACATCATTGTCTCTCTGTAAACTACTGTGTATCACATTGTATCCAACCTGGTAAATTCTACCTGGTAAGTCTACATCATCTTCAATTTTAGAGTGTGTTCTGATCATTTTCTGAAACAAGTAATGTAGATCATGGAATGGAAAACCTAAGGGTTTGTAGTTGATCACAACTTGTTCAAGTATCTGTCATATGAGCATCATAGCCTACAATACATAACACAGCAGAATAATCTTTGGGTTATAGAAGATCCCAGAACAAAACGATCGTTCATATTCACTTGATTTGATAAAAAAATACTGTACAAAGTCTGAAGCCTACCTTTAACTGAGACTTGGATACTTTCCCTCTTTGATCCACGTCCAAGGCTGTGAATGCGTGCCATATAGATTTCAGAAGCTCGTCCCTAAGAAGCCCCATGTTGGTCACAGCGCAGCGCCAAGGTCCTCTTGGTAAATGCACCCAGTCCCAGTGGTTCCGCTAAGAGACAGTCACATGGCCAGTGACAGTGAGTGTCGCAGCATACAAACACGCTGGTAGCACCACATAGCGACCCTGTCAAATTTGCTGTGCTTTCATCAGCATTCATTGCCGATGACGACAAAGTTTTCACCGTTGCTAAAGTGATAGGTCTGATCTCGTCCTGTGTACGCTACTTGTTGTATATCGTCTTTATTTTGAGACGTTTCCAAGTTCGTAGTGACAACGGTCGAACTCGAACTGGCAATCGCTCCCTACCTCTCTAGATCACTTATTCCTTTATTATAAATACAGTTACCCTGTATTAATCAGTAGGAGTCAACTCAAAGTCATAAAGAGTGAATTTATTGAAAGTGGAACAGTTAACAGGAGACCAAAAAGATGTCCAAAATATCTACATGCATAATATACATCCTTGTAATGATGCATTCACAAAACAATCTGAGAATATGATGAGTCATTAATGTTACAGTAATGTTTAAACTCAAATAGCTTGAAATACTGACTTGAAACCATAAGACAATTTCTCCATCCATCATATTCAAAACAGAAAAACAAAAAGGGGCGTGGCAACATTCCATGATTCACCTCTACCAACCGTATTTGTCACGACTGTATGGCTTATCATGAATTATCATTAACATCACAGTGTACAAAACAATGGTACATAATGAAAACATGTAATAGATTGAAAATGTTTGACAGTTGCAACAGATCTAGCAGGCTAATTTCCATGTTTTAAGGAGAGATTGATCACTGGAACTATTTTTTTAAAATGTGAATGACTGGAACTTATAATTTCACAGAACCCCCCACTACAGTTAAAGACAAACCACATATATAGCAGCAGGTTGTATGAGGCAAGGTCAGCCATCAACTTCAAAGTGCTTGTATCAATCCTTTAAAGGTCCAGTTTCTCTACCTGACATCAGGTATGACATCAGAGGCTGTAAGGTGCACAATTCTAATCACACGATGCCAAACCATCATACTTCAGAGACAATATTCTAGCACGCTTCTCCACTTCAAATACAAAAAACCCAAATGGTTTTCTTTCCTTCTTTCTTTATACCATTCACCAGAACATTCCAAGTGCTCGGGAAGGTAACCATCACTTCACTTGTGTTGTGAATGACATGGGTTTGGTCCATTTGTCATTAGAACTCCTTCCAAGTACCAAACAGTATAAGAACTATTATAGTCAGTTTGTGTGCTCTGTCAGGGTTGTCTCTATATCTGCCCAACCAAGGCCTTCCCAGTCTAGAACAATGTCCAGGGCTAACCCTGTTCTAGGGGTGGGGTTGGGTTGGCGTGGGTAACTCCTCAGTAGATGGTCAAGCTGACGGAACGGTTCATCTTCTTGCCAATGAGCCTAGAGCTCCTGCTGGACTGGAGGGTGGAGCGTGTGAGAACCTTGTCTGTATGCAGCACCTTCTCTTCTGCTGCTGCCTTGGCCTGCTGGGCCTTCTTCAGCTCCCTGAAGGAGGAAAAAAACACAGCAAGGTCACAACGCTGCTCACAAACAAATTAGGCTATATACCAAACTGACTCCTTTATCAAAGGAAAAGTGTCTGACGTGTTTTAATAGCCAAAAAGTGTGCGAAGATACGTACTTCTGCAGAAGTGCGTTTTTGAACTTCTCTGCGTTGAGCTCGACACGCAGCTGGTCGGCACTCATGCGAGAGGCGGTGAGGAGAACGGGGTGCTTGGTGAGGGCCGAGGCTGACGGCCGCCTCTCTGGGTCAGGCTGGATCATCAGCTGCAGCAGGAAGAGGAAGGAAACTATTAATGTCATTGTAATTACTACACACTAAATATTAATACTACTAGCTGTGAAGGTTGTGGGGTGAGCCTTATCTTTAGTATGTGGTTGTCAATGGATGTAAAAGAGGATCTTAAGGTCACAACTCATTTCATTCAAAGCATTCTCATACCTTCAGTAAACTGAGGAATTCCTGCGAGAGCACTTGAGGTATCGGAGGTAGTTTTCCTTGTCTGATGTCATGCCACCTCTCGCCATTGGTTGGTAGCGGCTCTGCCCCAGAGGCGCTGATTAGAGTCAGCGCCAGGGCAAAAATGTCTGCTCTTCGGAGGTTTCTGTATTCCTGAAAAACAAGATGGTTAAGGTTACTCCAGTCACAGAAAACCAGATTTGTGGTGAGTTAAATTTGTGGTGAAAATAGCATGGGGGAGAAGGAGGAGGAGATGAGAGAGAGTGCGCTAATTACCTCTTGCAAGACTTCATTAGCCAGGTACCTGCTGTCTCCTTCTTCAACTTGGGGGTTGTCCACTCGGGTCACGTGCCCAAGATCCCCTGTGAGAAAAACAAAACAAACCGTTAGAAACAGGCTCCATGTACGGTCAAGTACATTCTGTTCACATGAACGAAGGTGACGAACTGGACTTACCTATTTTGTAAACTACCTTTGGATTTGGTCCTTCATCCTCATCCAACTCATCCACACACACCGTTGTTCTTCTGGACAGGAAGATGTTGCCTGAAAAAAAGCAAAAGGAACATGGTTAGCTATAGAAAAATACATCTGACTGACATTGGACACTACAACAATACTTCCCATCCATCCCAAGGGTGCAGCGGCTACTTACTGGGCTTGATGTCCATGTGGACCAGGGAGGTGGAGTGGATGTACTTCAGGCCCCGGGCCACCTGGAGGAGAAGGTCCTTGAGCTCCAGCTCAGAGAAAAAGCGCATGGTTCTGTAGTTCTCCGTGACCACGTCTGCCAGCGTGCCGCCGTTACAGTACTCGTTCTGTATCAGCATGTGGTCGTCCTCTGACCACGCAGAGTAGTACCTGACCACGTGGGGGTGCTGTCCCAGGACAGCGTGTGCGTAGACCTCCCGCAGGGCATTCTGCCTGAAGGAAACACAACGTTAGCATCATATGATAAACATGACTTCTCATTTCCGTAGGGACTGGCAATGAACTGTCATTCAAACATTAACATGGTTCCCTTACTCGTCTACAGATCCGGCCAGGGGTTTCTTGGAGCGTTTGATGGCGTAGATGCAGCCATCAAGTCTTTTCACACATTTGAAAACGGCGCCAAACTCCCCGGATCCTATCTTCTCCAACTCATGAAACTCTGTGGCATATCTGGACATCATGTTGCTATCCAGAAGAGTCATTTTCTGCAAGGAAAAGACAATAAATAACCAAACACCAATTTAATCAAGCCTGTTATTTCAGAGAGTGGAAAATAACTTATAAATAAAAAAAACAACAACACTCCGATTACAAAATATACCTTTGATGGGGGAATAATATCCTCTTCAAACTCTGCATCACTTGCTTCCATTTCCTCTCCACAGGAGCTGTAAACAGACAAAGCAAGATAGATAGATAAGACCTGTTATCTCATATCAAACACCAGGGGGCAGAAGTAAAGACAAGTGCACATGGTAAGAATGTGACCATGTGGCTTTGGATGGCTGCCAGTTTCTGGCTTCTTTTTTTTTTTTTCATGAAATAGTCAACTGATTTAACGAACCTCCCAAGGGCTTGACAGAAGAATCTATTGTCAACAGACAATAGGAAAAGCTCAATTTACACAGATAGAAATATGTATCACCCAGAACTACGAAAAGCTTTCTAGTGCAGTGGCCTACATTATGATAATCATAAAGAAAGTGGTGTTCTGGCAGTGTTAAGGAAATATGATCCATTTCACAATACAACTGGCAATACTTTAGAGGGTTACCATATGTTCCACCACACATGGGGAGGAAGATGCATGGAGGGGGGGGGGGGGTTAGGGAATGCCCACCACCACCCTGAAAATTAACTGGCTACAATGTATGGACATCAATCAGAAAGGTGTCTCTTACTCATTCCAGTGTGATCTCTTGCGGTTGTTCCTCTGTAAGTTGGCTGTCTGGATCAGTAGTGAGTCAGGGGTAAAGGGGTTGATGTTGATCATGGGTGTCTGTCTGCTTCTGCTGTCTGTTCGGGGTCTTCCCGTTGAGTCCACATTGATGAGGAAGCCCGCTCTGCGTACTGTGGACCCTGTAGCCGGCCCTCTGGCTCTACACAACAGACTCTGGAAGAGAAAACATTCATAAAAACATTAAGTGTGAGATGTGTTAATAACATGTAGGGGGATTTCTAGTAGGCCTACTTGTGTTGGGAAAGTAAGTCCCAACGAAATCAAAGTCTGCATTCGAATATGATCCATCTTCCTTGTGTGACCAACCACCAGTTGAAGACAGAACCATAGTACTTTTTTTGTATTCACATAGAAATTGCCATCTCGGATCAGCAAGAAGAGGGCTAGAAGCAATACGTTGAGCATTCATTCTAAGAAACAACATTCTACTTGAAATAAACATTGAACTGTCATCAGTGACACCGACATGATCAGGATGTTGTTTCGTTGACCCACCTTAGGCGTGTGTGGGACATCAAACAGCCGCAGCTTTCTGAAGGTTTTATGGGGCGGCGTGTCGGGACAGTCCGGGATGGGAGAGCTGTCTCCGTCTTCCCGACTGTAGGAAAACTCAGGAGATGAACTATTGTAGTAGGGACGGGCTCCTTTCCTCGGAGAAGGGGATCCCTTCATCATGTCATTTTCGAGTGATTTTAGTGGGGAAAGGCATCCGAATCCCTCCTCGTCCCAGAGCTCCACGTCCTCGACCGGACTCTTCATGGTGCTGTTGCAGACGTCCTCATTCGGTTTGGAATTCTGTCTCAGTGACTGTAAAGGAGAGTCCAGTTCAGCCAGACCCGGTTCGGTTTCGGTGCTGTTGTTGGCCTCGTCCTCTCCGTCGCTCTGGGAGAAGTCCAGCCTCTGTCGAATAGGTCCCATCTTCGTCGGGGACGCGGTGACGAACAGTCTGAAACTCATAGTCAGTGAAGCTCGGTAGCTAACTTTAGCTAACTATCGCTTCGGTAGCACTGCGATACTAGAACTTTTGAATTGAAAAAAAATGTGCCGAGATGAGCTAGATTATCGTACTTTCCCTGTGGCCATGGCACACGCAAAACTGTTCTTGTAAGAAATCCGTTCAAAATCCAAAACGTCGTGTCTAATCCAATCTAAATCAGGACGCTAACTAGCTCAATAGCTAGCCGAACAGCTAGCCGCACACGCTTGTTGCTGCCCTGTGATACCGCACGCTGTGCACAGGAATACAACCATGCATCTGTGATAATCCAGAACCGCGCTATCGCCGTGGTGCATTGGCGTTTTTCAAAAGAATCCAACAAAACAACCACTTGTTGCTTTGGCTAGCAGATGAATGCGTGGATAACTTTCCCGTCAAATGTTTGTTTACCAGATTGTCTGCAAACTTGTGCTCCGAAGACCGTGTGGCTCTGCCCACTTTAACGCCGCTGCGCAGCCTGGACCGTTGGTCAGTCTTCAGCCAATGAGAGAACAGGCATCGGGTTTGAAACGTGGGCGTTCCACGCTGCGAAGCAACGTCATTACGTTACCGAGTGGCTTTTTAATACACACGTCACTTTGGCGCGAAGTGAGTCCTCCGACTTTCCCGAGGCGTTGATCGGATTAGCGTCATTGATCAAAGTAACACATTGATTAACCTCAGTTCTACTCAGTGTACTCTGATGGGAAACCAATAACATCTTCCGTCCGTCAGTTGTGATACAGCGCTAAAACAAAGGAATAAGAGATATCAGTTCCCCAAGGCTAGTGATGTGCTGATCTATCTACTGATCTATTCAGTATGTTCGGTAAATAATGTACGCGTATCTCAACTGCAACAGCAGCAACTGCAACAGCAAGAACCTAGTGTATTGTCTATTACATGTAATATACACAACTCATCAATTTTGGATACCAAAAACGATCAGTGCTAAACATGGAATTGTACTGCTTTAATTAACAACCAATGTGTATCCATTATTTGTACATATTCAAAAGGTAAAATATATATGCTGGATTCATGGCACTGGTTGTTTATATACACAGAGTACAATTTTTGGAATTAGGAAAAATGTTACCAAAATCAAAGAAAAAATCAAGTCAAAAACACACAAATTGACCACTTCATTCATGCATCAACTCTCACTTACATTTCTTACTCAAATCAGTGTCAATATCCCAGAGTCTTTGTGCAGCCATCTTTAAAAATGTCTATTTACAAAATCTACAGAATAATGTAATGTTTTGATTTACACACAATGCCCTCAGGGCAGCATACTGGAAGATTTGTTTACAATATTCATGTTGTGTATCACCTCCTTTGGGTGAGAGAAAAGCGCATCATAAATACAATTCATTACCATTACATCTGTAGTTGTTGTCAAATTAAATATGTCCTAAAAGAAGTCACAGTGCTGAAGGAGATCAATCTTCTGACCCTGGAGTCTCTCCTTGTTGTACTCTTGATGCTATTCTGATGGCCTCCTCTAGCGAGGGCTGGTCACTGAGCTGAAAAAGAGAAACGCTTGAAATCATTAAAAGGAGAAACAAAATAATATTATTTTCTTCATGTAAAATTGATGGCCTGATAAGGTGTAACATCATACCAAATCTGCTGTTTCTTTATCCCGCTGTATTTGGTTTCGCTTAAGTCAATCAAAACCCTGAGGTTCCCTCTTAACAATAGGTTAAGAGTATTTCAAATAGGTGTGAAAAGGAACTTAAACTCCAGTGGCCTGACGGGGTGGGGATTACAGGGCCAAGAGAAAGTCTTCTTTAACATCCTTTATCAGCATCACAATGGAAGGACTGATGCGATCACTGAATGTGAAAGCAACTCCTCAAATAACTGGATATTTCCAACAACTGCCTTTCCTTCCATCTACCAAATACAGAACGGTTTATGTTGACTCTAAAACCTGAATCAGCTCTTTGTTATGGGCAATACCAGGAGGGCCCTGGTCTCTCACACTTCTAGCTAACTTAACAATAGGCTACACTGTTTTCCTTGGAGAGGGTGTGGGCCCGGCTGACAGAGGTTTATACACGATCAGTCTGTATGGACACTAGTGCCACTGTTGTGTCATCTGCCTCAACAGGAAAGGGGGGGGATGTGATGTCTGTTACTCTGCTCTTCTCCTGGTTGTGTTGCTGTATGTGGTGTTTTGTTTGGTCGAGGAAGTAGCCCACCTGGACAGCGATCTGTCTGCCATTGGAGGTGGCTAGAAAAGTGACCGGGTGAATCCCCAGCTCGTCCTGTGTGCCCTGGAAGGAAGCCAAATCAATGGCCACCTGGGAAATAAAGAAGATTAGCGCGCACACACAAAACCCCCCATAACAAAATCAGATATCATATGGGAAATTGACTGGCATGTTTGGATAGGGAGTTTCCCAAATCTATTTGGAAAGTACCGAGTTCCTCAGTATTGGTGTCAGCTGTTAGGTGAGTTGAGGTTACGGCTAAGATGTGTAACATGTTATCAATGTAACTACCGTAACTAAATGTAACTACTGTAATGTGTAACATACTGTAACACAGGGGCCAACATACAAGGGGATTTCAGAAAACAGGAAAGTTGTGGTAAAACTCACCTGCCCCTCTGTACCATCTGCCGTTACCATGGTGACAGAATGAGTCCCGTCCGCAGAAAGCATTGCTTCATGGGTTGGCAAGGTTATGGTGGTGCCATCTTGGGTTACCATAGTAATCGTATGTCCCAGCGTCTGCATGTCAGCCTCTGAAATACTGATCTGAGAATGAAATCATGTATATTTTTATATATAATTGTTCATCAATATTATATTGTTTTCTTAAACTGCAAAACACCAAACCATCTGTCTTCTATGAATTAGTGTACAGTTACATAACAGTCTTTGTTTCACTTGTTTGGCATTGTATGTATAGACGCATGGTGGACAGGAATGTTGGCAAACGGAGAGGGATAAAGAGGGGGGTTGGGCCATCTGTCCTTTTCTCGAAATGAAGGAAGTGCCCAACCTGCTGGGTTCCATCCTGGGTGATGAATGCCACATGCTGTTGACCAATAGCGTCGCTCTCTGTCATCTGCTCTGAACCAGACTCCTCCTCCACCTCCTCGGCCGGCGAGTTAAAGGTCACCGACGGATCATCAATGGCTTCTGAATCACGTGACAAAAACAACAAGGACTCTTTACGATGTCTGGTGACTCACTCTTTACTCTCGGTTCAGACCTGTTAAGGGCTTAATGGTAGTCAATGATTCACCATGAGTCAACATTTCAACACCGGAGACGAGACGTATGCGTCAGACTAAGGAGGCAATATATGATCTTTATGATTGTGAGGTCACCAGTGGGATCATGTGTGACTGTTCCTTTAACATACAAGAGGGTATCCATAAACACATTCTAGCCACAGAGCAAACAGAACAGGGGGAAGAAAGAAATCCATGAGAGGTGAACTCGCTCACACACACACACACACACACACACACACACACACACCTACTAGTACTACTCCTACTACTACATGGTGACAGCCTCTAATACTGACCTGTAGGCTGTTCGAAGTAGGCCTCCTGCTCCTCCTCGATGGGCTCTGTGTCGTTGTGCGCTGTGCGTTTGTGCATGGCTAGCGTGGAGATCTGCTTGTAGGTCTTCCCACAGTGGTTGCAGTTGTAGGGCTTGCATGGCGTGTGGACAACATGGTGTTTGTAAAGGCTGGAGTATTCTGTGAAGCGCTTGTCACAGCCTGGGACCGTGCACACGTAAGGCTTCTCCCCTGGAAACACGGCCCGTCGATTAACCACAGTCACTGATTTAACGCAGTACAACTGAAACACTACAATTTGAATTAGGCAAAAAGGCAAGAAATAAATCCCTCCGAATAATATGATGCATACCTGTATGGATCCTCATATGGTTCTTATAGTTGGTGGCGCTAGCGAAGCCGCGGCCACAGCCAGGCTCTGAGCAGTAGTAAGGCCTCTCCCCCGTGTGTGTGCGGATGTGCACCTTCCTGATGTTGGAGGTGGTGAAGGATCTCCCACACCCGTCAAATGGGCACATGAACGGCTTCTCTCCTATAGGGGAAGACATGGATCAGCTGGATCAAGACATGACCATTCACAAACTCCTGCAATCATGATTTCTTATCCGAACTCGGTCAATTGAATTGCAAACTTGGCGTAGTGTACGGTAGTGTATGCCGTTAGAATAGTAGTGGGTATAAGAGCAACATTGAGAGCTTGTTACCTGTGTGGGTTCTGATGTGTTTCTGGAGGTCACCTGATGTTTTGAAGGACTTGCGGCAGGTCTGTTCTTGGCAGCGGTAGGGCTTCTCCCCAGTGTGGGTTCTGATGTGGCTTTTCAAGCCATAGCCTTTTAGAGAAAAAAAACGGGGAAAAAAACAGCAACATTTTGCCAAATGGGAAACATGACTTCATCTTATGGATCACGTTGAAACACTGACCATGTTTACATGCACGCTAGTAATCTAATATTACCCGGAATATGGTAATACTCAGAATAAGCCATGAGTCATGTAATCACCTTATTCTGGATTTGTTACCCTTAATAAGGCCTTAAACTGAGTAAGCATACTCTAAAAAGAACATTTGTCAATATGACTATGAGGACCTGTACAGTGTTATTCCGAATTCCCCTTTCAGTCAGAGTATTTTCCGACAGTATGAAACAATTCAAGATTCTTTATTTGTCACGTGCATACAAGTATACAGTGAAATGCAAAAGTGACAGTGCCACAGAGTAGTGCAACAATAAGTTTTAAAATAGAATAAAATAAAATAGAAGTACTAAAAAAAATTGTGCATGCCTCCTCTAGTGTGGGCACTCTGAAAGAGATGTATGACGGATAAAACATGCCTTGACGTAGTCACTGACCAGCATTGTTAGGCTAATGAGGTTTGTTAGGCTAATGAACCGGTTTGTTCAAAACAAGGAAGTGGATGACTCGGTAGGTGTTTCATACCCTTGCCTACAAGTATAGGCAAGGGTTGTCGTTATGACATCCAGGCAACACCCTAGTGTCTAATCTATTATTACATTGGTTATAGGGAACTTGGCTAAAGGTTGTTGTTACCTGTAGCAAACCTCTTCACACAGCCCAGTTGATCACACACGTATGGCCTGTCACCCGTGTGCGCCCTCTCATGCACCTGCAGGGGGCAGAAAAGAGCACATCAACGAATAGAAATACATTAGTCATATAAATAGGGCAGTTTTTATCATTCCCCTTTCGACAAACTTAGTATAGGGAAGAGTAGATTAGCCATTTATAGGGACACATTATATGTCTAACCTTCAGGTGATGTGCTGTGGTATAGAGTTTCCCACATCCCTCGTAATCACAGCGGAAAGATTTCTCCGCCACATGATGTTCCCTGGACGAACTGCGACCACTTCTTTGAAGCACAATCTGGAAGAGGCCAAATGAGACTGTAATATAGATGACAAGTAAATCTGCTACACCAGACATGGCCACTTCTCTGGCCATACAGTACCTCTTGCTCAGCTCCCATCAGTCCACAGTTTGTGACACACTCGTCAGCTTCCACCTGGGAAAACAACAGAAAAATTAGTTACAACAAGATGGAAAATATAGACCACTGGACCTGAACCTCCTCAGAAACCCAGGTTAGGAGACCCTGCTGTAAACAGACCAGTGCAGACTACCTTAGCAGAGTACTGCTCCAGCACACTGATGGTCTCTGGGTCGATAGTTCCGTCAGCATGGATGTCTGACACGGTCCCGTCTGCCTGGATGGCCAGGATGGTGTTGGTCTGAGGCATCTGCACCGTGTGCTGGATGTACGCTGTGGTGCCATCCTCCAGCTGGACGGCCTGCAACGTGTTCTGGTCATAGGTCTCTGTGAAGAAGAGTTGTGTTTAAGATCACGTCGACCACTTACCAGCAGTTTGGTGGACAATATTTTAACAATAAAGCATGCTCTAAAAGTCCAGTGTCAACCCACAAAAGAGAGAGAGAATGAATGCTAACTTAATGCAGTGGCTAAGGGGAGGTAGATTATACATCTAGTGGGGAGTGGACACTATGGCAGGAGGCAATGATCAAACCATCAATCAAATCCTCCCGTTCTGTCATAAGTAATGACCAGGAATTAGGATAAACACAGTGCATCTTAAGGGGAGAGGGAGGCACAGACCTTTGGGTGTGTGGATGTAAGCAGTTGTGCCATCTTCCAGCTGCACCGCCTGGCCATCCTCAAGCCTCAGACTGTCACCTCCGATCACATCACACAACGGAGAGCCTGTCCAGCTGTTGGTTTCCTCTGCTTAGACAAAGAACGGGAGTCAGCATGAATTAGCCAATTATCTCACTGTGTACTGTTTACGTGCATGACCAAGAAGTTTTAAAAAAACACTGAATCATAATACACAATAATAGTTGATATTGACAAGAGGAAAACAGACCTGCTTTTGACATTGACACATGTTGGACATAGGCAGAAGATCCATCATCTAATTGAATGACCTGTCCATCCATGAACTGGCCATCTGAAATGGAGACTGAACTCCTCAATTAGACTGATCTTATCATGCCATGATATATACACATCAACAGTACATACTGTACAATAAATCATTCACGGATGTGGACTTTTGAACTACCTTTCGGGTTGTGCTGTATGTAAGCTGTAGATCCATCTGTGAGGGTCACAGCCTGCAAACTCACAGTGTCCATGTTCTCAATCTGATCACCATCTATGGAATAGGACACAATGAAATGTTAAAGATGTCTTGCAGAAGAGGCAGGCTTAACAGATCGCTTGACAGATTTTAAGATAACTAAATGTTTCTGTTTTTATATCTTATGTATAACCATCATATGTGATCAAATGTGTAGAGTGTAAGTGTATTACATGATTGTATGGCTGATCATATGACTGAAACTATTTTGCTTTATTGATTTCAATTTGGTTCATAGGAGAACCACACATATACATCATTAATTGAAATGACCATCAGAACAAGCAGATCAAACCTCAGATTGTAGAAAATAGAACTCTTCTATTTTAGTCTGCATGCAACTGCTAAAAGCTATTACAATAAATACAAGGAAATATAGGTTTTAGTTGTACAGCAGAACCTAAAGTATTCCCTTTCTTGGCCTAATTTCCTTTGGCAGTGGAGGGAAAACCAAGTGATCTCACCAGAAATTGCCACACCCTCTGCCAGACAGAGAGTGACCTCCTGAGTGTCACTGCCTGCATTGTGGAACTCTGCAATGCCCTGTGAGTCCCTGTTGATCTGAGCCAACAGCATGGTAGCCCTGTCAAACACACACACACACACACACACACACATATTGACGGTGAAGATCGTCAAGGGAGAATACATTACTCCTTGACCATCAGTAGCCTACTCATACATGCGTGCGTGAAATATTGGAGGGTCTCTCAACAGAACAGGAAAACTGAATAGTTCAAAGTTAATTTTGAGTCCACAAGTATCATGGTAATGCACCCATGTACATAATGCTACATGGCAATGCACTCACCTACAACTAGTGATTATTGTTCATGAAGGAGAGTGTAGGGTAACTTGATAGCAAACATGTTCACTTGTTTGTGGGAATTTGACATGGCAGCAGTCGGGCAGCACTGGGCTTCACTGTAGCTGCTGTGGTCAGCATGCTAGCCGGCTAGCACACTGACTTTACGTAGCAAGTCCAAATGTGACCAGCACCACCGCTGACCAGCAAAACGACCACGGTATAAAACAGAATTGCCTGGAGATTTGAGTGTCACCGTGCATTGTAACTGACATTATGCGTCTTTGTTTTGGGAGAGATGTTTGATCACAGGAAAAAGCGGGCAAACTAGCTATCAGGCTAACACGCTAACGTCAGTCAGCTAGCTGGTCATGTGAAGAGCGCGGTCTACTTCACTTGCTAATTAGCTAGACGGCTAGGTAATAATTAAACATTTTTAGACAACAAATTCGTTCAGATGTGCTTTAATGATGTGGATTTCTCCTGTAAGGTGTCCTATCCGGCGGCCACTCTCTGTTTCCCAAACTGGGTATGGCTGTAGAAATAAGGCACACTGGGTAAAACACACATAGATATACGAACCTCTAGAAAATTTCCAACAATCCCTTCGTTCGACCACCATGCACCAGGGCAGGAAGCCTTGTCTTCAGAACGCACCCTGGAACATGCAACACACAGACCAGGCGCCGATCTGACCCTCGTGATTGGCTATTATTTCAGTAGAACAGGCTACGGGTTGTCTCATTGGTTCAAAATCCCTTCAATCATTAGTGGGTGGCTGAATTTTGCTATTGACGTTTAACATTCAGATTATGGGGTGCGTTCACATGAGATTTAGGTCTGCTATTGCGACTGGGTCGGATAGCAGTTTTTTTTTCCTTCTAGCTGCGCCCTGACGAAATGTCAATTTCTTATTTAGTGTATCGCTGTAACAATGTGTGGGTTAAAATAGGAATAAAGTTCATCCAAAGGACCGTTAAATAGAAGCACGTTTTCGATTGTGAATGCTGCCATTTTGGATGTCGAGCAGGGTGATGTGGGCAATGCAGTAGAATCAACCTTATACCAGGACTTTTGTAGTACAGCACACACTTTGGCATTTCCAACAATCACCCTAAAGCCTCCATCATATATACACATATGTATATGAATATTTGCTACCGTCCTAACAGCTTTGACTGTACACTGAAATATATGAATGTCTACCCTACCTGATAAGACTATATAACATCATAGCATGAGTCAACTTTTCCTAGATCTTTGGTCTTGTTCAGAAACATCCCTTTGCTCCAACACCCTAGACACCTGTGTGTAAATCTGAAAGCATTGGATAGGTGTAAGCAATATTAATGACATAAATCAGTGGGCAAGACAGTGAAAACCACATAGCTTATCAGAGGGCATAGTAAAGCCAGAGATAAGCTATTAGCATCATCTTATTTACCTCTATCCAAATAATATCAGGTCTACACAAGTGTCTGAGGTATGAGAGCTACAGGTTGTTTCTGGATAGGAGCCCACCTGTCATACGATATTTAACAAAGGACTTATCCATGTGGTCCATTGGTTACAAATGAATGTCACCCGAGAATACAAAAACATTCATTTCATCAAATGTTTGTTCAGTTTGAAGACCCATTACTTCAGTGTCCCCGATCAAAATACTCGGTGCATAACTGTAGATGTACAGTTGTGCAAGTAAACACTCAAGTGCATGCATTCCAACTTAACTTTTTAATATGTTGTTGTATATATAGATGGTTCATCCATACACCAACCAAATGCTTGAGACCGTCACGATCAAGTCCAATTGTACATGCTTCAATGAAGTATCCAATTGCCTTTCAGTGCTCTCACAACATGTCCTGCATCCAAACTGAACACCAAGAGCACTCTCTTTTCAGGAATCTAGAATGTTTCCATTTTAGCAGCAAAGTGATGCCACCCATTATTCGCCACCGTAACCAAATACATGTGACAATCAGCCATTACAGGAGAAGTCGCTTGCAAAGTAACAAAGTTACAGCTGTTTGTGTTTTTTAAATAGTCTTAATTGATTTAAAAAATTTGCAGTCTGATACAGAAGGCTAGGAGACCTGAACAATATGAAAGTGCTAGTCATTAATTTACAGAGATCAGGCATCACATAGTGCTATGAAGTATCCGATATGCTACATATGAATACACTTGTTGACACCTTACAAATGTCTCTGGTTGTATTTGCAAGGCTACTTAAAAATCAAGAACCTTGGCTTGTATATACATAACAAACATGAGAATTTGTTTATGCAGAAAATAACGTAGACAACACTACTGCCAGAGGTATAATCTTATCACGGCCTTTTGGCCAAAACAGTGAAAATGATGAAACATTTAGTCCCATAATCAATTTCAAATTGTTGAGCCCCCGTTTTGTTTAAGTGGGAAAAAAAAAGAGTTGTCATGGTATCCCCTCCACGTTTGGAGCACGGCAGACAACGTTGTTCAGAGCATCTTGTTTCTGTTGCTTCGTTCTCAAGTTCTTGGTTTGTTTTCCCAGCCATTGGTTGCATTTGGTTGCCTTCCCACGTCTTCTGGTGCTATTTCCAATTTGATAGTCAGATTGAAGAGTGAGTGAGAAGAACCAGTTCTGGAACCACTACTGAAGGGAACAACACAAGCTTTTTTTCACTTCACTACAATCAGTCACAGAGTAATAAAAGGGAGGAGGGGGGGCTGACTCAATTCATTCCTGGAGCGTTGCCTCCAAAATTGAAATTAGTTGGCACCACTGGCACTGTGAACTTGTATCCACCATGCTTCTCGATCATTTTGGATTCTGGAATCGGAAGGACAGAAAAATTAGAACACGGCAAACACTCAAAGGTCATAGGTTGGTGACAATGGATAGTGTCTTCTTTCCTATGAAATACTAATGATTCAACAAACAAACAAAAACCTCATTGACCAGGAGTGCCATTCTTGTTGCTATTATGTGAGGGGCAGCCTTGACTCACCATGTGCTGCCCGTCTCTGGTCTGCGAGTGTGCCAATGTCATGAAGCTGTTTTCCTTGTTCCTCATCGAGGGTTTGTGTGATGGCCCCGTACCATGCTGGGTCACGGGTCTGAATATCTGAGTTGGGAGGAAAACAAGAACGTATGTAAAGTCCTGTTCCCCTTTTTCCAGGCGGTTTTCACTGATGTTGCATTAAATATTAAACATCTCAGATTTCTTAACCTCCTAAGAAGTTGTACTGTTAATGCCCAGTATAGAAAACAACAAGACTCCCAACAACATTGCTTTTAGAAATAATTGGATTGGAGAGCAAACAGGGCTGCCTTGGTCGGTTTGGGTTGCAAACTTGCATCCTAAACGTGACGTATTACAAGCAGGGTGTGTTCAGGCCTCCTTACTCTGTAGTATGGCTTTGAAGATCTGGTACTCATCCACAAGGTTGTCTTCGTCGTCCACAGCTGTAGTGTATCCCTCGAGTGCTGTCTCCTCTGCGTCGTCCTCCTCCCAGTCCTCGTCGTCCCCGTCCTCGCCGGCGTGCTTGGCCAGCATCTCCAGGTACTCCTGGCCTTCCTCGTCAATGTCATCCTCGTCACTGCCCAGCTCGGCTGAGGAAAGGAACAAAAGTCACTTTGATCAAAGAAACTCACCAACTAATCAAGTCCTCTAACGCTGAACTATGCCACAGTGATATATTAACGTGATGTGTGGAATTAAACTAATCGATTCCCCTCCCCACTCACCGTTCTCCTCCTCATCCTCTCCGTCTTCATCGTCGTCGTCCTCGTCATTCTCGTGCTCGGCTCGACAGGCGTAGGCCCTCTTGAGGCCGTTGAACAGCAGGATGGCTGCTGGGAGCAGTTGGCCGGCCACCTGGTTGACAGCCTGAGGCCTCTGCTCCAGGTCCATGAGAGCACACAGGCCCAGAACACACATCTTCCTATCGTGGAGCCTGTCAAAAAACACACACACACTTCGATTAACCACTGAAACAGAGACGTGGAAATAAAACCCACTGTAAATGCATAGTCTCCACTCGATAGAGTGACAGACACTATGGGGTGGCTCCAGAGTGGTCAATTCACACAAATCAGAATCAATTCATAGAAGTCTACGTTCGAAGTGTACTCGAGAGCATCGAGAGTTCTCACCCCAGGAAGCAGTCGACGTCTTTGAGCCACTGGGAGATGAAGTGGTTGGTGATGGGCTCCGTGTTGTTGGGGAACCGCAGGTTCTCCAGGGTGTTGAGGAGCAGAGGAGGGCTGTAGTACAGGCCGGCGATGGCCACCTGCAAACACATGGTCCTCAGCTCGCTGGTCTTCACCTCCCGCGTCAGCCGCTCCAGAGCGGCCGCCACAAACAAGGGCACCACCTGCAGGGCCAGCCAATCAGAGACGCGTCCGTTAGAGAGCTCAACGTCTCACATAAGCGCTAAATCGGACCGAGACGATTGATTACAATTGCCCCAGCGAGATGCGGTTTCGCCACGGGGCGCTCACCTGATCGATGCCGCGACCTTTGCACTGTAGAATGACCACCTCCAACAGCTTAGCGGCGTGACACTCTGGGTCCTCACCCGGATCGCCTGTCAGGATCTACATGAAGAACAAAGTGATTAACCAAAAGGTTGGCCTAATACACCCTGAACGTGATCCAAGACCTTAAGAGATGTGGACACAGACTGCAGCGCAGCGGGAGGGAGGGAGTTGGTTACCTTCTTGCACATGCTGTAGATGATCTCCAGGTATTTGGTGTCGGACAGGAGGGTGTCTGTGTCGACGGTGACGTAGTTGTGAAGGAGCGGCATCATGTCTGAAAAAGACACATTCACCCTTAGATACTGTGTGTGTGCGTTCCCAAAGCTTCCATGGCAACAAAAGTATGATGGCTATACAAAACCCCTCCCCCCTTTCCTGCTGAACAATGGAAGGCTGGCAGCTGTGTTTAGAACAGTGTGTAGGTATGATGATAGTGTGCAGGTATGGTGAGCACAGCAGAGGCCCTCTCTACCTGTGAAGTAGTCAAAGCCGTCCTGCTGGAAGACCTCAAACACTAATGGGAGGAGCTGCCACATCTGTGGGGACACCTGCTGACAGGTGAGGCTGTGGGCCAGGGACAGGATCTCCTCATAGAACTCTGGAGAACACACACACAGACACACACACACACACACAGTGTCACAAGAGGTAAATATAGGACACCAGAGTTAAGGGTGTGGGGGAATGTGGCAGGGCAGGAAGAGCGAGGCGGCTCACCCAGGACGTGCTGCTGCAGGACGGTCCCGATCACCTGCAGGCAGATGCCCTCCAGCTGCTGGGTGATCTGGAACACAACCACATCCATCACTGTTAACATGAGGACACACTGCTAGTTCACAACAGACACTAAAATGGTGATTCATGGTGCATGTGGATTTCCTTCACACGGTTTGTTGCCAAGAAGAGTGTGTGTGTGTGTGTGTGTGTCAGGAGTTGATTACAGTAACACATGGTTTTAACTGAGCATATCAAATCCAGACTACTGTGGTTTGGCACACTTATCGAGCAAAACAACCAGCAGAAATAGCTTCTCCCCTCACACAGTCAAAGAGAGTGAGAGGAATATCTACACAAACAGCAAACTCATGACTGCTGTGTTGTGCAACGTAGGGTTACCCTTTCAGCCGAGCAATGCTTAAACCAAATGTGCATCAGCGATCCTGTGCTTCAGCGAACACACAGGGCAGTGAGCCACAGTGCTATTTCTAGAGTCTGCCTCAGCCTGTGAGAGAGGGAGGGAGGGAGGGAGAGAGAGAGAGTGAGAGAGAGAGAGAGAAAAGAGCACAAGCGAGAGGGAGAGAGCAAGAGAGGGAGAGAGAAACAGAGTATGTGCGTTCCCAAGAGCTGGTGGGTGGCTGGCAGTGTGTCGGCAAGTATGCTACAGCAAGGAAGGCTGCAGAGGACGAGGCTCAGAGCTGGGCAGGGCGGTGTTGCTGACGCTAACCTCTTTGTGGTCCTCCACCACGCTCAGCAGGGTGTCGATGGTGTTGAGAATGCCCATGGCTGTCACCGCCTTGTCGTCACCTCCCTCCTCGTCAGGGCCCGTCTGGATCACCTGGTTGAAGGTCATCGCCTGGAGGAGGAGAGGGGAGAAACGGGTGAGAGGTGTCCCCCATGGCAAGTCCTCTTCAATGTGTCACACACAGCCCTCAGAGAGAGAGAGGCCGATCGGTTGTCAGGGCTTCGCGGTAATGGATCAAAGAAACTAAACTTCCTCCTCCAGGCATTGAGAGAACACACACACACGCTCACGCACGCTCACGCACGCTCGCTCACTCACTCACCAAGTGCTGTGTCATCTCCACAGCGATGGGGGTGACCTCTTCACTGTACTCGCAGATCATCTTCTGGATGACGTTGGTGAGGTCATCGTTCTCCGTTTCCCGGACAATATGCAGGAGCGCCTGCATCACGGGCCGGATGAAGGGAGTGATGTACTCTTTGGCTGGAGGGATGACGACGATGACGACGACAGAGGAAAGAGAGGGGGAGACACAGAGGAGTGGGGGGGAGGAGGAGAGAGAGGGACGATGAGCGATGAGCGGTGTCAGTGATATCAGCTTGACAGTTTTAGATGTGAGGGAATACCCATCAGCGAGTCGTCCTCTTTCATCAAGTCTCTCAAGACACTCAATTATTACCTCATCTCTATTTTATAGGGTTTTTGTGAGAATTATTCATTAATCATTGTATTTTGGAAATCTGTCTTGTTTGTTAGTTAACTCACTGACTGCCAAAGAATTCCGAAACACTCGCCACCGAGAGTGCCAAGTGTTTTATGTGATATTTACCACGATACTTTGATTGGCTATAAAATGAAGCATCATCATTGGTGCATTTTTGGTGAATAAAGTCACCCTCGGCGCCCCAGAACGTTGGCGATTTGGGCGACTATTCACCCTCGGCACTGAATGAGTTAAATGAACACGAGAGAGAGAGAGATGAATGAGTGGCTACCTTTCTCCTGGTTGCTGATGAGGACCTGCAGGGCGATGGCCGCCTCCACTTTGACGGGCATCTGGTTGTCATTGATCAGACACAGACGGGTCAGCTCCAGGGCCGTCTGCAGGTTCTGGTCGCTCTTGAATTTCACCTCGCAGAAGTAGTGCAGCACCCAACAAGCCTACGGGGGTCAAAGCAAGAGGTTGTTAAAGTCATGCCATGTTGGCCAGAACAAAACCAGGTTGTTCTAGAGTTCCAAGAACTATCTGGACGGCTCAAGATCATTAAAAAAGGGGAGTAGAGCAATACCTAGACAAAAGATGTTGTGTTAACAAATCATTACCTTTAATATTCAACACACGTGGCATGACTCTTACCCTGGCTCTCATGTAACCCAGCTCACTGCGGAACAGAGGGAACACGTGGTTCTGGAGCATGAACTCCATCTGGTCTTTATAGACCTTCTTCTGTTGGAGCGGAAAAACAAAAACAAATAAAGCTCACTTCCAGAAACATTTTTGCGCGCTCGGTGTTAGCCGCCTAAAAAGACGGTACACATTTTACACAAACTAGGATAAATGGATACATCACAGAGCTTTGGTCGAGATATTTCACCTTGAGCAAGATTTCAGCCAGAGAGCCAATCATGTGGAGCGCTCCGTCCTTCTTCCGGGGGTCGGAGGCGGCCTCGGTGAGGATCTGGTAGCAGAAGCCCATGGTCTTCTGTAGAACCTACAAAGAACAGAAGGACAGTCCCATTCAGTCAACTGTGCTGCCGATTTGTACATCCTCACAAACTCTTCCACCGTTTCATCAAGCATTTGTGTTTTTATCATGTACAAAATACAATATCATGCATTTATGGGAGAGCATGGAGGCTGGCCAGTGGTGAGGTGTCACAGGGACGTCACAGGGCCAGTACTATATCTCTGCAGGTGGCTCTATGGCCGTGGGTGTGGAGTGAGCTCCACCACGCTGACTGTAAGACACAGCCAGGAGGCGGCGCTAAACATGGACCGCCACCACGTACACCGTTCACCCGCAGCCAAAAACATCAAATGCTAACATCACTACGCTATCAATTTGGACTTCCTGGATTTTGTACAGAAAAGTAGTTACACAAAGCACATCTGGCTAACGTTTTCCAGGAACACAAATAATGATTTGCAGCTTTGATGTTCAACTTTGTTGAACATCCAGCCCTCTCCTGGCCTCCTTGTCCAGCCCTCTCCTGGCCTGAACCCGTCCTTAGCTCTGTGGCTGGGGAGCAACGGGGCGCTAATGAGAGCCACTGCAGGGCCGGGCCAGAAACAAGGGCGGGCGGCAGAAACAACACAGGCACCGGGCCACAAAACATCACATCACTAGCCGTGACTGTGCCAGGACCAGTAGGCCTCCCCCTCCCTCCCTCCCTCCCTCCCTCTCCTTCCAACACTCACTTCTTTCCTTTTGTTACAGGAGGTGAAGAGCAGGGTCTGGGCAGCCGTGGTGGGGGAGATAAAGTCCTCAAACACATCTGAGAGAGAGAGAGAGAGAAAAGAAAGTGATCAGATGGCACGTTCCCTTGGTTTCTGTGCAACACACAAGCTCGTTGCTGGCGCCTCACATGCAGTTAATTTATCATCACATCCATGCAGCCTCGGCTTCCAAAGGACACATTCCTTCTGGATGACTAGCACCACAGTATCTTTATGTGCCTTCCAGAAAATTGCACAAGGGAGAAAGTCTTCATCTACAGTGTGAGATGCAGTTGTGGTTTCTGTGTGTGCACGCGTGTTGTGTGGATGTGTCCTCATCGAAGGGTAGGCCAATAGAACTTAATATAATTTAATCGCATGGTAACATTTACCAAACTTCATGCGGATGTACTCGTACGGGTCCTCCTGCCACAGCTCCTCATCACTGTCCGTGTAGCACATGAGAGGGAACACCACATCCTGAATGATGCCCTGAAAACGACACGTCCCAACACTCAGGAGGAGGGCTCTCTGCTGTATCAAAACTACTATCAAACAGGTGGACACAAACGTAACCATGAAATCTCCAAAGAATAAATCCTCAAAGTAACCGTCTGTACCTGGATGTGTGGCTTGAGGTTCTTCCAGGTGACAGCGTGTGCAATCCCCTGGTTGATGTAGTTGAGTGTCTGCTGGAGGACTCGGGGGGCCACGTACTGCTTCTCCTTGTACTGATACAAGACTTTCAGCAGCACCTAGTACACACACACACACACAGATGGGGTGGGGGGATCAGTTCCCTTTGGTAAAGAGGTGACTCACAAGCACAGCAGCCAGCTTTCCTGGCTGTCCTTTTGTAAAACATTGAGTAACCACACACACACCTTCCAGTTCAAAGAGAAGACACCGTTTGGTGCTTACCTGCTGAGCTGCCACCGCATAGCCCTTGAGGAAGAGTTCAGCGAACTCTGTGTACTCTTTGGTAGTGTTCCCTGGACTGCCATACCTGGAGGAGGAGGGTCATGTTGTTTAGTACTGGCACAGGTCAAAACAGGCTTTAAAGCACACTGAAATTGGACAGTTACAGATTTTTGGGGGGGATTTGCAACTCAAGAGCTCTCTAGAATCTGTGGAGATGTGCTGAGCTGGGGCTCGGGTTAGACTCGATTTTATTATTTTATTATTTTTACACAAAATACCCTGTGTCAAAAATTATGTTTTAGAAATGTTTACAAATTAATTAAAAATGAAAGGCTGAAATGTCTTGAGTCAATAAGTATTCAGCCCCTTTGCTATGACACAAATTTGCTCAAATGCAAAAATGTCATGAACAAGTCACTCAATTAGTTGAATTGAGTCCTGACAGAAGAGTAAAGAAGCAGATAAGAGGGGTTGAGGAGGAGGCGTACCTCTCGAACAGGCGGGCCAGGATGTGGAGGGCCCACTTCTTACACTTCCACCAGGGCAGTTCAGGCCTCTCGTCCTCATCCACCTGCATGGTCTCCTGTAGGACACAGAGAGGAGGACGAGTCAGTCAGCTTGGTCAGGACAAGCAGCAGTAAAGCTGGACAGGTCATCTGTTTGATTTGCAATATCCAAGAGATGTACACTCACTGAGCACTTTATTAGGAACACTATACTAATACTGGGTAGGGCATCCCTTTGCTCTCAAAACAGCCTTAATTATTAGTGGCATTGATTCCACAAGATGTTGGAAACATTCCTTGAGATTCTGGTCCATGATGACATGATTGCATCTCACAATTCCTGCAGATTTTTCAGGTGCACTTTCAAGCTGTGAATCTTCCGTTCTAACACATCCCAAAGGTGATCTATTGGATTCAGATCCGGTGACAGGGAAAGCCACTGAAGAACACTTGAACTCATTGTCATGTTCATGAAACCAGTTTGAGATGACTTTTGCTTTGTGACATGGTGCATTATCATGCTGGAAGTTGCCATTAGAAGATGGGTAAATTGTGGCCATGAAGGGATGCACATGGTCAGCAACAATACTCAAATAGGCTATGGCATTCAAGCAATGATTGATTGGCATTAAGGGGCCCAAAGTGTGCCAAGAAAAGTTTCCCCACACCATTACACCACCTCCACCATGAGAAGGTGTACAGAGGTGTTCCTAATAAGTACTCAGTCAGTGTGAGTGAGTCCCGTCCCGTCCCCGATTCAATCATGCCACACTCATTAACCCAGACAGGCTATGGAAAGAGGCTACCTCCCCACCCATGGAGCAGAGAGAGACCCTATCTAGCTGTCCTTACCGGAGGCACGTCTCTGTCCACCACCGTCTTCAGGATCTCCATCCACTCTGTCAGGTTCTGTCGGTTGATCAGCTCCAGGGGGAGGTTATACTGCAGGGAGAACAAAGGAGATGCTTTTATTACAACCTTTCTCTCTATTAAACACAGAACCCCCCCCCTGGACAGCAGTCCTGGGCGTGAGGGGGTTTGCCGAGCATGGTAGTGACATCAAACCCAGCAGGACGCGCCCCGCGCCCCCCCCCCCCCCTCTGAGGGACAGATGGTCCTCTCCCTCCCTCTGCTGCCAACCAGACTTTACACTGTCAGCATGGATCACCATAATGAATCAACATATTTTCCATTACTATATCTCCATTAAGTATAATTGAAGGAATAAGGAACTGGACGGTATAGCAGAGACCTGCCAGTGTTGGATATTGTTCTCTTTCCCAGGGTTGTTGTCCATACCTGGAAGAGGGCGTAGAGGATTTTAAAGATCTGTTTCTGGACCAGCACCGAGTCACTGGACGGGTCCGGGAGCAGCTGGATGAAACGGTCCTTTAGCATGGGCATGAAGATCTGCATGGCGGCCACCAGAGGACTGCGCTCGTCTGGCTTCTTGTACCTGTGAGACACACACATATGAGTCAAGCCAAAATCACAGCTAACACGTCTAATTCTGTGTGCTGCTGTATCAAAACGAGTTCTTACTCGTAGTTCTTGACCAGCTGGTAGAGACAGAGCAGGATGCCCAGCCAGCCGGCGCTGTTGTCTGACTGCAGGTAGAAGCCGATCTTGTCCACGATGGCTGTCCACTTGCCGGGGTAGTCGTGCTTGATCATGTGGTGGATGCACGTCGTCAGCTGAACCCTGAGGGGTTAAAGACAGAGAGGGAGGGAGGGGGAAATGAGAGACACAGGGAGGAAGTGAGTGAGAGGGCGAGAGAGAATATGGTAAGACAAGAAAGAGAAGTAAGCTGGAAGATTATCTGGCAAGCTGTCTGACGCCTGATTCACCCCCCTCCACTCTCTCTGCCTGTGCAGTGAGAAGCCAGCCAGCCAGCTAGCTGCGGGCGGTTGGTTACCTGATGCGCTCGGGGGAGTGGATGATGGCCTCCACGATGTTGTCTCGGATGAACTGCCTGTCCTCCTCAGGGATGTTATTGACGGGCGTCTCCGTGCTCGTCCCGTCGCCCTCACTCCAGTGCTGGGTCACCATGTTCTTCAGGTAGATGACACCTGGCCGGGGAAAGGGGCAGAACTTCGTCAAATCAGCCGATAGAAAATAACAAGAGCTGAGGTGCACTGCGCATACTGGCATTTCAATACAAATTCAAATAAATGTCACTCTAGCCCCCTTGTATTCTAATAACACTTTTTTTCATCATGATATGAAGGCGACATCTGTTGTGACAATGAGGTCATCCTACCAAAGGCTTTTCAACAGGACTGTAGTGGGTGAACAGTGACACTGCATGATCAAACATCTGTTGACTGTGATTGCAACACAAGAGCATTCAGAGATTGAGAACTGTGATGCAGAATGAGTCAGTGTCCCTCCTCCAGCCCTCCTCTACCCTCCCGCAAGAAATCTAGAAAAGTCCATACTCTAGAATCTGCAAAGAGAACTGGAGACAAGCTTCATTTTTGGAGACCAGTCTCTCCAATTATGTTATCATTCTTAAGTCCATGGCCTATGGACTTTCATGGCGTATTACAGCTTCCATCTTCCTACTGGTAGACTCATGGCAGAGTAGCAGAAAGAGACCCGATTCCTTGAGTGAGTGAAGGGGTTAGGGGTGGTGTTAAAGTGATCCACCCAGTTTTCGGTGTTGCATTGGGTTCTTCTGGTTGTAACCTCGAAGGGAGGGAGGGGGGCAGACGTCAGACTGCTGACACAGATGTGTCAGAGCCGCTGGCTGGCCGGTCATAATCCTGCCTGCCACTGCTGACACAGCAGGACCCTCAGAACAGACCCCAGCCGCCCCCCCCATTCCATCTAATGTACTCCCCTCCCCAACTCACTGTACCGTGCCCCTCTGCCCAGCCCTGGCCACGCCACATCCCTCGGGCTTAACTAACGCATCTCAAATACAGGATGTAACCAACATTGCCTGGATATGGTAACATTTCGAATAGAACATACTCTATAGTGACATGCTTCGGAAAAAACAAAACAAATATAAAACGTTGAATTGTCATCATCAGGGTGACCATGTGTCGATGAGCAGAATGGTAAGACAGAAGGACATGATCCCAGATCATTTGTGGGAAGCCCATAAGGTATCCCTGTCGTTTCCCTGTTGGCTAGCTGGTGTCTGGCTGCTGCAGCATGCCATGGCTCCTCCCTCTGTGTCAGCTGACAGCAAATGAGCCTCATTACTGGGCCACGTGGGGTCCAGAGAGTACAGCGGCCTGGGAAGGCCCCCTCAGTCCCTGTGGGGAGAGGTGCCAAGCCAGAGGGTAAGCCTCTGTTACCCTCTCGGTATGCCAGCTGTGCCAGCCCGCCCTCCTAGGCAAGCACCACCCCTGCAGGTAGTGGTGCTGCAGAGGCCTTAATGCAATCTGTCTGAATTGGAGTCAGGTGCGGGGCTTTGTAGCGTAGCTGGCCCAGCAGAACAGGGCTGTCCAGTCAGAACAGGGCTGTCCAGTCACAGGACAGACGGGAGGATCTTTCTGCTGAACACTCCAGTTCCTGAGGAGCTTCGAGAGACGTCCAGGTCGTCTGGGGGCAAATCAGCAGTGGCTGCATAAGGAGGGAAGGAGGCTGCTACAGTCCTCCTAAAGCCATTACAGCATTACGGCCCTGTGGACTGACGCAACACTGTAGCAGGCCTGAGAACGTTGCAAAATAGCCTGGTAGTTCAGTTAGATTAGAACATGGTGCATGTGGCGAGTACAATATGCCAGCACTGGTGCAAGAAGCAGGGAGGAATGGCAGGGCAGGTTCTCATTTAAATGTCATAAAAAGTAAATGACCCATCACTGATGAAGAGCAGATATGCCTACCATATAACTGCTTGTAACTAGTGGAGTGTCACGTGTGACAGTCCCTCAACGGGCCCTCACATGAAGCATCTGAGACAACTGAGGAATGCTCTTTTCTAAAAAGGGCAGCTGGACCACTGACTAGATATATTGTCGTCAGGACAGTGTAAAAATAGCATATCGTTAGCTTTCCTGACGACGGAGGTTCAAAATGTAGACGTCATGGAGCAGAGTATGTCTTCTCAATTAAAAAAAACACATTCATGTTGCCTTTACACCCATGTAGTAAAACTATCATTACTGGAGAGTTGTTAACGTTGTTACATCATACCTAATTACGCCTTTGTGATCCTCAGGAAGATCCATCTGTAAGAGAATAACATCCCCACCACTGAACCTGAACTCACCTGCTTGTCTGACAGGCAAATCCAGCTGGTCAGACATGGTGACTTGCAGCAGAGTGGACACAAAATTCACCTGGGTGTGACCCTGGAAATTAAAAACACAAAATAATATATTAACACTTGACAAATGACAATGTGCATGTGACCATCAGCAAAACTAAACATTTATTAGCATTACAGTCATTTCAGTACCTGGAGTGTTTAGCATGATAAACATCATGTTTCTTTTCTCCCTTAAGGATATGATCACGGTGGGCTTTTTCAGTCTGATGTATCGTTGATGTAACTGAAATCACACCATTCTATTTTTCTGGACGGGTCATTTCGAATGATCTGAGAAAGGCTTTTGGAGAACTGCTGTAATAAGCACTGGGAAGTAGTCTGTGTGACATCATGACATGCCTATTATTTACCATTTGCCAAGAAGATTCCATGCTCAAGACGCCAGCATTAACTATTACATGGAGATGTGTTATCTAAAACACACGTATAGCTACTTAACAGATAAGAATGCCATGTATGGTGGAAGTTCAATGAAACTTTGAGCAGAATGCTTTGACATGAGCTCCTCTCTCCCAACAAACACACACAGCATAGGAATTCAGCCCTGCCTTCCACATGGTCTATCTGGGGCCTGGACAGCCTCCATGCTCCGTCATTAGACACTCACTGCAGTGTCTACACATTTCAACCCCCACCACAGGAGTGTGTGTGTCACCTCTTTCTAGGTACTAAGGAGAATAAGAAGAACTCATGACCAATATGACACTAGTCAGCCTACACACACAGTAGAAATAGTACACAGAAAGGCTATCTTTATTTGAGTATATTTTTGATTCATAGATCAAATTGGGAGAACAATTGTGGTAATACTCTCTCTTTCCCTATATCACTTGCCATATAAAGTGCATCATGTTAAACTGCTCCAGATGAGTCAAACATAACGCAAAGAAAAAGAGTCTCCTCCCCTCCCATCTCTCCCTGCAGTTACCAATGCACTCTGCGACCTCTCCCTGGATACCACACAACATGACTCAGATCTAACAATCCAACTGCACATACTTGCTCTGTGAATTTCAACTCTGTACTTGGCTTTGAATTATGTTGTAGCGAACAAAACCTCAATCTCAGTTAAGTGGAGTAGTTAATAATCTTCTGAACCCGGTTGTGTACTCAAAAGTACACATCTGTCTCTAGTCAAAGGAACCTCACAGATATGATGAGACAAGCCCTCCCATCAATGAAAAGGGCTGCTTAGTGAAATGAGTGTTATGCAGTTATGCCATGTTCCCTATACTTCACAAAAACAATGGTATAACTTCTACGACCATGTAGACAAAACCTAGACGTATGTCTATACATCAGACAGATTTTAAATTGCTCAAATTGTCAATGTTTTGACATGCAAATCCTTCACAATCCAATTAATTCAGTGATACACGATCGTACTGCTCTCTCTCAGTGGAAAGTCAACAGTGGACTGGACAGGAGACTCTTCTCCTCATCCACGTCGCCAGCTGGCTAAGCTAATGTGACCATGCAATAATGAGTTTATACCGTGCGAATGCTACTATTTATACAATTAACCTCCTGTTAAAAATAAATAAATAAATAAAATGACATTTTGAGATTGATGTTAGATTCTTGTTATTGCCGGTTGCTTGAGACATCCCGAATCTTTATTATTTCAGCTAGCTAGCCATAATGGGTATAGACGGCCAACTGGCATTGCGCATAGCTGATACGTATCAATATTATCTATAGCTCACGTTATGGCTTGCAGGCCATGGAAAACAAAATGCACCTAGCTAGCTATCGCTGGCTACCTGCTGACTAGTAATGAGATGAGCTAACAGTTAGCTAGCTGGCTACGGTATAGTAGTGTGATTGGCTAAATAAAAGTAACTTTCAAAATGCCAGATATTATTCACATACATATTAATTAGTGACGCTAAGCCAACTGTCAGTTTGTTAGACATTGATCTAACTCCGCAAAGGCGAGTTAGCTAGCTGGCTAGCTATAGCAACTAGCTAGCTAGCGAGCAATGTCAGCAGTAACCCGTCTGACACGTGAGGCGCAGCTAATGTGTTAGCTAACCAGGCAGCTGTCACATTTTCCAACTTTTGTTTTCAGTTAGTTTAACATAACATAATATGGCATCGCGATAACATATGCTTTCATTATTAAAACACATCAGTGCGGTCATGACGGGAGCACGCTGGTAGCAAAAAGGAAACTACCTAGCTACTATCTTCCAACAAGGCTTTACTGCGTAACGTTAGCTCGTCTGGTTGCTAAGCTAACTAGTTAGCTAGAGCAAGCCATCTTCCCGCACGTTTTTAAAGAACCAACAACGCCTGGCTTTACGGCTTCTAGCTGTCATCGAATGTAACAATTACATTGCGAGTTTTGACGTAAGAATGACAACATACAACACATCAAACTTTAAGAAGTTTCTATTAACATGTTTGGAATAGAGAACATTTGATATTTGATCTGTCAAAGTTCTGGACTGACTCCGGTCTCAAGAAGGACTCCATTCCATCTGGATGTGTGACAGAGCAGCCAGAGGCCCGATCCGCCACCACCACCATCACAGGTCTTTACCTCGTTCAGCTGTCTCTCCGCAGCCTCACGCAAGTTTGGGTCCATGGTCCCCCGAAGGGCTTCGATCAACACGTTAGGATCCATAGCTAAAGCTCTGTTGTGGCTCGGATTCTGTATTTCTGTGGTCTATGAATTCCCAGTCTCTGCGCACATGGACGCACGGCTCTTCAGTCACCGGCGCGAAAGGAAGAAGTGAATGTAGTACCCCGGATAGATCAGCGCCAAATTTCTCCAACGCCAACATCCGCTTGTACCTATTGCACTCTAGGATTTGTAGTCTTCATCTCTCTCTCTACTATTCTTTATAGTAGTCATAGGATCATGTCAAATCATGTTTCTAAAAAGTAAGTAAACTTCTTTCATGGAACACTACAGATACATTTTTGGTGGCCCTTTGATGGTATCCAGTGTATAAAGAGTGGGATTATTCATGTGTGCACGGTTTACATGTGGCAATTCTAGATCTCTTGGCCTCAATGAAGTCCACAAGCAAAGGTATTATGCATGCTGGATTGACAGACAAATAAAGAAAGAGCCCAATTAAAGCATTGCATCATCGTCGTTGATACAATTTATTAATGTACATTAAATTCCACCTGGGGGCGCTGTTGCGGGGGAAAAAATGCAACAAAAGGTAAAAGGTCATTTTGGAATGTGTCAACCAGACGAGTCGTCGTCTGTCGCCGGTTGGCATAGAACTGTGGCGGAGCCGTTTTCAGACTTTTGACAGTCGAGGTTGATTCGCTCAAAAAGCTTAGTTGACATGGCCAAGAAACGAAGAGAAAGGCGAGAGGTCGACAGTGTCTCATCAGTACACGAAGAACCGAAGGCAAAGCTGGATGAGGCACAAGCTCTAAAAGGTAGCTAAAAAAAAGTAGCAAGTCGTCAGGCTTCCTAGCCGCTAGCTAACGTTAGCAACTCTGCTCGCCGCTTGTTGGTTTCATCCACATCTAGCGATCCGGCGAATAAGCAATGGTGTCCAGATAAAGTGCCGACAGGGTAGTCTATTGGTTGGCAGTCAAGTATTTCTGACATCGGCTTCCTAGAAACCTAGCGTAAGCTTCTAACGTAGTTAGCCCCTATGACATGAGTTCATATAAGGTTATCCAGTAGCTTGCTAGCTGTAGCTCCAACTACGGTCAGACTGGGACGTACTAATCTAACGTTAATCAATAACAGGGCCGGGGGTGAACCCAGGCAAATGATAAAGGTATTCTGTGTCGCTAATTGATGATTTACTGGTACAATGCAATGTCAACCCCACAATCCTGATTGTACAACTTTTGTAAGCTATGACTACCAGACACGTTATTATTAAGTCACATTTGGGGCTACGATCGTGACAGGTGTAAACATAAGTTAAAAATGATAATGGGTGTTTAGAAGAGGGGAATACCATTACCAGAGAAGTCTCACATATGTTTGTTTGAATGAATAGCATGTCTCAGTTACATGATCTCTCCTGGGAAAAACCTCCCTGGAACTAGACAACAAGTGATGAAACTTTAGCAAGGCATTACATGAGGCATACGTCGTCTTCCCGCTGTCACTGTATATACAGTACCAGTCAAACGTTTGGACACCTTCTCATTCAATGGTTTTTCTTTATTTTATTTTTTATTATTTTCTACATTGTAGATTAATATTGAAGACATCAAAACTATGAAGGAACACATATGGAATTATGTAGTAAACAAAAAAGTGTTAAACAAACCAGAATATGTTTTATATTTTAGATTCTTCGAAGTAGCCACCTTTTGCTTTGATGACAGCTTTGCACACTCTTGGCTGGTACTGTAATTTAAGTATAGCCTATAGGTTTATTTTGATATATTTTAAATACTTTTAGTAGGTAAAAGTTGAAATGTTCTGTGCATTTTGTCTCCCCTCTTCACAGAGACGCAGTACCCTGGAGGGGGCTCAGCACGCATGTCTCTCCTCATTCTGTTGTCCATCTTCACCTGCGCTGCCTCCTTCATGTACCTTGTGTACAGGAATTTCCCAGAGCTAAGCGAGTAAGTGTTCCTCCTTGTCTATCAATGTGTCACCTCAGACAAACCCACGCAGAACACAGTTATCTAAATATATACAACAGTGACCTATTGAAAGGTGTTTCACCTTCCAAGTATGTTGGTCAAATATAGACTGATTATAATCTTTTCATTCCTATATCGTAATGCTTATAGCCCCCTGACATACAAAATATCATTGATACATATCCTTATCTGTATCTCTATATGACCTTCATATATCAGATCAAGTAAAAAAAAATATATGTTTTTTTTTTTTTCTTCAGTGATGAGATGAACACGATTAAAATCCCCAAAGACATGGACGATGCCAAAGCCTTGGGCACTGTGCTGTCCAAATACAAGGACACCTACTACACACAAGTGTTGATAGCCTACTTTTCTACCTATGTCTTGTATCCTTTGAGTAATTAATGCACGATTGAGGCTTATTTTGGGGGAGGAGTGAGCTTAATTTATGTACCGCTATGCATGCATGTCTGACTCTGAATAACCCTATACTGTTGTCGGACAGTAGAGGAGAGCGACAGACTCAGACAGGGGAAAGGACATATGTAAAGGGCCTGCTGATGAATGAACTGATTGTATCATCCCTAATCTCCCTGCCTCTCCTGCTTTGTCTCTTTTCCCTTTCCTCTGAACAACAAAGCAGCCACCCAAGCAGAAGTCATCTCCAAAGATTTAGTAAAGGCATGGACTACTTCTGAATGATCAATGGAGAAGTGGGGGATGGGGTTAAAGTTTGACTCTTGGAAGAGTAATGATGTAAATTCCTATGTATCCATACAACAGCCAGCGTATTCCTAAGAGGGCAGTGTGTTTCCCTTCATCCCATGACAGTAAATGTTAAAATGTAAGTGATGATTCGAAGTGTCCCAGAGCCTGCCTGCCACCAGCCAGCCTGCCTGCCACCCAGGGCTGTCCTATTTGCATTGGAGTATGTGTGTCCGTATTGTGTGTGTGTGTCCCAATGTGCCCCTGTGCGCTCTGGCTGTTTTTTGCTGACAGCACAAGGCCTGGAACAGCTAACCAAACCCTTCAGAGTTAGCCAATATGGAAGCTAACCATGTGGTGAGCAACAGGAAGTTACAGCTGACGTTTTGGGTGATTTGACATTCAGTGTCAGGAAGTGTTTCCATGAAAAAGTCTACCGGTAGTTGTGTTGTATTATGGACGTTTTTATATTGTGTTTTTGGATTATGCTAACCAATGTTGAAGACAGCCTTTGCATTAACGGATAGTTAGTTGATTTGTACTTTAATCTGTATGAAGTTCATATGTACTGATATGTCATATGTACTGGGTTACAGGGGAGTGTATTACAGTCAAATGAAATTCTTACTTGCAAGCTGTCCTCCTAAAAAGTGTGCGAGGGTGTGCATGCTGTGGTTTGTTTAACCTTCAAGCTGTTTACCTTGATGCTACTGACTCAGCCTCCAGACATTTGCGATCCCTGGATCCATCTTCCTCAGCATCCTGTCAGGTTATCTCTATCCCTTCCCCCTGGCCCTTTTCCTGGTCTGCCTGGTGAGTTATATCAGGATATGTCCACAGCACAAGCAACGTTTGTGTGTTGTTTATAACATAAGCAGTAACTGTTCCCCACTCTGCTATAGCTGTGTGCTCTTGTGTTGTGTTGTGTTGTGCAGTGCTCTGGCCTGGGTGCTACCTTCTGCTACATGCTGTCCTACCTGGTGGGGCGACCTGTGGTGTACAGATACCTGACAGAGAGGGCCCAGAAATGGTCCCAACAGGTAAGGCCTTGTTATCAAGGTAAAATGCATCTGTCTACACCTACAGGGCAGCATAGTCTTAGGTCTACTGAGTGTAGTGTCCCCTCTGCAGGATTGTGAATATTGTTCATTAACCGCCATTGTGTTCTTCTCCCCCTGAATGTCTCCATAAGCCTTACTGTGAATTGAAAGGTTCACTGCTCTCTGTTTTTCACTGACAGGTTGACAAGCACAGAGATCATCTCATCAATTACATCATATTTCTGAGGATCACTCCCTTTCTCCCCAACTGGTTCATCAACATCACCTCGCCCGTCATCAATGTGCCTGTGGGGGTCTTCTTCCTCGGCACTTTCTTTGGTAAGGCTAAGATTGATCAAAACATCTCTCTCTCTTTCGCTCTCTTCCTCCTCCCCTCCTCTCTCTCCATCTCTCTCTCTCTCTGTCTGTCCCCCCCCCCCTCTTGTTCTTTATCTCTGTCACTCATAACACATTGTAACTCTTATCTGTATTGTTGAGCACTGTCTTTGAATACAATCAGTGACCATGCTAGTAGAATGACATTGCAAATTGTGTTCGGAAAGTCCGTGTTTCATAAGCTGAATGACCAAATGTCTGTTACATGACTGACTTCCTCTCTTCTGTCTCTCTGGCAGGAGTGGCCCCACCGTCCTTTGTGGCAATCAACGCCGGTACAACGCTGTACAAGCTGACCACCGCCGGTGAGGCGGTGTCCTGGAACTCCCTGGCCGTGCTGGGGGTGCTTGCCGTTCTCTCCATCCTGCCCGTCTGCTTCCAGAAGAAACTGCAGCGGAAACTAGAGTAGACACTGACCAGGCAGCTCAGCACCTCATCTACCCGCCTGATCCCTCTCGCCCCTTCCCTTGGCTCAGGAATGGTACATGCCGCTGTCACTCACATACTATACCCAGTCCTGCCCGCCTCAAGTCCCACGCACCTGCTCAGGTGGATGTGGAAACCTCGCTCATCGGCACGACCAGTACTCATCCTGCGTCCAGAACGTGTGTGGTGGTGGTGGTGGCGGCCACGTCAAAGCTTTGTGCTCTGCAAAGGACAAAGTGGCCTCTGTTCACTGTCATGTATGTTTGGCCCATATTTGTGAATTCTGGCTTTATCTGTAACTAGAAGATTTGAGAAACTGTACTGAAAGCATCAGGCATGTTTGTCACAGTGTTTTTCTTTTAATCACAGCGGTTCTAACAAGATTAAGCTCCACTCTCCTCCTGGTATTTATTTAATCTTTTATGTGTTTTGAATTTATTTTATGTCAATTTATCTCCTAACCTTACTTAAGCGTGACATAAAAGCAATATTTATCATATTAGAAGCGCAAAAGTTTTATTGTTTTCATAAAAACATGGGGGAAATTGTTTAATTTTCCTCTGGCAGTTTTATACACTGGTTATAAAGAGATAAGGGAACTGATTTTTTATGTTCTCTTGTGTATACTGATGGTAAAGAAACCCAACTGAGATGTGTGCCATTAAAGTTGACATGAAAAATATGCATATGAAAAACATAGTGAAATACTAAGTCCTTTATAGAAAATCTGTTATGCCAACTCCTGGATTATCTATTCTAAGCCATCACAAATAATTGGTTTTTCCCTTTAAGTGTGAGGAGTGGCATATAAAGTATTGAAAACTAGTGTTTTGTATGATATGCTTTTATACTTCTACTTTTGGTGCTGTGCCTGCGCCTCACTGACTGTGAGCGCTCTCTTTCTCTCTCTCTCTCTCGTCAACAGTGTGAATGCTATGCTATTTGTCAGTTGAGAAATGCAGGAGGGATCTCCATACAATGGATGACCCATGATTGCCCTTGGTAAAGCTGCCAACTGAAATTGAGTTGCACAAGCTTTCCCCAGCTCTTAGTACTTTCACACTGTTACTACATGTACATAGATTTCATGTACGGTTTGGGACTTACATGTTAAGAATCTAACCAGTATGTATTATCTGTTGCTGTAATGCCTGATTTATACTATAGATTTGGATGCTTCGGTTTGATTTGAGTGATTCATTTTGCCTTATGTGATGAGATGAGAGTTTACTGGATGTTGTATGTCATTACAAACGTTATCTTGCTGCTGCTGCCAAACCTTCTGGAGGGAGCCAGAAAGGTGGATGCGGTGAATGTACACTTGGACAGTCCTACTGTTGGTGTTTTTTAAAAGCTGATCAGCACTGTCTAGTCTTTCACATCTACTGTAAGGTCACATAATTGATTAACATTTTATTTTTATTTTAAAACACTGTTCAAAATAAATTTTGGTCACCAGTCTTAGTTGGTTGGTCAACTCTGATCAATTTAAATCTTAATGCAGTATAGAAACACTATCATTGTGGTAAATTAAATCCTAAAACTTTTGTCAAAAAGAATAAACTTGTATAAAACTAACAAGCATTCTAAAAATTAAGCATTGGAATGTATTTGTGCTTTATACCTTTTCCAATGGCCAATAGATATAGTATCCCATAACCCATAATCAAATGCATGACTCTTATCTGTATTTGATTGTATAAGAGTGTGTTTTATTTTGTTGGGCTTCCACTTTTGTTGTGGTGCATTTATTTGATGATACTTGGTGATATGTGGTTCGTAGAGGTTATATCATTGCTTCATCTTCTGATTGCACTGTGCCAGTTTTCTGAGGGGTCGAGCACAGAGAGGCCAGCGGTTCAGTCATGGTGTGGGTAGAGAGGGGATGGGCTGGCACAGGGAAGTTGTCTTATTGCTTGTCATTGTTAACATCAGCATATGAGCAGGAAAAGATGAAAACCAGACCAACGTACTAGAGGCAACTTATTTCATAATAACTTATTACTTTTGTCATAGTGTTTGGAGATCTGGAAAGACACATTCAGTGTGTTCATTCAGACCAGACCAGACAATGTGTGGTTTTATAAAATAAATTTGATTTAGTTTGACACATTATTCCTCCTGACTCTTTGGTTTTAGAGAAAAGGATCATTTGGTTGCTAAACCCTTCTTATGTTGTCAACATTGTAACATTATTGTTTGTGCACCCACTAAGTCAACACTCCATGTAAGACATGGTCATAGGGGGAGGAAACATCTTGTTTGACCTTGTGTTTGCAATAACCAGATTTTTAATGGTTCAATGGTTGTTCTGCATTATCACATGTTTCTTACTACAATATTCCATCAGTTGTCAATTTCATTTGAAGAAGATAATGATATTTTATTTGCTGGCTTAGATTATTCCTGGTGTGTCCATTGATTAAGTTTGGAAAATTCACAGTATTAAGTTGTGCAAAATGATAATGTATAGCGGTATGACCTGTATTTGTAAATACTATTCATTATTGTACCTCTTTGTCCAACCTAATGAAATGTGTTTTATTATTGAAATATTTATTATGAAATCAATAATTAAAAAAACATATGCTAATTTAGTCTCACTGTCCTCTCGTTGAATCATTTAATTCTATTGCCAAATGAAACAATTATTGAGTGTCGAACTACACAGGAGATGAATAGTTTGTACACTTCACATTTCACTACATACATCCTTTCTGATTAAGCGAAGCCAAACAATTGCTTGAATATGAATATGCATTTCATATATGTGTAAAGTACTATTTGGGCAGTAGGCTAAGATGTTTATTGTAGTCGTTTGAAGGGGAATTACAATTTCACAGGAAATCAGATGTGTTTCTGTTGGTTTCAGAATGACAGAAGATTCCTAAATGATTCTGAATGTTATATACACTACAACCAGTAATTAACAAGGTAAATGGATGGTCCACATCCCATACACTCTATGTAAATGAACATTTTTATTCCATCCTATCTGGTAGCAAAGAGTAGACACATTGTGCTTACACCTATCCAATGTTTGGGTTCTCCCACAGGGTCAGCCGAAGACTGGTTGTTTTTGGTTCTAGATAATACCATTTGTTCTAAGAGTGAGGATTAGGCTACTGTATATTTAGTTTTTGCCTACGTGAATTTGATAAATTGAACATAATTATGTTGATGGAAAGTTGACCATTCTATTTCTCTGTGATATTGTAGGCTAGATATGGTTTTGACTTGACCTGCTTGTATGACTTGACCTGTTTTGTAACTTTGCCTGCGGTTGACTGCTGGTTGGAGTTTTATTGATCTCTCTTGTCGATTTGATTTTTGTGCGGAATATGTACAAAGATCAAGCCGGCCGGTGCAGCACTGAAGGACTAATTTAACTTGGCCTATAGCGGCCTGTTACAGGCTTCACTCTGCTTTAGGCTTGGAGGAGAATGACAGGATAACAACTGGATCTCAAAAGATATTTTGAAAGAAATATCTATTCAGCTGCCTTTTAACCTCAATCCTATGTCAAACATGACATATTTGTTATCATCTTTCCTAGGGTGCTCGCAACTTGAACCCAATTCCCTACCATGCGGAATACATGGGTCACAAGCTCCACATTGACCAGAATGAAAAGCTGGTCATGTTTGGTGTAATCCATGTTGTGGCAATTGATGGCTTTAGCAGCAAGATTGTTTCTCACTCCACGATGCCCATCAAGAACAACCGCATTACATATGAGGAAGTTTACAGGTAAACGGGGTAAAACATTTCCACCTATACTTGCATTAGGCTACACTTCAAGTTTAGCATTTATACTACTAATAAATGCTAATAATAATAATAAACCAAGAAATACAACATTTTCAGTTTTCTAACAAATAATTGCACTTCTTCCAGACAAGCAGGAAGTCCTTCCATGCTGTCTACTGTATATGGTATTCATTATATTAATGTTTAATTTCCTTCAGACATGCCGTTATGAAGTATGGTATGTAGATTAGAGTTTTTCCTCTCTCTTAAGGGGTATTTTATGTCTAGGATTATTTATTCCTTATTTGTTCATTATTAGTGTATGATGATTATTACTATTAAGACATCATTAATATTATTATGATTGTATTATTGTTAATTATTATTGTGGTTGTGGTTATTATTATTATTATTATTATTATTATTGTAAACAAATATTATTGTATTAGTTATTTATTCATATCCTTATTTATTCCTAGAATTATTATTCTTTTATGTTTGAGGGATAGTTGGGGTCAGTCTCTGCAGGTATTGTGATTTTCATTTCAAATTGGCATAGTTTTGTGAACTAATTTTACTTTTGTTCAGGACATAAATACAAAAAGGATGTTGGTTGAGTTACATATAACTTTAAGCATTTACATTTACATTTATGGCATTTAGCAGATGCCTTTATCCAAAGCGACTTACAGCAAATACATTTGTCTAAGTAAGTGAATCATCTATCCATCAGTCATCATAAAAAAAAAGTAATCTATGCTCGGACCAGGGGCTATTGGCAGTCCCAATGCCATTTTTTTGGTATTAATTTATTTACAGTAGAGAAACTTGTGCAGGGGGGTAGTGGGGATGAAGAGGTCTTTAGGAGGGACAGTTAAGATGTAGCCTGAAGAGATGGGTGGCGGAAGATAGGTAGTGACTCTGCAGTCCTGACAGCAGTGGGAAGCTCGTTCCACTTTTTAGGACTCACTGGTGGCATCGTTAAAGACGAAAGTTGTGCACATGCACATTGTGTGGTTTAAGTAAAATTTAAACCAAGACAGATAAGAGACGCACAGAAATAAACAAATTAAGTCTTCTGAACAGTTAGCATTTAAACTATAGCCACAGCCGTTAAGATATAGATTCTTTGCTAGTCAATTTCTCCGATCATTACAATGTTTGACAATATAAACGGGCTTGAACATTGCCATTTACACCGCGACGATGACATTTCATATTTCAAGTGCAGCTCAAAACAGATTTATCATGTACCAAACAAAACTACCGGCAACATTCCGTGCTACCACGTTGAACGCTCTTTACGTCTCGTTCCGGTTTGGGGCACGCTGTTAGCTGCCTTTCAGTGGTGTAAAGTACTGAAATTCGGATTGGACCGGATTGGTTCGGATTATGAATATGTGCACGAACTGCCGATGACAACACATTTTGTAGGCCTTAAGGGATCGATGGATTTAAGAATGTTGGGTTCCGGCCCATGCTGTACAGACCTTAAAAAGTACTGGTCTTGGGTGTGTATCCATCTACTATCCCCAAATGAAGAAATAAAAAATCTATATAAAACCCGACGAAACCTTTACCGACCTCTTTCTCAATTTGATTTCACCATGATTGTCTTTTCGGGGGCCAGAGTCAGACGCGCCTCACATTGCGAGGAGAGAATCTGACCATTTAGCCAGAAAATTTCAGGTGCTTTGATTTTTTAACATTATTAGCCTAATAATTATGATCAACTGCTGGGTCAACTGCTAGAGAAACATTGTGCTCGAGTGGTAACCTACTTATAGTCTACCGCTTTTACTAGCCTACCTAACTTAATGTCCTTGTTATAGATATCGTTATATTATTATGCATATTATTAGTATTCATATTATTCATATTATTATTCGTATTATTATGCATATTAATATTATGATGCATGTTATTACTACAACTAGTTAGCTTTTCTGTCTTTTGTGAATCAGCTCCAGTGAAGCCTCATCTGTGAGTAGGATTACATAAACTATTAACATCCTTTATTTACCCCTAGTCTAAACATATCTCCGACTCATTTCAAGCGATTTTCCACATAGATTTGTCATATACAACATACATTGCAGAGACACGTGCCTCATGCTGCATAGCGGTGACGGTTTCACGCAAAGCCACAATGTAGGCCTATCAGCACTTTAATGTTATACTGCCACCTGGTGGCGTACACATAGCTGCATCAAAAGGGAAAGAAGGAAATCGTGCTCAGCATCCAATACAAAACATAAGGCATCGTTCTTCATTTGTCCCTTTGAAAAACGCTTTTATTTAGAAGGGATCTATTTAGAACCATGCAGACTTTTTTGGGTTCCTTTTAGAAAAAAGTTATTCAAAGGCGGCTCCTATAGGTACAAACTAGAAGTATAAATGCTAAACTAGTACTGTAGTGTACTACAATATTCTGACTTACTTACCGCCGACAATGGAGAATCAGAGTGGATGAGATATTATTAACAATTATTTTGTTTTGCCTTGTTTCAAGGCAGGTGGGAGGCAGAGTATATGTTCGCGGATATAAAGGGCAAACCTGTTTGTCTTGTGAGCGGAGACGGTGTGGCTGTAATCAAAGAATATAACGTAAGACGACACTATGAAACGAAACACCACGACAGGTACAAGCATCTGGACAAGAAACAGAGGCTCCAGAAGGTAGAAGAGTTGAAAAGAAGTCTGGTGTCACAGCAGGCTATGTTCACAAAAGCCAAATCACAAAGTGAGGCTGCTGTAAAGGCTAGTTTTATTGTGGCAGCAGAGGTCGCTAAATCAGCCCGGCCCTTTACCGAGGGAGAATTTGTTAAAAAAACTGCATGATGAAAGTTTGCGACGTCGTGTGCCCAGATAAAAGGCAAGCATTTTCAAATGTGAGCCTGAGCAGAAACACCGTTGCTGACCGTGTACATGAGCTTGCCACCAATCTACAACAACAGCTGGTGGGAAAGGGAAGATATTTCATCGCATACTCCCTTGCTGTGGATGAGAGCAGCGACACTGAAAAATGTTTTCATTAGAAATTACTCTGGAAAAGCTGCAGATAGAGATATAATACAATGGGGAGCTAGATGCGGGTTTTACCCCCAAAATGAAGAGAAACATGGTGGAAAAGCGAAAGAAAACGTATCATTTTCACATTGATTGGGAGCAAGAGTTCTTTTTTACGATAGTGAAAGACAAGTGTGTATGTCTCATTTGCGGGGTGACTGTGGCGACGGCAAAGCGGCACAATGTGGAGAGACACTTCATTACCTGTCACAATAGCTTCCATGCTAACTACCCACCTGGCAGTTTACCCCAGATTACAGTACACTGGTGAACAGCATGCAATGCCAGGCTTCCCACTAATAGACAAAGAAAGAGATAACAGATGTTTTCAGTGAAACACCATGGCAACGTTAAACTCAAATATTGTACAAAAATGTGAAAAATAATTTGTTCAAAAAGTGTAAAAGATTTGATGATTTGTTAAAAATGCTACAGATTTATTGACTAGTACAAATGTTTCATTTAAAAATGTTATAGAGTTGATTTTTTTTTTTAAATCTTACATGATAACTGATAATTTGTACAAACACGGGACAGAGTTCATGATTTGTTCAAAAATGTTATTGTTCATAAATGTTAAAATGTATTATCATTAAAGGTGAACCGTGCAAGTTTGTATCAAACAAATAGCCCTTCGTATTACTCAGTACCCTTGAAGTAGCTCTCAGGTTCAAAAAGGTTGGTGACCCCTGCTCTATATCTATGCAAACCCTAGTATAACCCCTAAGCCTAAAATGTTAATGTTTTTTTGTTTTTTTTTAAATGTAGCAATAAGGAACGCTTCACGAATTTGCGTGTCATCCTTGCGCAGGGGCCATGCTAATCTTCTCTGTATCGTTCCAATTTTAGTATATGTGCCGCCGAAGCGAACACAAACAGAAGGCCGTATAGGCAGGTATTTGAAGGGGCATATCTACCGGACATTCAGGGTCGTGGTCTGA